>NC_081422.1:113650506-113950506 GCF_949786415.1 Peromyscus eremicus
GGAGGAGCACAGGGAAGGAGTCAGGAGTGGGGAGGAGCAGAGGGAAGGAGTCAGGAGTGGGAAGGAGCAGAGGGGAGGAGTCAGGAGTGGGGAGGAGCAGAGGGAAGGAGTCAGGAGTGGGGAGGAGCAGAGGGGAGGAGTCAGGAGTGGGGAGGAGCACAGGGAAGGAGTCAGGAGTGAGGAGGAGCACAGGGAAGAAGTCAGGAGTAGGGAGGAGCACAGGGAAAGAAAGAAGAAGAGAGGGAAGGAAGGAGGGAAAGAGAAAAGGGAAAGAGGAGAGAGGGAGGGAAAGAGAGGAGGGAGGGAGGGAGGGAGGGAGGGGGGAAGGAAGGAGGCTAAAAGCTTATGGAGTACACAGAAGAACTGAGCATCAGAACAGAAGCTCATTTAAAAGGGCAAAGGAAACACTAGATGGCTGTTAATGGTGTGCTGAATATGATAGATTATTACTTAAATCACTTGGTTTCTCTCTGTTGTTATGAACAGTTAATTGGAGGGAAGGAAATGCTTCAGAGAAAAGCCTCCGAGCTGGGCCTGCCTCTGTGAGTGGGAGGTGAGAGCACAGAAAGGCCCCTTGGACACTGGCTGTGGCTTCTCCAGGACCACACAGCCACCTGGCAGTACAGCTAAGCACAGGGCCACTGCTCAGTCCCCAGCCTCAGCAGGGGCCACACCCCGTTTACCTGCACTCTGGTCCCCTAAAACGCTAGAGCCATTGACAGACACAGTGGCCCAGAGAAAAGAGGACTGGAGAGGTGTGGTGCTCTTGGCTCCCAGCACCTTCCATTCCCTGCTGGGCCCCACTCCACGCCTCACCTAAGGAGAGCTAAGTGCTGGGAGACGGCTCAGCCGGTAAAATGCCTGCTGTGCAAGCGTGAATGCTGCGTTCAGCCCTCAGAGCCACACTAGAAACAGGGTGTGGTAGCATGCTTGTATCCCAGGGTCCCAGAGACAAGTGGATCGCAGCGCTCGCTGGCCACCTTTGGCTGAGATTTGGGACAGTAAGAGACCGGGTCTCAGAAGTGCAGTGGAGGCTGAGATGGATCTGCAGTCAAGAGAGCCTGCTCACAACTCCAGGTTGCAGCCCATCATTGCAGAGACGTCACAGTGGCAGGAACTGAAGCACCTAGTAATGTTCCATCCAGAGTTCAGATCCCAACATCCACATAGCAAGCCAGGCATCCTGTAACACCAGCTCCAAGAGAGACAGAGACCAGAGGATTGCTGGGACTTGTTGGCTTCCAGTCTAACCAAGAAAGCACAAGCCAAAGGTTCAGAGAGAGAGAGACCCTGTGTCAAAGGGCCAGGCAGAAAGTGACAGAGGAGGGCACCCAATGCCCCCCTGCATCCTCCACATACAGGCAAACAAACCGGAATGCACACCTGACAGACACATACACATACACATACAAAACCAAACACATAGCTGTTTGTTGAAAACAACATTCACGGTCAACTTCTGCCCTCCACACATACATACATACTTGTACTTGCATACCATACACACACTTACACACACTTGGTGTTCATGCAATTAATTCTGTTTTTTTTTTTTTTTTAGTTATGTGGGGGTGGGTAGGTATGTGAACTTGAGTGCAGGTGCTCCTGAAAGTCTGAGGCTTCAGATTCATTGGAGCTAGAGTTACATGTGGTTTCAATCTGCCTAATGTGGGTTCTGGGAACCAAATTCAGCCATCTCTCCATCTCCCTCTTATTTTTTAAAAAATTATGTATATATATCTGTATGTGGATATTTGCATCAGAGTGTAGTGCCCACAGAGGCCAGAAGAGGGCGTGTCAGATCCCCTGGAGCTGGAATTTCAGATGACTGTGATCTGCCTGATTCAGATGCTGGGAACTGAACACATGCACCCTTAATTGCTGAGCCATCTCTCCAGCCCCCAGTTAGCATCCTTGAATTGTACAGTAACAAAGAAAAGAAAGAAGGAAAAGGAGGGAGGAGGGAGGGAAGAAGAGAGAAAGGGAGAAAGGAGGGAGGGGATTTCTGAAAATAACTTGTCAGTCTTGGATTTCATTAATAACCCTGTGGTGGGTGGGAGAAGGGCAGGCTGAGTGGGCCTGATAACATCATCAGCAAAGAGAGAAAATCAGGAACACACAGGGCTCTGTAACAGAAAAAAATCTCGTACATAATGTTTACTTGACAACACTTGAAGAGTTTGAGTGACACCATCTAGGAGTCAACATCAAAATGTTGAGATCTGCATGTCTGCAAGATATTTAACAAACATGATGGAGAGGCAATCTTGTGGCTGCTGAAGTAGGAGAGGAGAGTTCTGAGATGCAGGTGTAAGGTTGAAGACCTGAATTTTCGCTTACATTTTGTATTTAATCTTATGTTTAAAGACAATTCCCAACCTTCAGTTTTGTCACCAGAAAACATTAAAACACTTCCATTAACTATAATCCTTTGAGTAAAGCTTTTATTTCAGGAGAAAAAGCTTTCTCACAAGCTTGTTAATTAGAGGCTCACAGCTTCTCCTTGCAAATCAGAAGTCAACACCAATACCAGATGTGTATGATGTTGGTGTGTGTGTGTGTGTGTGTGTGTGTGTGTGTGTGTGTGTGTTGTGTGTGAAAATCAAAATGCTAACAAAGAAAGGTGTATAAGAGAATAATTTTATATTTAAAAACCATGGTGCTTAAAGACGCTAGAATAATATTTCCATCAAAACGGAAAATTGGGTACCTTGAATAATTCTGAAATAAAAAAAAAACTAACACAATGAATAACACAATAAAAGACACAAATTTAAAACATTTTAAAAGCTGTGGTGATTTAAAGAACAACATGTAAAAGAAGCAGGAAGCTTTGTGTCTTGGTTTTATTTCCTGTTGATGTGATAAAATAACCTAACAGAAGCAACTTGAAGAGCAAAGGGTTTATTGAGCTCACAGTTCCAGGGGACAGGCCATCATTACTGGGAAGTGCCGTGGGGACTTGAAAGTAGCTGGTTACAAGACATCCACAGTCAAGAGCGCAGAGCAATGAATTAACACACAAATGCTGGCACACCTCTCACTTTCTCCACTCTTACGCGGTTCAGGACCCCCTGCCTAGGGGATTGCGCTGCCCACAGTGGGCCCAGTCAACCAACAAACAAGCCTGCCTCTTCACAGACAGGTCCAACGCCCGCAGACCATTCTGATCAAGACAGTCTCGTTGAGACACCCTCCCAGGTGACTCGACACGGGGTCACGATGACACAAGACTAGCTATCTGTGGCTGGAAGAGTGTGTTGAAAGCAGTTTTCGCCGGGCGGTGGTGGCGCACGCCTTTAATCCCAGCACTTGGGAGGCAGAGCCAGGCGGATCTCTGTGAGTTTGAGGTCAGCCTGGACTACCAAGTGAGTTCCAGGAAAGGCGCAAAGCTACACAGAGAAACCCTGTCTCGAAAAACCAAAAAAAAAAAGAAAGCAGTTTTCTCTGGCACGTCTCTGCCAAGCCCTGGGGACCAGGTGCTTCCTTCCAGAGGACTACACAGATGAGGAAGTCAAAACTCCCAGGGCCGCTGAAGTCAGACGCTTACGGGAGCCCAGTGTCAAGGGCTGCACCTGGAGTGGGAGGTGAGCAAGCAGCCGGGGCCTCCAGGAGGCTTGAGGACGCCAGCACAGGCCCTTTCTTGATGAGTATTAGAAATTCTATTGCAGATGGAAATTTTTTAAAATAAAATACAAGCGACCGTGAAGGGTGACCTTGCAAAGTTCAGTGTCAATGTGACTTCTCTGAATGATAGACTGTCTCCTGGAACTGAGAGCCGCCTTTGTTGGAGTATTTTCTCATAGTAACAGTAAGTGGAACCATGATATACACACACACACACACACACACACACACACACACGCACACACGCACGCACGCACACACACAATTAAATACCAGATTAGACAAATATGAAGAGGAAAATTAGTAATCTGGAAGGTTTGCAAAAGTAAATTAAATAAAAATACCACACAGAAATACAAAATGATACAAAAAAATTAAAGATATTGTTGCATGAATCTTAAAAGTTCTTATTAATAAAATCAAACCTGGGCCAGGTATTGGGGTGAACTGGAAGATTAGAGAACCAGAACAAGCCACAGCTACCTCATCTCGCCGGGTCCTCAGCTGGTCTTGTTTCCTCAGACTGGAGGCCTCTGAGTCCTCATCCAGAATGAGTCTCAGCTGAACTGCTGCTAGAAGCCTGAAAGCTTAACCAGCCAAATGCTTAACCAGGCCAAATGCTTCTAGTTTCTGGTCCTCACGCCTTATATATCTTTCTGCTTTCGGCCTCACTCCCTGGGATTAAAGACTTGCTTTCTGGGATTAAAGCCGTGAGTCACCATGCTTGGCTGTATCCTTGAACACATGGATTTCTGCCTCTGGAATGCTAGGATTAAAGGTGTGAGTGCCACCATTTTCTAGTCTCTGTATCTAGTGGCTGTCTGTTCTCTGACCCCAGATAAATTTATTAGGGTGCACAATATTTTGGGGAACACAATACCACCACAATATATATTTTCGTTATTCTCTCTCTCTCTCTCTCTCTCTCTCTCTCTCTCTCTCTCTCTCTCTCTCTCTCTCTCTCTGTGTGTGTGTGTGTGTGTGTGTCTATCTCTCTATCTCTCTCCCTCCCTCCCTCCCTCTCTTGCTCTCTCTTGCTCTCTCTCGCATGTGTATGTGTGCTTGTGCCCATGGAAGTCAAGTCATTGGATCCCCTGTAGCTGGAGTCACAGGCAGTCATAGCCCAGCAGATGTGAGTGCTGGGAGCCAAACCCTGGTCCTCTGAGAGGGTAGTACACACCATTAACCACTGATCCACCCCTCCAGGCCCAATGTAAAATTTTAAGAACAGTTAAGGAGCATGGAGGAAAAAGAAACTGAGAGCATAAGAAAGCACAGCATTGAATGTGTTGTGGTAGTCATGGAGAACATTCCAGAAGTGATAGGAAAGCATCACCTTACAAATCCAAGAAGCTCAATAAACCCTAAACAAAATGAACAGTTTAAGAAATTAATAACAATGCACAAGAGCATGAAATTTCAGAACTCCAACAGCAAAGTCTGAAAGTCCCCCTCGAGAAAAGACAGATCATGTCCCAGTGAGTGGCAGTTTAATTGATGACTGCCATCTCAGTAGCAACAGCAGAATCCATAAAACAATAGGGTAAAATGCCTAATGTGCTGAGAAAAAGCGAGAGACATTCAAAACTGTCAACCTGGAGTTCTCTGCTGATAAAACCATCCTTCAAGAACAACAGTGAGATACAGACAATGTCAATCAAGAACTGAGAAAACTTGAGTCACCAAAAGATCCCCACTAAAGAGAATAATCAAACAAATACTTCAAGTGGAAGAAAAATTGTCCTGCATGGTAAGTCCGAGAGACAGGAGGATGGTGAGGAGAAGCAGGTTAACACATGGAAGTAGCCCAGCACACGCTGCTGACAACCCCAACAGCCACAGTAGTGTCTGATTTGAGGCTCGAGGAAGCAGGCAGAAGTAAAATCCAGGATGACAAAAATAGGTTAGTTGCAAGAAGTTAATGGCATTGAAGCATCCTGGAACCCTTGTATTGTCTAATTAGGCAGGAGGATTAACATGCTGACTGACTGTAACATGCTAAAGTACGTTGCTAAAGAAATAGACAGAGATGGTATAGCTTTTTCCAAGCATGTTGAGAGGGAAATCATAATAATAAGAAGAAAAGATATTAGGCATGGGGGATGTTGGGCATTATGCAAAGTGAAGTGAGCCATTAGCCCATCACAAAATGGCAAATACTAAGGTCTAGGAAAAGGACTCAGAGGTTGAGTGAGTGTGCTCTGCAGTCCTGAGGACCAGCTCTTAGCACCCACATAGTGAGGCAGGCATGTCATGCAAGCCTATATGTAGCTTCAGACAGGAGAGGGGACAGAGACGGGAGGATCACAGAGGCTTGCTGCCTTCCAGCCTAGCCAAGAAAACTTGAGGTCCAGGTTTAAGGGGAGACATATCTCTAAGGGATAGACAAAGATTGATAGAGGAGGGCACTCAACGCCCTCTTCTGGCCTCTGAGTGTATGTACAGGTGCATGTATCCATACATGCTTGTATACACTCAAAGACAGAGAGAGAGAGAGAGAGAGAGAGAGAGAGAGAGAGAGAGAGGGAGGGAGGGAGGGAGGGAGGGAGGGAGGGAGGGAGGGAGGGAGATACACAAATAAATTAGCAAATTAAAAAAAAAACACTATTAGCCGGGTGGTGGTAGCGCACGCCTTTAATCCCAGCACTCGGGAGGCAGAGCCAGGCGGATCTCTGTGAGTTCGAGGCCAGCCTGGACTACCAAGTGAGTTCCAGGAAAGGCGCAAAGCTACACAGAGAAACCCTGTCTCGGGAAAAAAAAAAAAAAAAAAAAAAAAACACTATTACTTAACAAGAAGATGTGATGGGGCATCCCTGTTGTTCTAGGACTTGAGGACAGGAGGATTGTAAGTTCAAGACCAGCCTCAGCTACATAGCAACTTTACCTGCCCTATGTGAGTCCTGAGAGAGGGGTGGGGGAGGGAGGGAGGGAGGGAGACTGTGGTTCTGCAGATAGAAAGTGGTGGTATGGTGGTGATTGGCAGAGGATGTGCAGAAGGGAGGGTGGGGAGTTGTTTAGTGGTTACAAAGTTCCCATACTGGAAGATGCAATCATTGTAATTAGTCTCACAGCCATGTGTGTGCAGTTTATACTCTTAGACCTCATTCTTAAAAATGATTAAGATGATGTGGCTATGTACCTCCACTGCCAACTTGGTGGCATTTGGAGTCACCTGGGAAACACTTCTCCGAGCTTGTCTGTGGTAGTGTTTCCAGAGACAAGCACCATATAATAAGAGAGTAGAAAATATGTAAGGGTAAATAGTTGAACAACCCAATTACAAATGACAGTATTAAATTTTACTCAAAATTTAAATCCTTAGGTTGTAGATGTAGCTCAGTGGTAAAGAGATTGTCTACCATGCACAGAGTCCTGGGTTTGAACCTCAGTGCCACAGACAAATAAATAATATTAAATAAAAATCCAGTTATGCACTTGTCATACAATACAATTAAAATAGAAGAAAATAGAAATGTGAAGATCCACACACTGTTTCTATGAGGGCTGCTCCTTTGCGTTCACCTTACATCTGCAAGTCATGTTTTATTTTAAAGATTTATTTACTCTGTGTGTGTGTGTGTGTGTGTGTGTGTGTGTGTGTGTGTGTGTAGAGGAGGAGATTCACTTGCTTTCTAACACTCAGATATAGCACCTCACTCTCTCAGTGTCGGCTGAACAACTCTGCCCTTCTCTAACCCTCCGGAAGACGCCCACAGTGGCCAGCATCCTTTACCAGGAACTCACAGTTTCCAAGGCTACCGTTGATCTGACTTGGTTCTTGGTTTTCTCTCTTGTCTTCCTAATTCAGGAAGTCCTAATGTGAGGCATTGTGTATTTACAGGCCTCCTCTGAGGGGGGCCTCTCATCTGGTATGTTTTTTCAGGAACGTCACTTTCTGACCCGCTGGGCAAATTCTGAAAGTAACTGTGCCCCTTTGACCTATAATTACATTTCCAAGAAGTCCCTCAGAAAGCTGAAAGTGGCCTGAAGCTGGCTCCAATGTGACCTTAGCTCTGGGAGCTGGGAGAGGCTGAGTGGCAGCCACAGTGGCCAGCACAGTAGGCCAGCGGTGTAACCGTCCCGGCAGGAGTGGATAGTCTAAAGAGACACTGGGCCCCGCCTTTGGGCCGTCAGACTATTGAAACAAATTGGAATTTCTCCTGGAATCCCATGTTGTGGGGGAAGAGGCTGAAGCTTTGTGCCAGGCAAAGGGGAAGCCTGTCCCCCAGGAAGAGATGGCACACAGTTTTGACAATTTTGAGAGACAGACTGGAGAGCCCAGTGGTGATGAGTGGGGCCAGGACTGCTCAACTATACCACCTCTTGCCTGATATCTAAACCTGAACCTCACATCAGGACCCCACGATGAACCTGAGGGGTCACTGGTCTCTTTGTGCCTCTTCCCAATGTGCCCACATTGGGTACATCTCCTCATTCTGCTTTTCAGTATCAGTTGTTTGCTTAACTGGCTTATTGGGCCAAGGAGATGCTCAGTCAGTGAAATAGCTTCTATACAAGCATGAGGACCTGGGTTTGAATCCCCAAGACCCATATAAAAAGCCAGATGCAGTAACAGGGGTCTGTAACCCCAGCCCTGGGAAGGAGGGAGGGAGACAGACCCCTGGAGTTCACTGACCAGCTAGTCTAGCTGAATCAATGAGGCTCAGGTTCAGTGAGAGATTCTGCTTCAAAACATGAGGTGGAGAGCAATAAAGACACCTCTAGCCTCCACACAGAGACACGGGTGAACACTCACCTATCTACACACGTACACACACACACACACACACACACACACACACACACACACACCCCACTCTGAGCCCCTAAAAGCTGAGTGTTGTGAATGGAGTGGAGGCTGCTCAGTGTCCCCACACCTGGACCACCCCACGCCACAGAGTTTCTGGAACTTTTAATGGGTGTGCAGAGTCTTTGTTTGCATAGAGCAAGGGAAATTGCCTTCCTCTCTAACAAAGTGCACAAGTCTTCCTGGCTCCTGAAGGCACCATTTTTTTTTCTTAATGGTTTAATGGGCTCTGAGTAAACACTAGGCGAACCCCTGACTTAAATGGGCAAGTCTGAGCTTGTAGAACGCAGCCCTGCAGTGCTAATAAGGTGGGGTGGGAGCTGCTGTAAAACCTCTCCTTCCACAGGAACCCAGAGGGATGAAAGCACCCTGCAGCCTTTCCATTGAAACAGGCTTACAGAAAGGTTTGTTTATTAAAGGGAGAAAATGTCTCTGAGAGCAGGGAATCAGCACAAACGATGAGCGGACACAGTGGCGAGGCAGTATGGAGTCACCTGAAATGTGTGCCGCCACACAACAATGAAGGGACAGTTGAGAAGCAGGGTGAGATCCGGAGAAGGCACCCAGGGCAGAAGTGCCCACACCCAGGTCAGAAGTCAGGCAGTCGTATGGCCTTGACTATCAACATTTGGCCTGAGGGGAATCCATCCAGGCTGGGTAGTCACCGGTACTTGGACAGAGGTGCCCCCACATGCCACACACACTCCAAACATTTGTATTTCTTTTTTCTCCTCTTCCTCCTTTTTTTTTCCTTCCTCTCCTCTCTGTCTCTATCTCTGTCTATGTCTGAGCCAAAAATGACCTTCAACCTTACCAGTTTTTACAGTGCTGGGGGGACGGAACCAGGGGCCTGTGTGTGCTACTGAGCCACCCACCCACCCACTCTAAGCACCATTGGTGAATTAGTTCAATCAGTTGTCATAATAATTTCACAGAAATTATTATTATTATTATTATTATTATTACTACTACTACTACTATTATTATTCTCTTGGAACATGAGAAAATCTGTGTTGGACATCAATGAAACATGTCAGCCCTGGGGCAGACCAGATGGAATGGACTGCTCTAGATGAGCCCACGAGCTACGTCACTCAATTTTATAGCTTATTTCATGTATGGTACCTGAGTTTATGGCTTTGAGGCCCTTACGTCAGATGGTCTCGGTAATTTCTCCTCCACTCCAGTGAGTTGGTATTCTCTCTTTGTTTAATTCCACCTTTTCCAAAGTGGTTAAACCTTGGGCAAAGGTACCAGGCCTTAGGATGCCCCAGCCAAGGACTCAGAGGAAGCAGGCACTGGGGGCTGAGGCGAGGTGCTCAATGCACACCCTGTGGGATGGAGTTGCAGAGGACACTGGGCCCTTGCAGCCTGCTCTCCCAAACTGTGTCAGGCACTTGGGTCTCACAGGAGTGAGTTATTTGACCTCTCCATCCCTGTTACCTCCTTTAAATGTTTGTTAGGAGATAGGGTCTCAGAAAGCCCAGGTTGCCCTCCAACTTGCTAGGGAGCTATATAGGATGACCTTAACTTGATTCTTCTGCCTATACCTCCCAAGTGAGGGATTGCAGACTGCACTACAGACATAGTACCACTGATCTGAAATTTAAAATTGCTCCTGCCTTGTGGGGAGGTTGTGAGGGGCAGAGTAGGGATTTCTTTGGGTTGTTTATGACAGTTGAGTTTCTGGCCTTAATCTTTTTGCCCTGGTGACAGTTTTTTCATCCCATGAAGAGAAGACAAAACCCTTTCTGCCTGAGTTAGCCAGTGTGGCATTCTCCACAGGGAGTCTGAAGGAAGTTACTTGGCGACAAAGTCCTGCCCCCCAGGCCTCAGTTCTGTGCTTTCCCACATGTTCTGTTCTAAACCAGTCTCTGGTGATGGGAATGATCAGTTCATCGATTTGTCCCCAAGAGAACCAGCTAAAGTGAAGTCCTGCTGATGGCGTCTCTAATTCTTTTTCCATCCCATTGCTTTGGGAAGGTGTCCACACCAGTCACCTTCCCCAACTCTGCATGCCCTCCCCCACACACCCCACATCAACTACCAGTTCACTGGGGAGGGGGCTAAAATGTCTCGGATGGAGATTCAAAAGGGATGTTTGTTGGGGCCATGGAGTTTCTCAGGAGAATTATTAGTGCCATAGACAGACAGACAGACAGACAGACAGACAACATGGCAGGGCTGTGAGGAGAGGAAATGAAGGCTCCTGTTGCAGAAGTAGGGGTCTCTTCTCATGCCTTTCTGAGGATGGAGGAGGTTTGACAGCACAAGCCTGCAGCCAGGCAAGTGGCGGGGAAGGGGGCTGGGAGCCAGATGTGTGGCCACCAATTCCCCCTTGATGTAAACTCACGTCCCCAGGTGAGAGACCCTGGCCCCTGGAGGTCCTTTAGCTCGGGACCCACAGGGAGGGTCCTGTGTCATCTCTGAGAGGAAGGGCTGCTGCAGGGAATGTGTGAGTGGCAGCTGGGACATTCTTACAGCAGGGAGGGATCTCAGGGCAGTCTTGCTCCTGGCCAGCAGGTCCTTTTCAAGCTTTGTCCTTCAACTGTGACCTCTCCAATGAGTCACGTGCCCCATTTGCCTGGAGAGCAGCATGCTGAGGGCTGCCTGTCTGCTATCCCAGGGACCCCCTCCCCAGCACAGTCTTTTCCAAGCTCATCCGTAAGGAGGAATCTTGTTCACTTGGGGCCAAGTCCCACACCCGTTTGACTTCACAAGTGTCAGAATATCTCCCCATCCCACCCTATCCCTGCCTGCAGCCCACACCCATGAGCTGGTACACAATTCAGCCTTGCCATTCCATTTCCATGAGGGACTGGGTACCAAATCTCAAAACAATAAGAGCACAGTATTAAATCAAGCACAGGTCCTTCCAAGTGTGTGCCCTGTGTGATTCACAACATGCACACACATACACACGTACACACATGTACACATGCATGCTCCCACATGCGCACATACCCAGCCCTGCCTGTCTATGACTTCCCTTGAGTCCATAGCCTTATATCAGCTAGTATTCTTCCAGTTAGTTCCAGCCATGTCCCCCTCCAGCCCTGACCTGGACCACACAGGTCTGTGAAGGAGAAATACTTTGTTGTCTTCATTCAGTGTCTCACTCACTCTCTAGGCCTGCTCTTGCCCATCTTCCCACTTCCTGGGCCAAGTCCATAGCCTGTGGTCTCGTCTCCACCTCCAGTCTGTCCCATGTCTCCACTCTCTGACAACAGTAGCATCTTACAGCTCACATCCGCTCCCCTGAAGGTCCTACTTTCTTCTGGTTTCGGGTGGTCTTCACAAACACCTCTTCCCTCTGTCCCTTACTCCACCTCCTCACCGTTAAAGCCTCCTCCATTGCTCCCTCCATTACCTCAAGCCCCTGTTCAGCAAAGTCAGCCTGAAGCTCGGGAGTCCTCCCCTCCAACCCGAAGCACAGTTCTGTTCAGAGGTTTATGGGGTGACTGCATTCTAAAGACCGTCAGTAAGCAGTATAAGGTATTTGAAAGTTTTTTTTATTGCAACTGTGATTTTATAAAATGAGAAAATACGGATTTGGATGGACTAAGTGGCAGGCCCAAGGCCACACAGTTAGTTAGTGGCAAAGCCAAGGTGGGATTCCAACTTTTACTAACCCCTATTATAATTTCGTGTGTGTGTGTGTGTGTGTGTGTGTGTGTGTGTGTGTGTGTGTGTAATATGTATAAAGTAATTAGAGACTGACGAAGTCATGGGGACAATAAGGACATGCATAAAGGAATAAGACAATATAGCAGCTTTTTAAGAAAACATCATTGAGGACTGGATGCAGCTCAGTCCATAGGGTTCTTGCCTGGCATGCACAAAGCCATAGGTTCAAGCCCCAACACCATACAAACTGTGTGTGATGGCACATGCCTGTAATCTAACACTAAGGAGGTAGAGGAAAGAGGGTCAGAAACCCAATGTCATCCTTGGCTACATAGTGAGTTCCAGAGCAGCCTGAGGATATATGAGACCATGTCCCCTCCCACCCCACTAACCCCACCCCCCCCAAATAAAAACTTGCCTGCGTGTTCTTCAGCACCATTGAGAGGAGGAGGCCTGTGTCCCCTCCCTGAGCTGTCTGGACCTCTCAGGATGCTCACTGGGAGGCAAACCAGAAGAGCTGACAGAGTGAGTACCTCTGAGCCTGTCACGCTGATGAGAGCACATCTTAGTGCACTGGTCAGCAGGCTGAAGACCCAGCCGAGACTGTGAGCAACCGTGAGCAACCAGCCCGGTGGGTTTTAATTTGCAGCCCTTTGCCTACACACTTTTCCCCAGCTGCAGCTCCCAGAAGAAGCCCTGGAGGAGAGTTCAGTCACCTCCACCCCAGTTCTGCTTGAAAATCTGCCCCCCACACAGAGCCTGTGAGTGTAATAAAATGGTTCCTCAAAGACAAAAAGTTCAGGGTGATTTGTTACACAGCTACAGTAATTTGTGACATCCTCATGCGGTCGGTCGCTGGGATTCCCTTAGCAGGTGATGAAAAGGTGCTGTTTGGGGAGGACTATTCTCAGAGAAACAGACCTAAGGCGAAGCCCTCTTCATCCATCCTCTCCATCCAGGGCTGGTTTCTGCACGTGGGTATGCCAGGAGCTGAACTCTACTTCCAAATTTAACTTCTCAACTTCTGCCCCTCCTCTCTAAAGGAAGAGTTGGGGATGATTTCTACTCGATGGGTCTTCGGGAGATTTCAGGAAAGCAAAGGTGCGAATGTGTTCAGGGTGGTTGTGAAGCCCTTTCTGCTCCCCGCCTGCCTTGCCTTGGCAGATCCACCCCAGCTCTGTCAAAACATTCTCCCAGCCCAAGCCATTAGCTGCAGAGCCTCCCAGATGCCTGCTTCCTCTGCAGTTTGCACCTTTCCAATAAAAGCATCGCCTCTTGATTACAGAAGAATGCTCCACCCTAATTGACTTCCAGGCATTAAAGTTTTACTGAGATGATCTCAGAGGCACCCCTGGGGAGCAGGGGAGAGTGCCAAGCAGAACTGCCACCACCCGTGGGGCCCTGGTGCTGCCAGAGTGCTTCCAAAACCATGGACCTACATTTTGGAAGAGCACTTTCTAGGGAGCCGACAGAAGAACTCATAGGAAGGCAAGTGTTCTCTGTCCTGCCCTAAGTGCTGGAGTGGAGGACCCCCGAGGTCTTGGATCCCTCTTGTATCTCACTGACCTGTGCTGTTGGGGCAGAGCCCAACAGAGACATAATGGCCGTCACTGATTTGCTGACCACAATGGACATGGATACAATGGAGTGAATCTGTATCTGACCCCCAAAAAGGCAGCAAATACAAAATACAAGTCCTCTAAGACAAGCAGGCGCTCAGCGGGATGACTGGCCAGAGCCAGGCCTTGGGCTCAGGTGTGTGCAGGGTGTGTGAGCTCTGGGTTGTTCCATACTGAAGGAGCTGGGGGTCTGTCTGTACTAACTCAGAGGACCATGCTGCAGGCTTGAGAGATCAGACTCATCCTTCCCTCCTCCTTCCTCCTCTCAGAGCTTCCACCTCACCTCACAAAAAGAGCTTAAGATAAATTTTGGTATCATATTATTTGCAGCTTTTTGTATATGTACACTCCTTCATCATTCTCTCCCTCCAGCCCCCACCCCCAACCAGAGATTAAACCCAGGACCTCACTCATACTAACCATATGGTCTACACCACTAAGCTACATGCCCAGCTACAACCTGATAACCTGATTCCTTTTAAAGAGCAAAATTATCCTCATGGCTGCCATATCCTGTCAAAGTGTTTCTGTACCTTTAATCTCAATCCTTGTTTATTGCATTTCTTTAGTGTGTGTTTGTGTGTATACATACGTGCACTCACGTGTGTGCCTGTGGAGGTCAGAGGACAACTTGTGGGAGTTGGTTCTTTTCTTCCACCGTGTAGTACTGAGGTTTGAACTCAAGTCATCAGGCTTGGTGGCAGATGGCTTTGCCCACCAAACCACCTCACCAGCCCAACTTCAATCCTTTGAAACATTTTATTATAGTGATTCATTTATTTGTGTGTGTATATTGTGTTTGTGTGGGGGCATGCGTAACATACCATGGGTGTGGAGATCACAGGACAACTTGCAGGAACTGGTTCTCTCCTTCCACCCCATGAGTCCCAGGAATCTAACTTAGGTCATCAGTCACGGTACAAGACACCTTTACACCTGAGCCATCTCCCTGGCCCCTTAATCCTTTTTTTAATTTTGTTTTGTTTGGGGATTGCTTTTTGTTCATTTGTTTGTTTGTTGAGACAGGGTCTCATGTACCCCAGACTGGACTCCATTCACTACGTAGCTGGGGATGGCTTTGAACTCCTGATCCTCCTACCTTTACCTCCCAAGTGCTGGGATTATGGGCATATACTACTGTCCCCAGTCAAATCTCAAACCTTACAGCATCCCCCTGGGAGTGGCATGGTTGCTCTGTTCCCTATCGGGAATCAAAGCACAGACTAGGTGGGTAACTTACCAAACACCCCCTCTTCCAGCTGGGTCTGAATCTAACCTGGTCCTTTTCTTTCAGTACTTGAGGACAAGCAGGGTTTCACTGGTACCTTTCCTGCTTCCACCCTGCCCTGTCCATGGTCAGCCTCTGGCTGGGTCACTCTGAGGGCTTCCTGAGCCCTCCTCCGTCCCTGTCACTCACACTCATCAGCTCTGTAACTGAGCCAACTCCATCCCTGAGTCTCGGGAACTGTCGCCCCAGGGTAGACTCAGCAAGCCCTGGGACACTGGTCTCTCTGTATCACAGGGAGAAGAGGGAGGGAAATTTTATCCCTCCATACTCTGCTATGTTCCACAAAGGCGTGGGGTTAGGGATTTTGAAGCCAAATTTATAATCTCCACCATACGCACAACATGCCCAGGGCACTTCTACGCCTCGTGGGCCCTAAAAGCCCCAATGGAGAAGATTTAAGGCTTAAAGGAAGTCTATTTGATGATAAAATGGGTCCTGGGGAAAAGTTCACTTAAAGCAAATCTGCTTAAATGGAATCAACATTTTATAATAAGCAGTGAGAATGAGTGGGCGGATAGAGGTTTAATCTTAAAAAAACTGAAACTTATGATCCTTGATTTATTTTACATTTAACCATATTTTTATTATAATTACATCTGGGGACAGTTTTTTTTTAAGAATAGAAAGATAAATCAAGACTTGTTTGGGGTTCACTTTTTTCAGAAGAAGACAAACATAACATGGCTAACCACAGGGCTGGAGGGATGGTGCAACCGTTAAAAGGCCACCCTGCTCTTGCAGAACACTGGAGTTTGATTCCCAATGCGCGTGTCAGGTGACTCACAACCACCTGTAACTCCAGCTCTAGGGGATCTGATGGCCCCTTCCAGCCTATACTGACGCCTGCATTCACATGCACATACCCACACACAGGCATACACATACACACATAATTAAAAATAAAATACATTTTCAAAAGATAGTTAACTATGACACACTTATTTGACCTTCACGGCAAGATGTTTTTAAGATTTGTTTTTATTATATGTGTATGGATGTTTGAGTGTGTATATATGTTCCACATGCATGCAGTGCCTATAGGAGCCAGAACGGCGTCGGCACCCCGGAACTGGAGTTACCGACGGTTGTGAGCTGCCGTGTGGGTGTTGGGACCATCCTGAGCATCTTCCCCAGCTTCCCTCAGCTTTTAAAGAATTTTAAAGAAGGCAAATTCTGCAAAATGGTCCAGGGCTTCTCTGGGACCCCTCCCTGACGTCGCTGGCTGCCTGACTTTCTTCGGTTGTAAGCAGACATTTGGCCAGCCCCTCGTTTCCTTGGGGACTTTCTAATAATTACCGCATCATCCCTGAGCCATCAGCCCCATCTCCCTTGGGGAGGCTGCATCTGTTGTCACACAGCGATCTCACTTTGCAGTTGGTTGGTATAGTGATCACAGTGCTGGGCGAGAACAGCCATGAGAAGCTGCAGAGAGCTGTGAGTGAAATCAGCTGTGCAGAGGGGGAAGAGTTCACGTGGGCTGGCCCCTGCTTCCTGACTTGTAATTATGAGTAGTCCAGTAATAAATGTCCAATACGGAGGTTTCCTTGTACTCAGAAACAGGAATTAGCATTGCAAGTTCTAGGTGAAAGGGCTCCTCGGGGAGAGGTTTGAAGATGGGCTCGCTACAGGAAGGCATTCTGCTCTAGACTCTGTAATGCTGCCCTTCAGGCAGAGCCTGGAGGTTTAAACCCTGGAGCCGTGTCCCCCACCCAAAGCTAGAACACCGAGAATGTAAAGCAATGCAAAAATCTGCTTTGTGCTACTGCCATCTGCTGAATATAACACTCTTTACCAACTTGGTTGTTACTGTGAGTCACTCTAGAGAGCGGCAGGTCTGCTACCTCGCCATAGAGAGGGTGCAGGCTTTGTAAGAGCTACGAAAGCTTCAAATCCCTTCCTCAAACTGACCTTGAACTCCATGCACAGCTGAAGATAAATTTATCCTTCCTTCACCTCCCCAATGAGATGACAGATGTGGGCCCCCAAGCCTGGTTGATGCAGGGCTGGGATCAAACCCAGGGCTCTGTGCATGCTAGGCAAACACTCTACCAACTGGGCCGCACCCTCAGCCCTACTTCCTACTACTTTATTTTATGAATATGGGTGTTTTGCCCACATGTATGTTGTGAACCGTGCGTGTGCCTGACCCCTGTGGGAAGCCAGGAGAGAGTATTAGATCCTCTGGAACTGGAATTAGATAATTCTGCCAGGTAGCTACCATGTAGGTCCTGGGAACTGAACCCACGTTAGAGCAGCAAGTGCTCCTAACACTTGGCCAGCTCACTCTTCCCTCACACTTCAAAGAAAACTCTTCTTCAAAATCAAAGTCAAGCTGGACATGACTTGCATGTGCCTTTAATCCCAGCACTCAGGAGGCAGAGTTGGGAAGATCTCTGCCAGCCTGGTCTACATAGTTCCAAGCCAGCAAGGCTACATAATGAAACCCTGTCTCAAAAAGAAAAAAAAAAATCAAGATCAAATGTCCTATCTAGAAGGACATCTTCAGCACCCTCAAAGCTGTTCTCAATTTTTGTGTGTCCCTCTGAGTCAAATTTTATCGATTGTGTCCCAACACTACACCTTAAACATTCAATGGTCCATTTTCCCCTCTAGACAACAGAGTCCGGTCTGACTATCAGTACTTATTCTTAGCATATGTCCTTACTGCCTACTGCACTGAGGGTGCTGACTTAACACTCACAGGATGGACAGGTGCAGGGGTGCACACAGGTGCAGGGGTGCACACAGGTTCAGGATGCACACAGGTGCAGGGTGCACACAAGTGTAAGGGTGCACACAGGTGCAGGAGTGCACACAGGTGTAAGGGTGCACACAGGTGCAGAGTGCACACAGGTGTAAGGGTGCACACAGGTGCAGAGTGCACACAGGTATAGGGTGCACACAGGTGCAGGAGTGCACACAGGTACAGGATGTACACAGGTGCAGCGTGCACACAGGTGCAGGGTGCACACAGGTGCAGAAGTGCACACAGGTGCAGGAGTGCACACAGGTGTAAGGGTGCACACAGGTGCAGAGTGCACACAGGTGCAGGGTGCACACAGGTGCAGAAGTGCACACAGGTGCAGGAGTGCACACAGGTATAGGGTGCACACAGGTGCAGGAGTGCACACAGGTACAGGATGTACACAGGTGCAGAGTGCACACAGGTGCAGGGTGCACACAGGTGCAGAAGTGCACACAGGTGCAGGAGTGCACACAGGTGTAAGGGTGCACACAGGTGCAGAGTACACACAGGTGTAAGGGTGCACACAGGTGCAGAGTGCACACAGGTATAGGGTGCACACAGGTGCAGGAGTGCACACAGGTATAGGGTGCACACAGGTGCAGGATGCACACAGGTACAGAGTGCACACAGGTGTACAGGTGCACACAGGTGTAAGGGTGCACACAGGTGTAAGGGTGCACACAGGTGCAGGAGTGCACACAGGTATAGGGTACACACAGGTGCAAGAGTACACACAGGTGTAAGAGTGCACACAGGTATAGTGTGCACACAGGTGCAGGATGCACACAGGTGTAGGGGTGCACACAGGTGTAGGGGTGCACACAGATATAAGGGTGCACACAGGTGCAGGAGTGCACACAGGTGTAGGAGTGCACACAGGTGCAGGGTGCACACAGGTGTAAGGGTGCACACAGGTGCAGGGTGCACACAGGTGTAGGGTGCACACAGATACAGGGTACACACAGGTGTAGGGGTGCACACAGGTGCAGGGTACCCACAGGTGTAGGCGTACACACAGGTGCACAGTGCACACAGGTGCAGGAGGGTGCATACCTGTAACTCTGGCACTTAGGCTAAGACAGGAGGTTGACAAATTCAAAACTAACCTGGGCTACATTATCAAGACCCTGTTTTTAAAATAATGAACAAGCACCATGATCATGCCAAAGGGTCCTTGATTTATCAAAGTTATGTCAACCTTCTGAACTCAATTTTTTTGATGAGGTAAAAGCCACACAATATAAAATTGACTATTTTAATCACTTTAAACTATACAATTCTCTATACTGTATTTAATGGCTTTTAATGTTTTTAAAGTGTCACACAGCATTATCACTGCATTTGTCCAAAGTGTTTTTCCCTTGAAAAGGAAACCGGGGCATTTTCTCAATTGAGGTACCCTCCTTTCAGATGACTCTATCTTGTGTCAAGTTGACATAAGACCAGCCAGCACAACTGACCCCTTGTCAACTTGACACACGAACACATCACTATTAAACCACAACCCTTCCTTTCTTATTCGCCCCCAAGATCTCACATTAAAAACATAAATAACGCCAGGCGGTGGTGGCTCATGCCTTTAATCCCAGCACTCGGGAGGCAGAGCCAGGCAGATCTCTGTGAGTTCAAGGCCAGCCTGGTCTACAGAGCAAGATCCAGGACAGGCACCAAAGTACACAGAGAAATACTGTCTCGAAAAACCAAAAAAAAAAAAAAAAGTAAGTAAATAAATAAATAACTTTAAAAGTCCCACAGTCTTTACAAATTCAAACACATTAAAATCTCAATCCCTTTAAAATAGCCAATGTCTTTCAAAATTGAAAGTCTTTTAAAATTCAAAGTCGGGGGGGGCACATGCTTTTAAACCCAGCATGCGGGAGGTAGAGGCAGGAGGATCTCTGTGAGTTCAAGGCCAGCCTGGGGTACAGAATGAGTTCCAGGAAAGGTGCCAAAGCTATACAGAGAAACCCTGTCTCCAAAAACCAAAAACCAAAAACCAAAAACCAAAAAAAAAAAAAAAAAATTCTAAGTCTCCCATGTGGGCTCCGTTTTCTTTTTGTTATAAGAGAAATTCCTATATGGGGTGTGTGTATATGTGTGTGTGTGTGTGTGTGTGTGTGTGTGTGCGCGCATGCACATTTGTGCCATGATATGCACGTGGAGACGACAGGACAACTTGGAGGAGTCAGTTATCTCCTTCTATTGTGTGATACCTCAGTATCAAACTCAGCTTGTCAGGCCTGGCATCAGGTGTCTGCACCTGCTGAGCCATTTACTGGTCCTGCTTTTGTGTATGAGTGTTTTGTATATGTACCCACGTGTATGTGTGGTACCTGCAGAGGTCAGAAGAGGGCACTGGATCCCCTAGAAATAGAGTTACAAATGGTTGTGAGCCACCATGTGGGTGCTGGGCACCAAACCCAAGTCCTCTGCAAGAACAAGTGCTCTTAAGCACTGAGCCATCGCTCCAGCCCATGCTTTTGCTTTTGAGACAGGATCTTGCTGTGCAGCCCAGGCTGACCTGGACTCAAGACGATCTGTCTTAGCCTCCCAAAAGCCGAGATCACAGGCATGCACCACTCACACCTTGCACAAGCATAGTCCTTTCAAGTTATTTTTAACTCCCTATCTTGTAGATACCTTGTAATTTGTTTAGGATTGTCAAAAACAAGCTATTTATTTAGCACATCTATTATTTCCCCTGTAGAAAGAAGAACAGAATCTGGAGAATGAATTAGAATAAAGTAGGCTGGGAATGTAGCCTAGTGACAGAACACCGGTCTCACTTGCACAAAGTCCTGGTTTCTAACCCCAACACTACACAAAAAAAGTGATGGTAAGAGATCCCACTATGGGAGGCTTGGGGGTGGCTCAGCGGACACACAGGGCTGGGGGGGGTGTGGCTCGGTGGACACAAGGGGCTGGGGGGCGTGGCTCGGTGGACACAAGGGGCTGGGGGCGTGGCTCGGTGGACACAAGGGGCTGGGGGGCGTGGCTCGGTGGACACAAGGGGCTGGGGGGCGTGGCTCGGTGGACACAAGGGGCTGGGGGCGTGGCTCGGTGGACACATGGTGCTGGAGGATGGCTCAGCGGTTACATGAGGCTGGGGAGATGGCTCAGTGGACACAAAGGTCTGGGAGGGGGTGGCTCCGTGGACACATGGGGCTGGGGGTGAGTGGCTCAGTGGTTACATGGGGCTGGGAGTGAGTGGCTCAGTGGTTTCATGGGGTTCCAGGTTGCTCAGTTGTTACACGAGGCTGGGGAGGCGGCTCAGTAGTTAAGACCACTTGCTACTTTTGCAGAAGACCCAAGTTCAGTTCCCAGCACCCATTTCAAATGGTTCACGACCACCTTAACTCCAGCTCCAGGGGATTCCATGCACTGTTCTGGGCCTCTGAGAACGCTCACATCAGCACATATCCCTTCCCATATGTACATATATAATTAAAACTTTGGGGGGGGGTGAGACAACATTTTTTAGAAGAGCCACAGCACCTTAATTTTTCATGCAGACTGCCATCACAGGGAGGCTGAGATTTCCGATTCTGTTTGACAGATGGGAGGTGATAATGCATGTCTTTCATCTGGTGAGAGAGCGTGTGAGTGCTAGAGAACAGAAGTGGGATGCTTAGGCGGGGTGTGTGTGGTTCGGAGTGAAAAAAGAAAAACCCTGCTGCTCATGTGAGAACTCTCACCCCACAGGAGGCAGGGACAGCAGAGCTGGCAGAGGGACAAGCCCTCCCAGCTCTGCCACTCGTCCCCTGACTCAGCATGGCCCTTGGTCTCAGCTTCCTGTGGGACAGGAGAACTGCACTTGTGAACGCTAAGATTATCACTATGTCCAAAACTTACTTCAAATTCAACCAATCATATTCTAGACAGCAAAGGCAGGTTAAGCCGATCCACATAGAGAAACATTTTCACCTTCAAAATATAAATAAACGCATTTGGGGAAAGGAAAACATGCCTAATTGGGGCTTTGAGACATAGGAATTAAATAAAGCAGCATCCTGTTGCTGAATAAAGTCAGTGTGCTGGGTGGGTTTCTGCACACTTCGCTGTCTCTCATCCGAGCTCCTTCCCTGCCTTCTGTGTCCCACTAGATGCTGTGTTCCTTGCCCATCTCTGTGCAGGTCACTGTGCTTAAGTAATGAGCTACGGCGCTCATCACTTACTTTCTCTTTGGCTCATTTCTATAGTTCCTCCTGCAATTATGTTGCTTTACGGAGGATGGCTAAAAACGTACCTGCAGCGAGAACTTGTAAATGCAAGATAAATGCTTGATGAGCTGCAATTAGGGGTTCCCGAAAATAAATACCAGGTGAAGGTTGGCACTGCACATCAAAGAGCGCGGGAAGAGGTGAGGAGCACGCTCCTTCTTTTTTAACAAAGGACCAAAATGAAGGAAATTCATCAGTAATACCGCCATTTAGAGATAACTGCCTTTAATAGATGACATCATTAACAGAGGCTACTGGCCCTCTGCCTTGGCAGACAGATCAACTGAAGTGTCCCAGAAAGCATTTCAAAGGTGCAGGGCACACAAAGCTTCCAGTGTATAGAATTTGTGTTTCAACAGTACAGCTGTGGAGGAACTCAGCCTGTGCTGGAGATAACACCAGGACAGAGAGGAAGAGGAAGAAAAGCCCTGTGTTCTCCCTTCATTCTTCAGTCTTACACACACACACACACACACACACACACACACACACACTCATAATGTGATTCGGATGAAGTAAATCTTCATTTGATCTCACAGGAACTCCAATGGGTAGCTTGTAACATATAACCTACCTTGAGACAAGGAAAGGGCTTTTCCTCTATTTCAGCCAGTCATTGGTCATGGGCTGCCAAGGTCAGGAAGGAAAACAGAATACTTTCCAGGTCTTAGTAGCCAGTGCGTCTTCAGCTGTTCAAGGGCCATCCCCAGAGCAAGATGAAGTATGGGGTGTGGCCTGGAGCACCTGCTTCAGCCTGGAGCACCTGCCTTAGCTCAGGGTCTGGACACAGAAGCATTAGAAAGTACCTGGCCCCTGTGCTCTTTGCTCCTTGTGTAAATCCAAATCCAGATCTGCCTTCTGCTGCAGGATCCATCCATATTCTGCCCACTGTGTCGGGTAATGGAGCTAACTCATTCCAGCCTTTGTTATGTCTGAAACATGTTTCTGAATGCAAAGCAAGAGCTCTACCCCTGAGCCACAGCCACTGGGCTGAAGTTTTTGTCTCCCCCCATTTAAATATTGCATTCATACATCAATATGAAGGCTTTGGAGGCACAATTAGGAAATGAGGGAGAAGTCATTATGAATGGAATTGGAGGGGCTGGAGAGAGGATTCAGCTGTTAAGAATGGGTACTGTTCTCTTAGGGAACCTGAGTTCAGGTCCCAGAACCCACATCAATGGATCACAACCACCTGTAACTCCAACTCCAGGGGATCTTTGGAAGGCAACTACAACCTATGCATGTGTTAAATTAATTAAATAGAAGCACACGAGAGCTTGTTTCTTCTCTCCCTGCCATCTTCCTTGAGTGATGACACAGTGAGATCTGCAAACTTGGAAACAGGGACTCCTCAGACTCCAGGATCTGAGGAGGAATTCTAGGTTTGAGTCTTGCTTTATTCAGAAGGCCACCATCTGAGAAGGAATTGTGCCAGCTGCTTTTCTCCTGCCTAAAGCGACCTAAGAAAAGGGGTTTATTTGGGCTCATGATTTGGGGGTACAGAAAAGGCGTTTATTATTTGGGCTCACGGTTTGGGGGTACAGTCCACTGAGGCTGGGAAGGCACAGTAGGTGGCTGGTCACCACGCAAATGCAGTCAGGAAGCAGAGAGGTGAACACTGGTGCTTGCTCAACCTCTCATTCTTGTTCATTCTGCACACATTTAGGGTGGCTCTTTCTACCTCAGTAAACCCAGTCTAGAAACTTCCTTGAAGACATACACCAAGATGTGTCTCCTGGGTGAGTCCAGATCCCATCACAGGAACAATCAGTACTAATGCTCACAGCACAAATTCCCATCCTAGATGTCTGCCATCTGTCTCATCTCCAGGCAGCAGATCACACGGGGAGCAGAAACAAAGGCAGCTGGTCATTCCCAAGTTTAGCCTTGCCCCTCTGCTCAGGAGGTCAACCTTGATTTTGATCTTGGCAGCCTCCAGAACTCTAATAAATTCTGAGTCATCCCATGTACAATACTTGTATGCCATCCCAAGACAACTATCTTGTCATTTGAATTATTTCAAACAAGGTATTTGAAAGCTGGGGGCCACAGCAGGCACCTGTACTCCTACAGTAAGATAGGGGACTGAGGTAGAATTCCTGGAAGCTAGCATAGTGTAAGGGTAGACAACAGTGAACAGGGGACCCTGTCACAAACAAGGTGGAAGGTGAGGAACAACATCCAAGGGTGTTCTCTGACCTCCACATCCACGCTATGGCAAGTGTACACCTACACACACACACACACACACACACACACACACACACACACACACACACACTACCCATGCACAGAAAATCATTTTTAAAAATAAAATACCTGAAATTCAAAGCTGCTGTTAAGGTTTTTCTCTTTATTGCTTTTTTTTTTTAAGTTTTGTTTTGTTTTGTTTTGTTTTGTTTTTTGAGACAAAGTTTCTCTGTGTAGCCCTGGCTGTCCTGGAACTCAGTTTGTAGACCAGGCTGGCCTCGAACTCACAGAGATCCTCCTGCCTCTGCCTCCCGTGTGTTGGGGTCAAAGGTGTGTGCCACCACTGCCCGGCTTTATCACTCCTTTTAAGAAATTACGGTATGCCTCCATATGGTTTTTTTTTTTTGGGGGGGGAGCGCACACACTCGGCTATTTCTGGAGGATCTTGAATGTGCAAAGTACTAGTTTCCACCAAATTTGTGCCAAATTTGTGAAATGTTCACTCATTATTTCTTTAGCTTTTTCACATAGGGTCTTACTGCATACCCCAGGCTGGCCTGGAACTTGCCATCCTCCTGCCTCGGCATCGCATCTTCAACTTTTTTTTAAAGATTTATTTATTTTTAATCATGTATATGTTCAGGGGAAGTGTGGGTATGTCCCTGTGAGTGTAGTGTCTGTGGAGGCTGGAAAAGGGTCTTGGATCCTCTGGAGTTACAGGTGGTTGTGAACCACCCTAAGTGGGTACTGGGAACTGAATTTGGGTCCTTTGCAAGAGCAGCCAAGTGTTCTAGCTGCTGGGCCATCTCTCCAGGCCCTTCAAATGTTTTCTTATGTCTCGTCCACTCTTCCCTTCCCTTGGGAGCTCCTGCTGTGCTGTCCTGTTGTGGAATATTTGTTTAGCCAGGCAAAGATGTGTTACATTTGTTTATGCTGCACTTGTTTAACGATGTAAGAATGAATGTTTAACTATGTAAAGATGTGTTACATCTGTTTCACCTTGCCTGCCTAAGGCACCTGATTGGTCTAATAAAGAGCTAAACAGCCAATGGCTAGGCAGGAGAGAGATAAGTGAGGCTGGTGGGCAGAGAGAATAAATAGGAGAAAGTTAGGCTCGGGAGGAGGAGAGAACGAGGGAGAAAGAGAGGGACATGCCCGGGACAAAGCCAGGCAGCCGCCAGCCAGCAGACATAGAGAGGTGGTGAAAGTAAGACAGACAGAAGTAAGAAAGGTAAAATGCCCTGAGGCAAACGGTAGAGAAACGGGTTAGTTTCAATTACAAGAGCTAGCCAGAAATGAGTGTGGTAGTATTGTGTTCCCCAAAATATTGTGTATCCTAATAAACTTATCTGGGGTCAGAGAACAGAAAAGCCACAATATTAAACATAGAGGTTAGGCAGTGGTAGCACACGCCTTTAATCCTAGCATTCCAGAGACAGAAATCCCTCTGGATCTCTGTGAGTTCAAGGCCGCACTGGAAACAGCCAGGCATGGTGACTCACGCCTTTAATCTCAGAAAGCAGCCTTTAATCCCAGGGAGTGGTGGTAGAAAGCAGAAAGGTTTATAAAGCGTGAGGACCAGAAACTAGCAGCATTTGGCTGGTTAAGCATTCAGGATTTCGAGCAGCAGTTCAGCTGAGAGCCATTGGGATGAGGACACAGAAGCTTCCAGTCTGAGGAAACAGGACCAGCTGAGGAATTGGCAAGGTGAGATAGCTGTGGCTTGTTCTGTCTCTCTGATCTACCAGCATTGACCCCAATAACTGGCCTCGGGTTTGATTTTATTAGTAAGAACTTTTAAGATTCATGCTACAAATGAGCCTAAGCCAGGCCGAGCATTTATGACTAATAATAAGTCTCATGTCCTGATTTGGGAGCTGGTTGGTGCCCAAAAGGAAAGCCTGGTGTCTATCGCCCGAGGTTTCTCCTCCAGTTTGTTCACGCTGTAGTTCTGTTTGATCCTTTTTGCATATTCCTCATCTGTACTCAGTTTTCCCGACATATGTGTTCAGTTTCAATAACTATTTTAGGATCTCTGTTTAATTATAATATCTGTGTCCAGTCTGGGTGGTTTCAACTGAATAATTTATACCATTGAAAATATGGGTCATATTTTCTTGCCTCCTATTTTGCCTGGCAACTTCGTACAGGTAGGCAGAAACTGCGGAATTTACTTTGGTGCGCATTAGTGGATATTTCTGTGTTCCCGAATTCCTGGGCTTTGCTCTGGAATACCAATAAGTTACTTGGAAAGCATTCATTCCTTTTGGGTCTAGCTTTTCAGTGTGTTCATTTGCCTTTCTTTTGAAAAAGGGTCACCAGGTCCCAGGCTGGGGGATGACTCATCCCTAACAGGCTTGAGGGCCAGCCAGCCCAAGCAAGTAAAAAAGATACTTTCTGAGAGCCAACCTGGGTCTGTCTAATGGACTTAGCAACATGATCTGGAGATGACCTGAACCAATGAGAGGCAGCCATGTCACACCAGCAGATGCATATTCATCAGACCTTCCCCTAGGGTGGGGTCGAGGGTATATAAGGCTTGCCTCTTCCTGAATAAACTGAGACATTCTTCTGGAGTCTGTGTGATTTGACTCTGCGCTTACTTGGCCCCCTCCTGCAAAGGGAACAACAGCACAGGACCCTGCCACACCAGGCTGCCCTTGAATTCACACTGTAGTCAAGGATGACCTTAAACTCCTCATCCCCCTGCCTCTACCTGCCAAGTGTTAAAATTGTAGGCATGGAACACCAAGCCTGGTTCTATCTGCCTGACTATCTACCTATCGACCTAGCTATCTGTGTGTGTGTGTGTGTGTGTATGTGTGTGTGTGTGCGCGCGCGCGCTCGCGTGCAGATGCATATACATTGCACATACATTGCATAGAATGTGTATGGAAGACAACTTGTGGGAAGTCAGTTCTTTCCACCATGTATGTTCCATGGATCAAACACACACGTATGGTGGGATCTGAGAAAGATAAGAGGACAACCTGTAGAAGTTGGTTCTTTCTTTTTACCTTGTGGGTCCTGGGAATCAACCTCAGTTTATGAGGCACGGTGTCAAGTGTTCCAATCTGCAGAGCCATCTGTGGCCCCCACATGTGATCTTTTTAAATGTGGGTTCTGGGGATCAAATTCAGATTCTCATGCTTGCAAGGCAAGCATTCTAGCAACTGAACCATCTCCCCAGATATTCCTTCTGGAGTGAGACTCGGCACAGATGCAGGCTGCCTCTCTCCCAAGGTACTCTCCACACATTTAGTCTATGGGAAAGTGGTGTTGTTGGGTTTTGCTCTTTGCTCTTTTGAGGGGCCTGCCACCCAGCTCTCAAATAAATCACACATGGAGGCTTATTCTTAATTATAAATGTCTGGTCTTAGCTTGGCTGGTTTCTAGCCAGCTTTTCTTAAATTATCCCATCAACCTTTTGCCTCTGGGCTTTTCCTTTTCTTCCTTCTGTAATCTTATTTTCACTCTTACTCCATGGCTGGCTGTGTGGCTGGGTGGCTGGCCCTCTTTTCTCACTCCTTGTTCTCTCGCTATTTCTTCTTCTCCTCCCAGATTTCTCCTCCTATTTATTCTCTCTGCCTGCCAGCCCCACCTATCCTTTCTCCTGCCTCGCTATTGGCCATTCAGCTCTTCATTAGACCATCAGGCATTTTAGACAGGCACAGTAACACAGCTTCACAGAGTTAAACAAACGCAACAAAAACAAAGTAACACACCTTAAAATAATATTCTATAACAGAAAAACCTCACCAAATGTCTTAGTTATGGTTTCTGTTGCTATGATGAAACACCATGACCAAAAGCAAGTTAGGGAGGAAAGGGTTTATTGGGCTTACACTTCCACATCATAATCCATCACTGAAGGGAATCAGGACAGGAACTCAAACAGAGCTGGAACCTGGAGGCAGGAGATGATGCAGAGGCCGTGGAGGGGTTCTGCTTACTGACTTGTTCCACATGGCTTGCTCAGCCTGCTTCCTTAGAGAACCCAGGACCACCAGCTCAGGATGGCCCCACCCACAATGGGCTGGGCCCTTCCCTGTTTATCACTAATTAAGAAAATGCCCTACAGCCAGATCTTATGGAGGCATTTTCTCAACTGAGTCTCCCTCTTCTCTGATGACTCTAGCTTGCGTCAAGTTGACATAAAACCAGACAGTACACCAAATCCTTACTCCAAAACTGTGGCACACGGTCTGTTCCCAGCATCTCCCATCGTTTCACCAAAGCGGTTGCTGTGTTGGCAGGCTCACCTCTCACCCTCTTTGTTTGCGTTTGTTTAACTCTGTGAATTGAAATCCACGCAACTGTTCACTTACCAAGCTCAAGATGGTCTTGCCAAAGAACTACCTTATGTTTGAAGTCAGAGGTCATGGATTCCTGGGGGAGAAGAGATAAGAGAAGAGCACAGATTATTTTTTAAGAAATCCTTCATCTTTCTCCCCATACCCTGACACTATTGAGCCTACTGAATGATCTAGAATCAGTTCTCAGGAGAATTTTCTTCCTTAATCTGCACATGGGATCTGTTTTATACTGACTGGAGATTGCATCTCAATCTGAGTGTGACACTGTCAATCTGACAGGGTCTAGAATCATTAAAAGATGGATGTCTAGGCATGTCTGTGAAGGACGGTCCAACTTGGTTAACTTGGGTGGAAAGCCCCCCAAATGTGGGCTCGGGTCCTGAACAACAGAGAGGAGAAAGCCAGCTGTGTTCTGACTATAGAGCCAGTGTGATGGCCTGTGCTTAGGTCCTGCACCGACATATGCCAGGATGGACTGTCTCCCTCAGACCGAGAGCCAAACAAACCCTTCCATCCTCAGTTGCTTTTCTCAGATTCGGGGGCTTTGGTTTTGAGACAGGGTCTCTCCGCGTAGCCCTGGCTGCTCCAGAGCTCTGTATGTAGACAATGCTGACCTCAAACTCCCAACTGCTGAGATTAAAGGCAAATACCATCACCCCCAGGTCCGGTCAGGTATTTAACTAAGAGAAAAGCAGCTAATCCTACTTCTGCCTCAGGTTAAAGTGAGATAGAAGACAGTCCATCCCATCCCACTCCTCAGCTGCACTAACGACATGTGTGACAGGAGCACTAGCTATCTGCATCTTTATGGTCCTATCAATCATCCCTTTAATCTGTCCCCATCATTTTCTCCAACAATGCTTTCCCTGTCTTAACTGTAAATACAGCAGGTGGATGAATTGCTAGAAAAATTGCTAAGTCACTTCCCTGGGTGATTATATCGATTTACCCTCACACTCTGAGTGTATAAACGATGGTTTTCCCACATCACCTGAACACAGCATCTCATTAAACTTTCAGATCTCTTCTGAGCTGTAGGAGGAAAGTGGTGTTCCCTTAAACACATATTTTCTTCATTATAAATGAGATTAAGGACATTGCCATACAAATTCAACCATTTCTTTTCTTTTCCTGTAAGGTTCCTATTCGTGCCCTTTGCTCATTTTTTCCCCTATTGTGTTTTGGTATATCCTGTGTTAGTTCATAATCATTCTTTGTATTATTAAAGAAACTGGTTCTTTGTTGTGAGTGTTGCAAATGTATTTTACCCGAGTGGTCCAGGGCAACCAAAGAGGCCAAAGCATGGCTCAGTGGGTTCAGGACGTAGCTCCAGGGGCTTAGAACTTGACCTCTTACAACCCTGCCTCCTTGCACAAGGACCCAGACCTCACCTTCTCATTCACAGCAGTTTAGCAATGAAGACCTAATTGGCTAGCAGGAGAAAAAAGGATGCATTGGACTGTTGCCATGGAAACTGCCCCTCCCACTGCATTTACCATTCAAAGGCTTCTCCGGGCATTCATGTACAACAAATTAGTGAAGAGAGATTTCCAGACTTGTGGGCCTGATTTTGAATGCAGTTTGAAGGTGCTTAGAGGCATAAAGAATGCCTGTGGTTTGTGCTGGGAGATTACAAGGAACAGAACAGTGTTCGACTCCGGCTTCAGTGGAAGGATGATTTGCTGAGAAATTAGAATGTCTCAGCTCTGCTTGTAATTTTCCTTCCTTCCTCAGCTTCCACTGATGGCTGTCAATCCACAGAGCTTGCTGGTCTCAGGGACAGTTTACGTTGGCTATCCCAAGGATCATTTCTCGTCTGGACTTTAGTGAAAGGCAAGGCCACTGAAGACATTACATTAGGATGTTAGCTGGGGTAGGGAATCAGAAAACAGCTCAACTCCCTTTAGAGGCCAGGGGAGAAGTTAGTGAGTGCAGAGAGGTTCTACAGGAAATGAAAACCATGAGCATCACAGAAAGCATCCAGGCTGCTGCTGATGCTCTTAGGGCTAGCTCAGGGGCCCTAGATTCCCAGTGCCGATCATGGCCCACTCCAGATGCAAGAAAAAGCCACTGGTCTGTCACTTCCAAGGGACCATATTTCTGAGACACTGGGTTCTAAACACTGTGATTTCAGGATTTTTGGTGCCCCCTCCCCAGTATGATCCTGAGATTGGCATGTGACCTTATGATAATTGCCATAGCTACAGGTGTATTGACTAAGGAGAAATTCCCCATCATTTTGATCAGGTAGGAGCCTGAAAGTATACTTAGTCTGATTTTTTAAATGTATCTGGATGTTTGGGGCAGACACAGCACATGTGTGAAGGTCAGAGGACAACTTGTAGGAATTACTTCTCTCCTTCCACTATGTGGGTTCCAGAGATTGAGCTCAGGCCATCGGCCTTGACAACAAGCACCTTTACCTGCTAAGCCATCTTGACGGCCCAGAATTAACCTGATATGGCATCTACTTGGACACATTCAAGTCTGTGTGTAGAATTTGCACCCACTACATGTTCGAGAGCCTCAGCCCATTCAAGTCCTTCATAAAAACCACACGCCATAAAGACATTTGTGGCACAGTTATTACATTGTTTTTATTTTGTCCACTTGGTAAATTATCAAGATACCCCTCATAGGCATGGTGACTAGTTTCAAGGCTCCCTTGGGTACCAAAATTCTAGGATGCTCAAGGTTCTTATATAAAATTTTCAGTGTGGAATCTCCATGGAATACCTGCACAAGCTCCCGTACACTCTAAACGATCTCTAGGAGTCAAATGTAAATGCTATGTAAAACTGTTTGATTGAAAGAATAATGGTAAAAAGGAACTGTATTTGGGAAAGGTGTCAACTTTTTCAAACACTGTTCATCTGAGGGAATTAAATCCACAGATATGGGACCCACTGACCTTACAAACACCCAAATTGTGCTTTATTTTCATTTAGCCTGTCTTCATAACAAATTACGGCATTTTTATGGAAGAAAATCCATTTCTTGCAGAAGTACTTTGATTGTGACTTTTCATCTAGGGGGAATAAATATCAGTCATTCCAAAGTCTGTCATAGCCAGTGACTTCCAAATCAGGGGCAGCATGGACGGCTCTCTACTGCCCTCCAGTGGGAGAACTGGACTGAGCGGTTCTAGACTGGGAAATGGTTTGTTCTATTAATACGGCCACATAAAGAGCGACACCAATCCCAAGGTAGAGGAGGCTGCGTTCTTCTCGGCGTGTTCGGAAATAAATTAGCTACTGAACACTGTGGCTCCTTTTCAGTTGGAAGGAAAATTTCAAGACAGCATTTAAAGCAGGTCTCTCTGACAAGATGAAAATATCATACAATTTTTGCTGTAAACATCTCCAGAACCTCCTTAGACTTTCTGTGGGAGAACACAGAGATTGCAGGGGATGGGGCACTGTATTTACCAAGTGTGCAAAATAAAAGCAATCTAAAAGATGTATCATAAGGATAGAGAGATGGGTCAGTGATTAATAGCTTTTGCTGTTCTTGCAGAGAACCAGAGTTCAATTCCCAGCACCATGCCAGGAAGCTCACAACTGCCTGTAACTCCACCTCCAGGAGACCAGGCGTTGTGGTGGTTTAAATAAGAATGGCCCCCATAGACTCATATATTTGAATACTTAGTTAGTTATGAATGACACTATTTGGGAAGAATTAGTAGGTGTGACCTTGTCAGAGGAAGTGTATCACTGGGGGTGGGCTTTGGAGTTTCAAATGCTCAAGCCAGGTCCAGTGGCTCTCTCTTCCTGCTGCCTGCAGATCTGGATATAGAACTCTCAGCTCCTTCTCCGGCATCATGTCTGCCTGTGTGCCTCTGTTCCCCACCAGGGACTAAACCTCTGAAACTTTAAGCAAGCCCCAATAAAATACTTCTTCTTATAAGAATTGCCTTGGTCATGGTGCCTCTTCACACTGATAAAAACACTTGAGTAAGACAGGTGTCCTCTACTGGCATTCTTGGACACCCATATACACATGTGCATTCACTAAATAAGTTAAATTAAGACAGTATCACAAATGTGTTTTTTATGTTGTGTAAGTTTTTGAACAGAAATTGAACTGCTGAAGCTTCCAAAAATGCAAGTCAAAAAAAAAATTGTAGTGGGTGTGAATCAGACAAACTGACGTCTTGAGTTTGGGTTGGTACTACACTACTGAAATTGCTTATACCATCTTTCTTGGCCTGTATGTTGCTCTTTAGTGGAAATCTTACAGCCTATCATACATCATTGTACCTTACTTCTTACTGGAAGATCATGTTATAAGGAACTCATACAGTTTTTTGGTTTCTCTATGGATCTGATAGATAGCCGGGGTGGGCCTCTAGTAAACAATTTGATTAAATGAGTCCTTCTTTTTTAAAAATCCCTCAGTATTAGTCACTTTTCTGTTGCGATGAAACAATATGACCAAAAGCAACTTAGGGAAGAATTTACTTTGGTTTATGGTTCCAGGGGAATAAGATGGCATCATGGCAGGGAAGGCATGGTAACAAGTGGCAGGCCTGGAGGAAAGAGCAATCACATCAGGGAGCAGAGAGTGACTAGAAATGGGGTGAGACTATGAACTGTGAAAGCCACCCTCAGTGATGTACAGCCTTTGGCAAGGCCACATCACCTCCCCTAATACTACTACCAACTCAAATACCTGAGGCTATGGGGGACATTTCTCATTCAACCCACCACAGCATTTTTTAATTTGTTTTTCCTTTTTTATGTGTATAGGTATTTTGCCTGCCTGTATGCTTTGTCTGTGAACCACATATGTGCAGTGGCTGAGAGGCCAGAAGAGGGTGTTGGATCCCCTATGACTGAAGTTATAGACAGTTGTGAGTTGCCATGTGGGTGCTAGGAACTAAACCCAGGTCCTCTGGAAGAGCAGCCAGGGCTCTTAACCTCTGAGCCATCTCTCCAGCTCCACACCATACCATTTTTAAATACCCAAATAATATATAAACCACTAATAGAAAGTACTTGCTGTAAACCAAGGTTCTGCATGGTTTTGGTTTTTTATCTTGTTATGTGTTTATTTATTATGATACTAGGGTTGGAACCCAGGCCTCACGCATACTCAACCATTTTACCACTGAGCTACATCACCAGCCCAATTTCATTTTGAGAGGTGGTAATTTTTATTGCACACTTACTACATGTCAAGCTTATGCTAAACACTATATGACCATTTTAATAGAGTATCTTTTATTTACCCTTAGACAATTTCATATGTGTAAACAATACACCTTGATCATATGCACCACCACCTCACCTCTTCCATTCCCCCAAGGAACCCCATGTCCTCCCTCCCACTCCCCCCAGGAACCCCGATGTCTTTCCCCAATTCCTCTAGGTACCCTCAGTACCTCTTCTCACCTCCATGTCCTCTCCTTTTGTGTGTTAGTAGCTGGCCGAGTTCACTTAGTGCTGCCTGTTGGGATGTTGACCGATCTTGTGCAGATAACTGTAGCTGCAGTGAGTTCATGGTACAGTGGCCATGTCGTATCCAAAAGACAGCATTTCAAAGTCTCCACACTGTTCTCCAACTCTTCCGTTCTTTCCACCCGTTTTCAGAGCTGTTCCCTGAGCCTCGGGGGGTGTGTGGTGGTGGTAGGGGTGAGGTGGTAGTAGGGGTGACGTGGATGTCTCTTTAGGGCTGAGCACTTAACAATCACTTATGCTCAGCACTTTGAGTCTATGCATTAACTGCTGTTCACTACAAAAAGAGGCGCCTCTGGCCATGGCTGAGGACAGTACTAATTTATGGCCATAAACATAAATATCTAGAAAGAAGTCTGACATGTAGTTTAGCAAAACAACAATAGCAGGTTCCTCTCTAGGGCCATGACCTCCTGAGCCATGGGATTTACAGAACGAGGCCTGAATCCCAAAGTAGTTGGTTACCCTCATACCTGTCATGCCACGACTACACCAGTAGACACATCTTGCCTGGTAGGGTTGTCTGCAGGGATATATATCATGGATGCTTTTTCTTCCCTAGCAGCCCGCATAGCACCTTCCGCCACTATGAACGGTGGTCATCAGGAGGAGGTTTTCAGGTCAGTTCCCCCTTGGTGTCTCTATGTCCAGCTACCAAAGTGTACAGCGTCTTCAGCAATAGTGTCTTACTGCTCACTTTTGGTGGGCAACCAAGAACAACAGCTGTAGGTAGAAGTTTCTGCCCTGCAAGCCACTCCCAAGTAACCACACAGAGGTTTAATACTAATTACAAATGCTCAGCCAATAGCTCAGGCTTGTTACTATCTAACGCTTACATTTAAATTAACCCATATTTCTTTTTCTTTTTTTTGCTTTTTAAAAAAATTTATTTTTTAATTACACCATGATATTCATTAATTATACTCATAATTTTAATTACATTTGTGGTATTCATTGATTACATTCACAGTATTCATTCAATAATTATATTTATGATATTTGTTAATTACATTAATTGTATTGATTTATTACATTCATGATATTATGTCCTGATACTACTGTCCATTTGTGGGGGTTTTTCATCACACAAAACAGAGATTCTGAACTTAGGAAATCATTGCTCTTTATTCCTTTCTTCTCTATCTTGAGATAACATCTAATCTTTCTATCTCTATGAATTTGTATATTCTATATATTTCATGTAATACAGTTCTATAGTGTTTGTCCTTTTTTTGAATGTAAAAACATTTTATGTACAACTGCAGGAGAAATAATACACAGATAGCCTGAACATAAAAACAGGTTATAATTTAAAAGTCCAAGGTTATTTTATTTTATTTTTTTAAAGATTTATTTATTATTATTATGTATCCAGCATGTATGACTGCAAACCAGAAGAGGGCACCAGATCTCATTACAGATGGTTGTGAGCCACCATGTGGTTGCTGGGAATTGAACTCAGGACCTCTGGAAGAGCAGCCAGTGCTCTTAACCTCTGAGCCATCTCTCCAGCCCCCCAAGGTTATTTTAAACAGTAAAATATTTGTTGTTGTTTTTCTGCTTTTTGAGATAGGGTATCCCTGGCTTGTCTGGAAGTCAATATATAGACCAGTTAACCCATATTTCTTATCTATGCTTTGCCACATAGCTCATGGCTTGTTATCTCATTTTCTGCACATCCTGCTTCCTCTGTATCTTGTAGTGGGTAGCCATTCCAGCTTTGATCTGGAAGTTCCAACCCCCACTGAGACTTCGGCAACTGTCACGCCTACAAGGTGGGGCCAAGGGAGGCGCCTGGAGACCCAAGATCTGGATGGGCCAGCGCTCTGTAGAGCATGGGACTCTTAATCCCAGGGTCGTGGGTTCGTGCCCCACATTGGGCGCCAGATATTGGTGAAATTATTAAGGCCACTCCACGTAGTTAAAAGGAGATTTATTTAATGGCGTAACTTACAAATTAAGGGATAGGTAGGTTGCGGGGTCTGGGGAAGGTGTATCACAGTCCAGCGGTGTTCTCTGGAGCTCTGCTTGGTCCACCTCCACCGTTCAGGGTCCCAGAACAGAGAGAGCGCTGGCCCATCCAGATCTCGGGTCTCCAGGCGCCTCCCTTGGCCCCGCCTTGTAGGTGTGACAGTTGCCGAAGACTCAATGGGGGTTGGAACTTCCAGATCAAAGCTGGAATGGCTACCCACTACAGTATCTGCTGACATCTCTCTGACTCCACCCTTCTTCTTCCCAGCATTCTCTGTTTAGCTCTCCCCCTAACCTTATCCTGTCCATCTATTGGCCAGTTTCTTTATTAAACCAATCACAGCAACATATATTCACACAGTGTAAAAGAATATTCCACAAACAGCAATAGCCTGTATTGTTTTGGGGGTCTCTAGGGCTTCCCCGACAATAAGTCATAGGAAGCTATCCCATGCCTGGTATTGAGATTTGCATTTAACAACCCATGTCTTCTGGGAGAATAATTGTCCATCCATGCACGGTACATATATTCAAAATTCTATTTTTATATATGTATTTTCTTTTTAAGATTTACTTCTATTTTATGTGTATGAGTGTTTTTTGCCTGCATGTGTGGGTATGCTATTTGGATGCAGTACCTGTGAGGGCCAGAAGAGGGCCTTTGGAATTGGAGTTACAGCCATTCATGAGCTCCTATGTGGATGCTTTGAATCAAACCCAGGTCTTCTGCAAAAACAGCAGGTGCTCTTAATTTCTCAGCCATCTCTCCAGACTCTTTGTATTTTTTAAATTAGCTTACAAAGGTAGTGGGTTTCCATAGGGGTTATAATACTTTGGTCATGTTTCCTAGGAAAGGTGATCATTTAAAATGATTGTCTTCAATCAATCAACATACGAGGGTCAATGCTAACATTTTCTTGCTTAACTTCCTAAGATCCATATTACCAGCCACAGTGGCCCAAGTCTGTAATTCTAGCACTTGAGAGTCTGGAGCAAAATCCTGAGGGGGCTGGTACGATAGTTCCCTGGGTAAAGGTGCCTGCTGCCAAGCCTGAGTTAGACCCGCAAGATCCACATAATGTAAGGAGAGAACTGACTCCCCCAAATTGTCTTCTGACCTCTGAATGAGTTTGAGGTCAGCCTGGTCCACATAGCACATTCTAGGCCAGCCAGGATTACACAGCAAGACCATGCCTCAAAAAATAAAAAACAGCAACAACAACAGAAAAGTTTTTTTTTTTTTAATTTAAAAGTCACAAATATGGAGTTGGAGACATGTCTCAAAGGTTAAGAGCACTGGCTGCTCTTGAAGAGGACTTGAGTTCAACTCCCAGAACCCACAAGATGGCTTACAAACAACTGTAACTCCGGGTCCCCGGGATCCGACGCCCTCTTCTGACCTCCGTGGGTACTGCACACACATGGTGTACACACATTCAGGCAAAACACAAATACACAATCAAATTTAAATTTAAAAATCTATACATAATAAAGCTGGGGTAGGCCTCTCTTCTGCATGCTGGCGTCTGGGGCGGCTCTGCCTCCATCAGCGTTACCTTCCGCACTTGGCTTTTTCTCCCTTGGCGCTTTCCCTCGCAACCGGCAGGGAAAGCCTACGCCCTACCCGCCTTCTGCCCAACCAAGGCAACAGGGCGGGACATCCGCCGGCGCCGAGCCTCTCCCGGAAGTGACGTCGGAGTGTCAACATGCAAGATGGCGGCCCATCACCGGCAGAACACAGCCGGGCGGAGGAAAGTGCAGGTATGGGGGCCCGGCTCTGCCGCCCTGGTGACGCTGCCGTCGGGTCTGGTTCCCCCGCGGGCGGGCGGATGCCTCGGGCCTTGACCGGCGGGGTTCGACGGCCGGAGGATGGCGGGGCGGGGCGCAGCAGCGCGAGGGGTGGGGCCGCGGCGCCAACGGCCTGAGGCGGTGGCAGGCGGACTAGGCGCGCGGGCCTCTCGAGCGGTCGCGGGGAACCGCCGTCCGGGGGAACCGCCGTCCCGGGGCACCGGGCCTGCGGCGGCGTCATGGGCCTACTGCCCGCTCACCTGCCTCTGCTCTCGGCCGCCTTCCTCCGGAGCGGCCGCGACCCGGCGGCGGAGGCCACGCGGCGCCCGCGGGTGGGTGAGCCCGGGAGCGAGGGGCCTTGCGGGGGCGTGGTGGGGCCGGGCCGCACGTGGGAACCCTGCGCTGGAGGAAATGAGTTTCCCCTCCTTTGCAGTAGGCTTTGCCTTCCCCTCCACCATCCCCAACTGAGCGTCTTCCAGTCTTACTCCTTAGTCCTTGTCTCTGTAGCGGCGGAATAGCGGGTGATGAGTTAGTTAACCCACACCGTGGGTCCTTTGGGTTGCCCTAAATCACTTTGGTTGGGTGTCCGTTTGAGTTCTGCTTGCTGCCTCTTGGGTTGGGGATGGAGCTCATTTGGCAGTGCTTCCTGTCCTGAGCAATGTCAGCCCCCCTGCACCGCATAGAACCAGGCCTGGTGGTACCTGCCTGTACTCCTAGTACCTAGCACGGGGATGGGCGAGGGCGGGGGAAGTTGAAGGCAAGAGGATCTGAAATGCAAGGTCATTCTCCAGTACCTAACAAGTTTAAGGTCAATCTGAGCTACAGGAGACCCTGGCTCAAGAAAAATGTTATCTGCTACTTTTTATCTTAAAGGATGGAAGGATTTCTTTTAAAGCCCTGTTACAGGTATTTGCCTGCAGGTATATTGTATTCAGCTTGGAAAGGTGCATTGAGTCATTAGACATGGACTGAGTGCATAGATTGGCCCCAAAGAGGGGAAGACATTGAAAGGGTTTAGCAGTTACTAACACTCCACAGATTGACCTTTGTGTTCAGAAGTGAAGACCAGAGGACAGTAACCCCAGCATAAGGTTACAAAGTGTGAAATTATCTGAATAAGTGTCCTCTTTATATTTACTGATCTCACTGATCAGTGTTCCTGTGTACTCTCTAGATAGTTGTTAAAATGATTAAAATTGTACTGGGGAGATGGCTCAGTCTGGTAAAGGGCCTGGAGCACAAACATGATCTAAATTCCGTCCCCACTTAAAAATTTCTATTCCTTCACTTAAAAAGAAGCCTGGCCTGTTGGTTGGCACTTGTAATCTCAACTCTAGGGAGGCAGAAACTGGAGGATCCCTGAAGCTTGATGGCTAGCTAGTCTTCCTGATCAGAAAGCTCCAGGTCCAGTGAAGAGAGAGGTGAAGAGCGAGCAATCAAGGAAGACATCCAAGTCAAGCTCCAACCTCCACACTCATATACATACATGTGTCTGCATGTGTTGTACACACCCAACACACAGGTGCACACACACACAATAAAAAATTTAAAGAATAAGTGAGATTACAAGAATCTAAAGTCCCTTAGCTTTCCCTGAATAGGTGTTGTTTTTCTTTTAAAGGGCATTCGTGATGGGATTGAAGTAACCTCAGCTTCCAGGCCAGGTGGTGAGAATGCCATTTCCAGCTAAGTTGTAACTTAGTCATGTTCTACACACTAGGATGGTGGTTCTTAATAGAGTAAGGATTAGCAGTTCTTTCAGTTTGGGGACAAAGGTTTAAAACACAAGGGCTGTCGAGATGGCTTGGAGGGTAAAGGTGCTTGCTGCCAGGCCTGAAGACTTGAATTTGATTCCTGGGACCCAAATGGTAGAATGTGAGAACTAACTCCATGTTATCCTCTGACCTCCAAAGGTGCTTTGTGGCACCACCATCCTACATATGTGTGTGTGTGTGTGTGTGTGTGTGTGTGTGTATGCTGTAAAACATTTACAAGACAAAGCTGTGAATATTCCTCAGTGTAGAGCACTCTCACCTACCTCGCACAAGGCCCTTGAGTTCAGTCCCTAGCATCTTAAAAAAACAAAGTTAAGACAATATAAGGTGACAGTGATGGAGGGGAGTGAAGGTGAGAAGGAACCACGGCAGGTGCAAAAACAGTTTAAATGGGCTGGATGGAGGCCAGTGCACATAGGGAGGAGGTAATTCCACTCTTAACAGGTCAGAGAGTAAAGCTAGAGTGGGTGTTCAGCAACAAGCAGTGTACCTAGACACTGTTTCCTATCAAGACTGACACTAGCCTGCTGAAGAGAAAGTTAGTGTTGTCTGGTAGGTACAGAAGCAGTGCTAGAAGCGACAGAAACTGATTTCACCTCATTGTGCAGAGAAGTGGGTGCATGCATGCTCGTTGCAAGAAGAACCCACAAGTAGTACAAAACTAATTTTTTTTTTCTGGTTGTCCTCCATTATCTCAAGACAGCAACTGTATGAGTTGTCCTGTGTCACCCTGTACTAGGGCTTCTCAGCCTGCTCACTCTTCACACTTTAGGGTAGCGCAGTCTTCCTTGAAGGAGATAAGGATCCTGTTCTTTAGTTGTTCAGGCTCCCCTGACTTCCACCCACTAGATATAATTGTACCTCTCCAGTTGTCACACTGGAGACTCTTCAGTTTCCTTTAAGGGCATAACTGACACTGGTTGAAAGCCATGCCTGTGCTTTCCCGGTTTGTTGCCTGCATGTGACACCATGGCATTTACTGCTGTGTGTCTGGCTTTGCCAAAACCTAAAAGCAGCTCCTTTAGTCCACAGTGCCTTACTTTAAAAAATGTGTTCTGCCCTTCCCTGGTGGTGGCACACTCCCTTGATCCCCAAGGAAGCAGAGGCAGGCCTGATCTACATACCGCATTCTAGGTCACCTAGGGCTACGTTGTGAGACATATATGTCTGTAATCTGTCTCTACTTATCTGAGTATTTGTTTTAGTAATATTGTTATTGTGGGAAACAATATCCATCTTTGGAAATCTCAATGTGTGTAGTTGTGAAACAGTATGATATATTCATGTAGTGGGTTACTTTGCAATTATCAAAAAGTAAAGTAGAGGCTGGGAAGATTGTGTAGTTGGTAAAATGCATGCCGCATGAGGATCTGTGTGCAGATCATCAGTACCCACCCACATAAAAAGCCAGGTGTGGTGGCATGTGCCAAAATCTTAGTATGGAGAAGGCAGGAACAGGAAGAGCACTGGAGTTTGCTGGCCATGTAGTCTTAAGGAATTGATAAACTCCAGATTCTGTGAGAGACCATGCCTCTGTAGCTGGATGTTTCTCGGTCCCACCTGGCCCCAAGGTCCCATAGCCATTTTTAAAATAATCACTCAGAGGCTTATATTAATTTCAAACTGTATGGCCTATGGCTTCAGCTTCTGGCTAGCTAGCTCTTGCATCTTAAATTAACCTATTCCTATTCATCTGTGTGTTGCCATGTAGTTGTGGCATTACTGGTCTGCTGGCATCTTGTTCTTCCTTTGGCCAAGGCTGGCATCTCTCCCGATTCCACCCTTCTCTGTATCTCTGCTTGGATTTCCCATCTAGCTGTAAGCTTTCTTGCCATAGGCCGAAACAGCTTTATTTGTTATCCAATGGGAGCCGCACATATTCACAGCATACAGAAAGACATCCCACAGCATGCCTCAGATAAAAATAAAATGGAGAGTTAACAAAACAGAAAGCACTAACACTTGACCTCTCTCAGTCCTCCATGCACATTCACACACACACACACACACACACACACATGCACACACTCACACTTGATATGCTAGGTCCATATAATCAAAACAGAAGGTATCCAGAAATAAGAGCAGCAAGTCAATACAGTATGTTCCCATTTCCATAAAGGAAGATAGTGGCTTTGCTGGAAGGTGTGTGTACATGGTGGCACAGAAGACAGAAGCAGGCAGATCTCCAGCCTGGGCCACAGAGTGAGTTCCAGGACAGCCAGGGCTACACAGAGAATCCCTGTCTCAAACAAACAAACAACCTTGAAGGTATGGATGCTGCTCCCTGAGGTGATATTATGTGGTCTGGGTAAAATAGGACATGGGGTACATTTACTGTGAAGATAGGCACCTCTGGGGCTGGACAGATGGTTCACCAGTTAAGAGCACTGGCATTCTTGTAGATGACCTGGATTTAATTCCCAACATCCACATGGTGGCTCACAACCATCTGTAGCTCCAGCTCCAGGGATCTGATCCCCTGTTCTGGCCTCTTCAGCACACATGGTGCACATATGTACACTCGGGCACATACACATAAAGTAATATAAATTTTTTTTTAATATGCCCTGTATATACTTCGGTATTTTTGTTGTTGCTACTGTGTTTTCAGGGAGTTTTTTGGTTGGTCGGTTGTTTTTTTTTGTTTGTTTGTTTGTTTGTTGTGGCAAGGCCCCAACCGTGTAGTCCTGACTAGCCTCCAGCTGGTGATCTTCCTGTCTCAGCCTCCTGAGTGCTAAGATTACAGGCATCACCACTTGACTGTTTTCAGTCACTTTACATGCATTTTTATGTTTATGCTTATAAATTATAAAAAATAAAACCTTCCATTTTGGGGAAAATGAATATATTTTGCTTTTTGACTGTGTCTTGGATGAGAAGACAGTAACCTAGAATTCCAAAGTCAAATTACAGACAGGCCTTGGGATTATAATATTGTTAAATAGCCAGTGGAGAAGGGCCCACTACAGTGCTCAACAAGTTCAGATGTTATGTGAGTCCAAGTGGGAAGTGTTTTTGGATCTTGGGCTTTGCTGTGTTGTAACCATTTAGCTCTCCTCCATAAGCATTGGCTCTGCCCTTACATCTCAAAGCCAGCCATGGAGAGTCTGTACATGAACAGGGATGACTGTACTCGAACCAGCCTAGTTCACAGAAACTAGGTTTAGGCTGGATTTGTCCTTGGTTTAAAAGAAGGCAGAGGGCTGGAGAGATGGTTCAGCTATTAAAGGCTAGGCTCACAACCAAAAATATAAAAGAAGGCAGACTAGAATGTGTCCTGGGGTGGGAGGGGAGAATAAAAATGTCTCCATGTATGTGAATGTAGACACAGGTGTGTCATAGCACATGTGTAAGATCAGAATAACCTCTGGTATCCTTACTCACTGTCCACCTTGTTTGAGACAGTTGTTCACCAGTGCATGTGCCGTCTAGCTGCCCATGAGCGTCCTGGTCCTCTCCTGTCTCCACCTTCCGTGGTACTATATAAGCACTGGAATTCTAGATGTGTGCTACTCAGCCTGATGTTGCATGGTTTCTGGATATTCCACCTCATTCTTATGCTTGCATGGCAAGCAAAGCCACTTACTCACTGAGCCATTTTTCCAACCCTAAAATACTTTTTAAAAGTCAGCCGAGCCGGGCGGTGGTGGTGCACGCCTTTAATCCCAGCACTCGGGAGGCAGAGCCAGGAGGATCTCTGTGAGTTCAAGGCCAGCCTGGGCTACCAAGTGAGTTCCAGGAAAGGCGCAAAGCTACACAGAGAAACCCTGTCTCGAAAAAAAAAAAAAATAAAAATAAATAAATAAATAAATAAATAAATAAATAAATAAATAAAAGTCAGCCGAAGCCGGTCAGTGGTGGCGCATGCCTTTAATCCCAGCACTTGGGAGGCAGAGGCAGGTGGATCTCTGTGAGTTCCAGGCCAGCCTGGGCTACAGAGTGAGTTCCAGGAAAGGCGCCTGCAAAGCTACACAGAGAAACCCTGTCTGGAAAAAAACAAAAAACAAACAAACAAACAAACAAAAAAAGTCTAATTAGAGTTACAAACAGAAAGTCATAATTTATGGGGCTAGACAGAGGAACAATTGTGGGATAGTGGTTATACTTGGCCAGTTTTTCCTGGACTGAACTAAAGTAACCTGCATTCTGAAAATAGCCTTACTCGGGATCTGTGTGCTCCTATTAACAGGTTATTGTGATGATAAAATAAGAGTTGGATTGTCTAAGGATGGAGTATGTAAATCAGGAACTTTGTAGGGTGTGATAATGTTCTCTGTCTTTGTAAGGGTTTGTATTGCACAGGTGTATTGATTTGTCAAATATCTATGGCATGGTTCACTGTAAATTTTATCTTAATAAATTATACATAAATAGTAAAAATATAAACAACTAAACAGTGACACACAGGCCTAAATATTTCAAGAAAAGTATCATTGATGTGCTGCCTGTTCTGAAAGATGGGGGAGGATAAGATGAATCAGATAGATGGATGGACTCAATAAAGCAAACAGTGTTAACTGAAGTGTATGTGTAGTGAGTATGTATTGTTTAATTGTAGAATTCTTTCAAATGGTAAATAGGCTCTAAAGATTAAAAACTGATCGTGGAATAGCTAGGCGGTGGTGGTGCATGCCTTTAAACGGGGGGGGGGGGGGGGGGGGGGGGCAGAGGCAAGCGGATCTCTGTGAGTTCCAGGACAGGCATCAAAACTACACGGAGAAACCCTAACTCAAACAAACAAACAAACAAAAAAACCTGATCATGGTAATCAGTAGAAGAAACAGAAGTTGTGATGGTGGTTTGAAACGGGTCTCTGTTAAGATTCTGCCCCCACTCCAGCTGCATGACCGCACATGCGCAGTTCAGGAGCTAAGCAAGGGGGTCTTGCGTTTTACATCATCAGTGCACGCTTGTGATTACGTGTGCTCAGCGTGGTCAGTCAGCGCATGCGTGGTGTAGCTCTGTAAGCCCGCCTACGCATGTTCACAGGCGTCCTTAAAAAGCTGAACACAGACTCCTCCCCCTCCCTCCTCTGTTCTCTCTTCTGCCACTGTCTTTCCCTCTCTCTCTGCTTGTGCTTTTCCCCAGGCCTGGTTCTTTTGTCATCCTCCCTGCACACCCCAATAAAGCTCTGATACTGGGTTTTGTCGTGGCACATGCCTCATGACCTCCGCACGGTAACCAGCGCCACTTATCATTTTTAAGTCTCCCTATGTAGGCCTGGCTGGCCTGACTTGCAGAGACCTGCCTGCCTCTGCCTCCATGTGCTGGGATTAAGGCCTGTGCCGCCGTGCTAAGCAGAAGTGGAATCTTTGTGCTAGTCAGAGAAGCTCTGTTTGAGAAGGTGACTTGAAAGGCTTTGGAGGAAGGAAGTGACACAGTCACTTAGCTGTCTGGACCAAGAACATTCCAAGGAGAATATCCAGTGGGAGTGTCCTGAGGGAGGATGAAGGCCTGTTGGTGGGTCAGTAAAGAGGCCTGGGGTTAGGGACAGAGGCGTGGAAGCCGGAGTCAGAGAAGTGGCTGCAGCTATCCAGCTAGAGAGGCCCTTCAATAACCGTGAGTGAGGTGAGGAGCAGAAAGTGGTGGGTTCTGAACAAAGGAACAGCATGACATGCACACACACAGCAGCCCCTTCATCCTCATTGGTGTCCCACTGTGCCTTGAGTCAGCCACAGTTGGAAAAGAGTAGTAAGTAGGAGTTTCAGGGATGAGTAATCACAGACTGTGAATTGTTGAGGAGTAGAGCGGCCATCAGCTCAGATGTGAGGAGTCCAGGAAAGGCAGAGCTTGTTGTGTTTGGGCGTACTGTCATTCTGGTGTCTTTCAGATACCCACATAGAAATGGAGCAGTGCTCAGCCCTGGAGACTCGAGGGAGTTGCCCAGGGAGTTCCCTTTGTGAGGTTAGAATGCTTTGGGGTGGGCAGCTTGTAGGAGTTGGTTCTTTGCTTCCACCACGTAGGTCAGGGGATGGAGCTCGGGTCATGAGGTTTGGACTGAGTGCCTCCACCCACTTAGCCCTCTCACTAGCCCTCCCTACCCCTCCTCTTTCGTTTGGGTTGTTTTTGTTTTCCTTTTTGGAAAAGGTCTCTATATATACCCTGGCTGTCTTGGCATTCACTCTGTAGACTAGGCTGGCTAAGAACTCACAGAGATCCTCTTGCTTCTGCCTCCCAAGTGCTGGGCCACCTCGCCCAATCCTCTTTTGTTTTTTGTTTTGTTTTTGTTTTTTGTTTGTTTGTTTGTTTTCTGTAAGATGCCCATAGCCCTTTTAAATAAGAAAATTGTTCTGTTGCTGTGGTAGGCAGAACGAGCTGCCCCCAGAAATACTGGTGCTCTTTTCCCTGGGACTGGTACATCTGTCCTGATGTATCATAAGGGACTTTGTGGATATGATCAGGTTACATGTCTTAAAATGGGGGCATTACCCAGCGAACCCTCAAAAGCAGAGGGATTTCTCCACCTATTAATAGAAGGCAGAAGGAGCTGTGAGACTTTTGACTCCAGGCTCTGTTGCAGGCACAGACCCTGGGGAAAGCGTGAGAGGAGGACAGGCATCTGTTAGCAGCCAGGGGACCGACCTGACCGACTGGCACCTAATGAAACAAGAACCACAGGCTACAGTCACACGGGAGTGAGTTGGCCATTGTGATAGCTTGAATGTAATTGGCCCCATAATCTCATAGGGAGTGATGCTCTTAGGAGGGATGGCTTTGTTGGAGGAAGCATGTCACTGTGGGGATGGGCTTTGAGGATTCCTTTGCTCAGGATACCACTCAGTGGGTCACTTGACTTCCTGTTGCCTGCAAGATGTAGTAGCACTCTCAGCTCTAGCTCCATGTCTGTCTGCAAGCTGCCATGCTCCCCACTGTGATGATAATAGACTGAACCTCTAAACTGTAAGTGAGCCACCCCAATTAAATGTTTTCCTCTCCGTGGTCATGATGTCTCTTCACAGCAATAGAAACTCTAAGACAGAAAGCAACATCAATGAGTTTGGAAACATGCTCTCTCCTAGTCTCTACTAAAGGGTAGCCAGGCGGTGGTGGCACACGCCTTTAATCCCAGCACTCGGGAGGCAGAGGCAGGTGGATCTCTGAGTTCGAGGCCAGCCTGGTCTACAAAGCGAGTTCCAGGACAGATCAAAGCTACACAGAGAAGCCCTGTCTCGAAAAACAAAACAAAACAAAAAAAAAAAAAAAAAAGAGTGCAAACCTGTAAGACCCTTCGCAGGGGCACTTTTAAGCCCAGCCTGGACTTTGACCTTTAGCTAGGGAAGAGTGGCATGTTTTAAGCCATTACATTTGTAAGAGTCGTAACGGAAACCCTATCTGTTTCCTTGAAGTCAGAGATGGTGATAATGAGAGGAAACTGGCTAAGGAAAGCCGTTATTTCATGTGGGAACCAGAAAAGTCATTTTAAGTGGTCAGAAAAGCGGCTTCTCTGGTGGATTCTGCAGGAACTGTCAGTGACCTCAAGGATAGTTAGGTTTTAGGTGCTGAGGCAGATGATGGAAGGTTTCCCACATAACTACTGGAGAGATGAGTCAGACAGTGCTCACTGTGTGGCATGGTGCTGGGGGCTGCCCTGTTATTTTTCCCCTGTCCTAGTCCCTTTAATTGGCCCTTGCAAAATACATATTTCTTACTAAAGGTCTGGCTTCCTGTTGCCTTACAAAGCTCCCATTGTGCCCTGCCTCATTTTTCGGACAGATGAGAATAGTCAGGTGTGACTTCTCGTCTCTGCCTTCAGTGTCACAGTGACATTATAGTGAAGGAACTGTTCACTTGGAGGGAGTCTTCTGCTGCAGCATGATCACTAACCTCTTACCTGCTAAGGTTTGCCCGGGCCGTGTCTCTCTTGGCCGCCTGTTCCTTCCAGTTAAGCTCTTCCCCTAGAACTACCATACCAAGAGGACTTCTGTGCTCTCCCCAGAATCCTCCATGTTTAAATTGTACTGGCAGCTGGTGCTAATTACTTAATAGTTGTTTAGAGTATTAGATCTCAGGCCTGGAGAGGTGGTTCAGTGGTTAAGCACATACTGTTCTTGCAGAAGACTCCACTTTGGTTCCTAGCACCAATGTCAGGCAGTTCATAACCACCTGGAACTCCAGCTTCCAGCACCCTCTTCTGACCTCCATGGGCAGTACACTCACACATGCACAAATGCATACATATGCCCATAGTTAAAATAAAAGTCATGAATTAAGTTCTGTTTTTTTCTGTCTTTCTGCATCTTGTGTGTGTGTGTGGTCTTTTTCTTAACAACCACAGTGAATTTATTGGGATGGTTCCCACTTGTCTTGATTTGGGTGTTTTTGTTGCTGCTTCTTCCTGAGGCCTTGCTTCTCCTCCCGAGGATGCCCTCCTGAGGCCATGCTTCTCCTCCTGAGGATGCCCTCCTGAGGCCATGCTTCTCCTCCTGAGGATGCCCTCCTGAGGCCATGCTTCTCCTCCTGAGGATGCCCTCCTGAGGCCTTGCTTCTCCTCCTGAGGATGCCCTGCTGAGGCCTTGCTTCCCTGGCAGTCAGTAATGGAGGCCAACACATAAGACTAGCATGTGTGCATGGCTAAAGACTATAGGGGTTTTCTATTGTCCTGGACGTCTCACAGTAGGAATTAGGGCTCTGCTCCAGGCTTGTATTTACTCTTCTCTTCCGGAGAGGGATGAGGGCACATTTTTGAAGGCAGGTTGTCACTGCTGGACTTAAAATTTTAAAATTTTCATGTGAAATGTCTTAAGAACCTGTAACTGGGCCAGGTGGTGGTGCCTGCCTTTAATCTCAGCACTTGGGAGGCAGAGGCAGACAGAAATCTCTTGAGTTTGAGGCGAGCCTGGTCCAAGTTCCAGGACAACCAGGCATACACAGAGAATTCTCCTTCTCCCCTTAATGACTACATAGAATGTCTGTAGAGTAAATTTTTTAAATACTTGTTATTAATACTGTGCTGGAGGAGATGGCATGCCTTGGCACATGTAGAGGTCAGAGGACAACTTTGTGGAGTCGATTCTCTCCTTCCGCCTTGACATAGATCTCAAGGATCAGATTCAGGTTGCCAGGTTTGTGACCAGCACCTTTACCTCATGAGCCATTTTGCAGCCCAGTGTATGGTAATGTAACAATTCATTATTAAAGATACTGTTTTTATTTTTCATCATACTATAATTTATTGAAAAAATACAAAGGTAGAAGCAGGGTGTGGCAGCACATACTTACAGTACTAGCACTTGAGAAGCTGAGGCAAGAGGGTTGGGAGTTCAAGGCCATCCTGAGCTATGTAGAAAGTTCCAGGCAAGCCTGGGCTATGAAACTCTATCTGGACAAAACAAAATAAATAATAGTATTATAAAGTAGTAAAAGAGGTCCTTTCAAAAGTAAACAGAAAGATGATACAGATTGCATAAAAGATAGGGATCAATTAGAAAGTTCCATTGTCCACGATGGACAGTCAAGAAGGAACAGAGAAAGCAGACAGCAGTATCCATACAAGGTGTCTGCAGGCAGGGGGCACCACACTTTCTAGATTGAAAGGACTTTCTAAATATACAGCAAAGCCAGTGAGTGGTCAAAGGACAGAATCTAGAAATGTCACAATACGAGAAGGTCCTAAAAGCTTAGGGGATGGCCTGGGGAAAGGTAAGGTGTCCAGGAGAGAACACAAATGAGGCATCTTTGAAAGAGACAGACGGAGTGGAGTTGGTGGTAATGGTGGGTGCTGGAGGCTTTGTATACAGACATCCACCTTTGTTTATCTTTATCGTGCTTGAGGCAGAACCCAGCGCCTTGCACATGCCAGGCGATTCTCAGCCCTCGTATCTAAACTTCTTCACCTACTTCAGGTGTGAGGGCAGAGAAGAGACCTTTCCAGTCATGCAAGGGCCTTGTCACCTGGTGTATGTATTCACTCTTCAGCAGAACTAAAGAATGAGGGAGGCAGGGCGGTGCCATGGGGCTCAAAGCAGTGAGAGCTCTGGCCCAGAAAAGCAGGAAAGGGAGGCACCAGAGGCGGAAGCTGTTCCATCTGCTCTGTAGGCTTTGGGGAAAGCTGCTCTGGTGTTCTCACCCCTGGGATTTATGTGCACTGCATACGCCATTGGAGAATGACTTGCTGAGAGAGCATTCATTGCACCAGCCCCTTCACAGTCTTCTCAGAATGGGACTGCAGGTCTTCTCCTGGTGTCTGTCAGCCAGCAAGAAGCAAACCGGAAGGGGTGGAGGTAGCTTCCTGTTCCCATGTTTCCTCCATTTCCTGATGGACTGTCCTGCCTCAGGGGTACTGGCTATATTCCAGTATACATGGTTGAAAGGTTGGTGGAAATGGATTAGACAAATAGAGGCAGATAGGAGGCCGAGGAGGTCCAGGTTGTTGTTAGCAGCAGACCTGCTTATTCTGAGCTAGGTTGTCAGTGATGCCCTTTAGTCTCTATGGAGAAGATGAAAACAGAAACTGTTGGCTTGAAGTTAGTTTGGCATTGGAATTAGCCACTGGTAGGCTCCAGCTCACCGTGGCCTGGCTTTGTTGGCGTCCACCAGGTTTCCTATGTGATTCGAGATGAAGTGGAGAAGTACAATCGGAATGGAGTCAATGCCCTGCAGCTGGACCCAGCGCTCAACAGACTCTTCACAGCGGGCCGAGACTCCATCATAAGAATATGGAGTGTCAGTCAGCACAAGGTGAGGCGGGAAGTCGTCGTGTTTGGGTTAGCTCAGATCTTGGACTAGTGGCTTTTTGTCTGATGGGCTCCTTTCTTCAGTTCTGACTTTAATCTCTGAGCACTGAGCTCCATAACATAGTCTGTAAAGATGTTATCCCCAGAGTTCTGTGAGCCTGTGAGAAAATGCCTCTGTTAATACAGGGGCTTCATAAGTTACTTTGCCTGAAGAGTCCTCAGCCACAAAGGAGCAAAAAGATTTGGCTGTTGGGGAATGAGCACTTTCCACGGAATTTTGGTTTAATTGTGAGCCTGAGAAGTCTCTTGATAATGATACTGAAAGTAGAACAACAAAATGTTGGATTATGTACTTTTACAAGTATTTAATTTCTTTATAAAAAGTGAGTAAGGTCCTACAACATGCTAGGGTCTTCCTGGCTCCCATGGTGGGTGTGAAACTGTGAAGGCCGCTCTCTCCTTCCACTCCTTAGGGCTGCCAGAGGCTTCATTGTTTCTTTTGCAGTGTTGAGCATCAAGTCGTGGGCCTTGTGCATGCTGGACAAGCACCCCACCACCTCTGAGTTACAACCCAGCTTCAAAAGCCTCTTTCTTAAGCAGTGAGGAGCACTTAAATGCATGTTTATCCAGAGACTGTTCATAATTAAACCAGAATCCTGTGGAAAGTGCTCATTTCCCACCAGCCAAATAAGGAGGATCTGCGATCAAATGGGAGGGAGCTCTGGGGTTTGTTTGAATGTTGCTTTGTGAATGATATAGACATGGTACTGGGGAGGAAAAGGAGCATTTACTGAACTCTTAACTATGTGTCTTGGCCCATCGTATTTACCAAAATCTTTAGCCCCCAAAATCCCTGTCAAGGCAGCTGTTAGCATGTGAGAACCCTGATGCCTAAGTGACTACTTTGGCAGTCAACTGGGGCTCAGCCTAACCTCAGACCCCTGGTGCCAGCACCTTTTTTTTTTTTTTTTTAAGTTTGTGTCTTCTTAGCCAGTTCTACAAACTGGTGTTCCCTACAGACAGAGAATAGTTGTCATAGCGTCCAGATAAGGTTTCTTCCAGGGGATTCAGTCCAGCAGGCTTTGAGTTCCTAAGCAGATGGAGACAGTGTCAAAGGCAGGGAAATAAGAAAAGTGAGCTTGTGTTTACCTTTGCACTGCCATCGGAACCCATGTCTGAGTTAGAGCATTGACTTTGGAAGGGTCCACAGTATTTTGAACAAATTAAGGGGAAATGCAAAAGAGCTTACCTAGATCTGGCAGTCTGTCTGTCCCACCCTCAAGCATCTTTTCCCTGGTCTTTATGACAAGACTGCATAGCTTCAGTTTTTAGACATGCAAAGAGCTATTCTCTTGCCCATGAAATGTGTAAACTTGCCTGTCTTGGTGTGGGACATACCTAGACACTGTCTGAAAAAGGCTCTGGAAGTTAGTTGAGCCAGTGGGTAGGAGTCTAGCAACTGGATTGGGGTGCCCCTGCCTGCCCCTTGACTATTTCTCTGAAGGACAGGCAGTGTAGGGACTCACTGAATGGGATTACAAACAGCAACAGGAAGCTAACAGCCCGTGCTTGTCTTCTTTTGCCCTTAGGCCAGACTCCAGAACCACAGGCATGCTGTGTCAGATCTCCCTACCTCAGGTTCCCTAAGTCCTGCCCCACACCATGCCTAGCCCAGAGCTTATCAGTTTTGCCACCACAAGGTGTTAACCTTGGAAACCGAGGCTTTCATTATGGTAACTGTCCTGAAACAAACTTGTTTATATCAGCTCTCTGGAAGCATCACCTGTTTGGGGAAATGCCACTCTAGGTTTAATTTATGGTAATGTGTCATATTAACTGAAGAATCTGAGCATGACTGTCCTTTATCATGATTTTGCTCTCTCTTGTAAACTCCGTGGTTTCACACTTCAGCAAGACCCATACATAGCATCTATGGAGCACCACACAGACTGGGTGAATGATGTCGTGCTCTGCTGCAATGGGAAAACGTGTAAGTACTTCTCAGGCTTCTTCAGTTTTCAAGTCTGTCTGATAATTGTTCACTTTCTATGTGAGTCTGTGTGTGTGCATGTCTGAATGCCCTTCTTCCATGATGCTCATCATAGTGTTTGAGACAGTCTCCAGCTGATCTAGAGAGTTCCCTGATTGCTGTTGGCTAACTCCTGAGCCCCCAGGATCTGCTACCCCTCTCCAGCACTGACGTTACAGAAGGGCTCCAGGTGTGTGCCTCACCCAGCTTTTTAGGTGGGTGCTGGAGATACCTAACGCTGCCTACACAGGAGGCACTTACTTGGTGAGGCAGGCCCCAGGCCCTGTGAGACTTTTTCACTGAGCACAGCAGACATGCAGAAAGTGCACGCACACTGAAACCAAAGGAGAATACAGTGGGGTTACCCACGCCTCCTTGTGCCGTTTCACCCTCCTTTTACTCATTCAGCGTGATCACTGCACTTAGTGTTACACAGATTTGAACTGTAGATAAGTAGAACCCTATACTGCATATAATGTTTTTGGCCTTAGCATGACATTTTTCTCATTTTGGTAAGTTCCATTTCTTGGTTTTGCAATCTGAGTAATTATTCTCAATTAAAATAAGGACTTTCACCTGGGTGAATCGAACAGTTGTTCCTGTGTAATTAAAGCCAATAATGTATATTTACATTTACACATGTCTTTGAGGCATTGTTCGGTAAGTTCTGGAAAAAGCTTTTAAGCATGCGTGTGTGAGCACTTGTTTGTAGTTCATCACTTTGCTGTAAGAGAACGAAGTTGCAAGTCACTCTAGTAAGGCTTTGGTCGACTCTGTCTCTTCTAGTAATATCTGCTTCCTCTGACACAACAGTCAAAGTATGGAACGCACACAAAGGGTTCTGCATGTCCACACTCAGGACACATAAGGTAATGTCCACAGTTCAGTCTTCCTATCATGTTGGGAGCTCAGTTCTTTATGTGACTCATGTTCTTACAGCGTAGATCATAGTGTGTCTGTTCTGTTATAGGATTATGTAAAGGCCTTAGCATATGCCAAGGATAAAGAGCTGGTAGCATCGGCTGGGTTGGACAGACAAATATTCCTTTGGGATGTGAATACTCTAACAGCATTGACTGCCTCAAATAACACTGTCACAAGTAAGGTGTTTGAAAAAAATTTTTTGAAAGCAATCTAAGTTGACATAAAGAATGGTTTATACAACATCTTTGATACATTTGCATCGAGACAGTGGCTCATATTTTGAGAGTACTTCTGCATACAGTTTCTAGCCCCCAAGAGTGTGACTGAACTAGGAGCTCACTCATCACTGTGCTGTAGACTTAGTAGCTTCTCCAGATGGAACCTGGCTATTCCATGTGCATGTGCATGTCTTAGCTACCTAGCTATGGTGTGAGTCCCTGCAGGTAGAAGAATCTTATCATACTGTGTACCTCCCACAGCATTGCTGCCCCAGACACACATAGCCAGTGTTCTTGAAGAAGCTGATAGTTGGCAATGCAGGCTCTTTTCTGACCTCAAAGTCTTAATGTATTTATGAGCTTTTGCCTTAATGGCCGAGATAAGAAATACCAGGGAAAGAATGTTTCCAGGACCAGATGAGAAGAACTTTTCAGAACAGCCTGAGAGAATCCAGCAGTTTTGGATAAGTCCAGGAGTCTAGGGTGCTTCTAGAGGGAATGTAGAGGTGTTTAGTGTGACTGTTTGATAAACTTCCGGGTCAGACTTGACAGATCTAGACTTGAAGTTCAATACTGCATTAGCCCGGCCTCCAGGAGCCTCCAGGCTGAATGAGGATTTCTTGTGGGAGCAGAGTTTGGCCTAGACCAGAGGAGGTATTCAAGACATAGGCTCGGACAGCGAGATTTCTACACTATATGTCTCCACTTTGCTGTCACTCCAGGGACTCCCCTGGCATGGCTAAAATAGTTGTGATGTGACTTAGTTTGTTTCAGGAAGGGCAAGTGGAGACTGGTTTTATAACTTGTTCAGTGTTATTTTGCCCAAAAGTATGTGTATATCTAAAGAGGGTCTTCCCCTTGTTCCCCTTGGGTTTTTTTGTTTGGTTGGTTTTGTTTGTTTTGTTTTTCAGGGATCCAGCAGGTAGGCCCTGCCTGGTATAGCCTAGACCTCTCTTTGTAAGGCCTGTCTCTAAGATACGCAGGAGTAGAGACTTGGCCTTAGTGAACATAGACCCTGCCCTAGCTGGGCTTGCTTAGATTATAAGGGAGGCTGACACCCAGGGTCATAAGTGTAGAAACCATGCTAATAATAGTTACCATTTGTGGAATGCTTACAAGCAGACATTTCTAAACACCTCACATGTGCTCATTCTTCAGGCCACTGGGGTGTGTATTTGTGAACCAGTCACCATGGAAACACTTTCACTTTGGCTTCCAGGTCAAAGGGCATGGACATGATTCTGACTAAAAGTGTTGCCTTGGATTTTGGGGGTATGGGTTGGTTTTTTGTTTGTTTTGTTTTTTTTAATCTTATTTGTGTATGAAATGGTATTTTCATTTTTTATTTCTTTGAATAATAGTGACTTTGGAACTGTTGAAGCCTTATATATACTCAAATCCAGAAATAACATACATTTTGATGATGGTACTGTTATTCGGAATTATTTCTCTTGTAGATAGATTTCATATCCTTAAAATATTTGTAAAGATAAGGTTTTTTAAGTCAAATGTGTAAGCTTGTGATTTTTGCTGAACACCTGGTCATTTTGTTAACATTGAACTCCCTTTATCCTCAATAGCTTCTTCTTTAAGTGGGAACAAAGATTCTATTTATAGCCTGGCCATGAACCAACTGGGAACAATCATTGTATCAGGGTCCACTGAGAAGGTAAGGGTAACCTGGCTGGTATCTCTGAACCTAAGAGATTGGGATCATTGCATCTGTCTAGTCCTTAAATACATGCACAGAACTTGAGGTAGCATGCTGTATTCCCAGCACTTGGGAGGCTGAGGCAGGAGGATTGCTTGAGTCTAGAGGTTCTTGACCAGTCTAGACAACACAGCCAAATTCCTGCCTCAAAAGAAGCTAAATAAAAATAATAAAGACCAGTAATTTTGTCTAGTGGATGATAAAAGAAGTGTTATTTGTATACATAAGGGTGTAACTATACAGCTACAGGTAGTGATGTAGGAGATGTGGAGGTAGTGATGGGGAGACTGTGTGATTTGTGTATTTAAAAGGTATTCTTAAGCTTAGCAGCCATGGACAGCATATATGGGCTGTAGAAGCATTTCCTCCTCAGAATTTAATAGCTGGCATTTGATATGAAAGTCAGGTGCTTTCAAAGCTGGTTGTGTCTGTATTTGGTCTGTATAATATTCTGTAAAAATCGGCAGGTTCTAAGAGTGTGGGATCCAAGAACCTGTGCAAAACTCATGAAGCTGAAAGGGCACACGGACAACGTGAAGGCTCTGCTGCTGAACAGGGATGGCACACAGGTAGGAGCTGTTTGCAGACTCAGCTGATGGCCTTAGCAGAAGTTTCCCTGCTTTATGCATGACTGGAGAGGTTGGGCTGAACCATAAGCTCCATGTGTAATTTCTATCTTTCTGAGTTTCAGTCTGTAGACTACTCAGTTGTAGCTCAGTAGTTAGAGTATTAGTCGTTCTTGCAGAGAACTGAAGTTCCATTTCTAACACACAGGTCCGGCCGGTCACAGCCTTCTGTAATTCCAGCTCCAAGGGGATCTGGTTCCTTCTTCTGGCCTCTGTGGGCACTACATACAGTTGACAGACACTCACACAGATATACATACATCTAAAAATAAAGTAATCTTTAAAAAATAAAAAACTAGCTGGGTGGTGGTGGCGCACATCTTTAATCCCAGCACTCAGGAGGCAGAGCCAGGCGGATCTCTGTGAGTTCGAGGCCAGCCTGGGCTACCAAGTAAGTTCCAGGAAAGGCACAAAGCTACACAGGGAAACCCTGCCTTGAAAAACCAAAAATAAATAAATAAACAAATAGATAGATAAATTAAAAAATAAAAAACTAAATTGCCAGCTGGGTGTGGTATCTTAACACCTATAATCCAATTACTCAGGAAACTAAGGCAGGAAAATTACAATGAGTTTAAGACCAGCCTGTGTTAGATAGTGAATATAAGGGTCTAAGGTAAGACTCTTATTTCAAAACAAACAAACAAACAAAAACCCAAAATAAAAACACTATTTGCACTTACAGCACTCCACATAAAGGACTTTGTTATTTTAACTGAAGGCAGAACAAGAAAGCTACCCGTGTGGTCCTGATGCAGGTGTGTGCAGTTCCCTGCAGAGGCCCACACAGCTGAAGGGCTGACTGTGAAGCAGAAGGAAGCTTTGCTGTCACACCCTTGCCTGCCTGTGGGGTGGAGATTCTCACAGTTGTCTGGCTTGGGCAGTTGTGTTGTTGGCTGTGTTATCTATAGGTTTAAGTCTCTAGCAGGGCCTAAACCTCTTCCTAGCCACTGCAGTCTGGGTCCTGTTTCCTCTTTGTAATTTATAATGTGCTTCTATACGAGGTGATTTAACTGTCGGATGGAGATAGATCCCTTTAGTCAGCTCTGTTTGCTGTAAGCAGTAACATCAGTGGGGCTCGGTTCTAAAAGCGACCTGTTAGATCTTAGGATGTGTAGTTGTGTCACCCACAGGGTTTTTCTGGTAATTCAAGTCCCAAACCTAACTTAGGAGTCTGGGATCACAGCATCAGGCAACTTTTCCAATGGTAGCCAGGTCCCTACACACAGGCACCTCCTACTGCTGTCACTGGGAGACCAGGAGTGTCTGCCTGGGGTTCAGGGTCTGTCTGAGCAAGGCTGATTTAGCACTACGTTTGTCTGAAATAACTGCGGGGCATCTCACATTTCTAGCCAATGGAAGGAGAGAAGTGAACCCGGAGGGTGGGAACTGCTCCGTTAGTTCTCCTGACTCTATAGGACAGCGAGTGTGACCTGGGACCTTGAGTAGGGAGGATGCAAACAGTACAGGGCATTTGTGAGCACTGCCTCGGGCTGGGTGGTGGTGCTTCTTTCTGGGGCTTGCTCTCCTTGCAACTGGAGAATGCTGGCTGCTGTTGAGACTATTCTGTTCCATATTCACTGGATACGGCTCACTGGATACGGCTCCACCTGTGCATCTGCGTCTGGTCCCTTAACTGTTGCACATCTTCAGCTGTGTGGACTTCCAGAGCACCGTCTTTGTCAGACCTTGCTGTCTGTGGGCATATATGCTAGGATCTGAGGCATTGGAGCTTTCCTGAGAGAATTGCCACCTCAGAGTAGCATCTTCTGGCATAGGGAGCCCCTCCTTGGCCCTGTTCCAACGAATGTCTGAGTTCTCCACACCCAGGTTGGATCAGTCATTCCCTTGTGAACTAGTTGAAAGAGGTGATGAAATCTGTGGTGCTCCTGGCAGTTTGTGAGGAAGTCTTCTACTCTGCTCATTACATTAAACTCAGTCACAGTTTCACAGGCTCCTGAAAATGAGGAGGCAGAGCAGTAAATGGTGAACAGTCTTAACAGCCCATTTAGGAACCATCCAAGTCTGGGCCCACAGCTGCTTTCCTCTGAGCCGCTGCTCAGTCTCATACTCCAGCACCAGCAATTGCTTTGTCCTTGGGACCATTCTTTTTCCCAAGGAAATGACGTTTTGATCCTTTCTACAAGTTGTCACAGCAACTAATCAGGAATACTGAGCCATGCCTAGTATGAATGTAGGATGACTCATTCAGTCTGTTTCTGTCTAACTGGGTGCGCTCAGCCCTAATTTGTGTGCCTCCAACTTGTTTGTAGTTGATTGTCCTGAACCTTGAGAACTGATCAGAACTGCTAGTGTTAACTCAGCTCATGTGAGAATTGTTCAGGATCACCGTGAGTGAGTATAGTCCTTGGCTAGACCTTGCTTCTGATTTCTGTCAGAACCAAAGACCTAAACTATGAGAAATGCAGAGCCGTGAGCAAGAGGCTGAGACAGAGCTGTGACCAGGATCCCAGAGGCTCCTGGTCTTGGAGCAGTGCCTTCAGCTGTAGAACATGAGGAAACCTGCTGAATTTGTTGGTGATCTGCTGTGGTCCTGCCTCCTTGGGTCTGGATGGGACCCAAGAGTTCACATTTTTAATAAGTTCCCAGGGATGGTGGTTGTACTGAGATCACTATCACCTCATCTTCAGCTGCTTTCAGACTCCGTCTACCTCACTAATTGAGCATCCAGACACAACTCACTGCTAGGGTTTATAGAGCCAGCAGGAGGCTGGGTAGAGAGGACCAGGGCAGTTTTGCTTGGATGTCCCTGCTGGAGCAGGCATCCCTGCTGGAGCATGCACGCCGTCTGTGGTCATTTCAGATGGGCATGCTCCTGGGCGCACCCTCCCCTTGTCTCCTCTGTTCACAGTGCCTCTCTGGGAGTTCTGATGGGACAATTCGCCTGTGGTCCCTTGGCCAGCAGAGATGTATAGCAACATACCGAGTCCACGATGAAGGCGTTTGGGCCCTACAAGTCAACGATGCCTTCACACATGTATATTCTGGAGGAAGAGACAGGAAGATTTATTGCACAGACCTAAGAAACCCTGACATTCGGGTGCTGATTTGTGAAGAAAAAGCACCAGTTCTCAAGGTGTGTTGAGTTTTTGAGTTTTCCAACTGAGGTTATGAGCTTGGTTTGGCATGTGCTGCAGAATCTACCCTAAACATTAACCAGATGTGGTGTTGGGAAGACCCTCCATCCTCGATAGAGTAGAAAGAGTCTCACTGTAGACCCTTGGGACAGGGAGAAGGCAGGTTGTGACTTCTGGGGACCATCAGCATAGATAGCTTTCCCTCTGGTAAATCCTAGGGAGACTGAATCAGGCCTGCTGCTGAGCTTGCCTGGCTCTCCTGCCTGTCCTTAAGGGGAATAACATGAGCAGTTAGGGGTGTGAGCAGACAGAAAAGAGGTCTGGGGGATAAAGCCCCAGCCTCTGCAGTGAGGAGTGGAAGAGCACGCTACAGGAGGAAAGCCCCCTGCTTCAGACTGCGCACACTGCCCCCTCCAAGCAGCCTTGCTGACGAAGCTCCACAGTTGGAGCAGGAGACACGATGTTGACCTGGATGCACCAGCAAACCCTCTTCTAGGGAAGCAAAGCCTTAAGGCTGTGGGGGTGGCAAGCATGGAAGAAACTGCCCTGTGAGCACTATGGGGGCTAGGAGCTCTTGGCTGTGGACAGCAGGCTGAAGAAAGTGGCACAGGGTACCCACACATGGAGAGGCTCCCTGGGAATTCCTGGTAGCTAAGAATAAAGAAGTGTCTCCTACCACTGCAGCTGCAGTCTCCTGGTGGAGGACAAAAAGTGGTTCCACTTGAGGATAAATACACATCTTACGTGTTCCACATTCTGAAAGGACCAGAGGGCATGTGGGGATGTGATCCTGGTGAGCCTGTCCCTGGGTGAGGGCTAATCTCTCATTTGTTATGGTGTTAGGATTTTTTTTTTTTTCCCTATAAATGTTCTCCCCCCAAAAAAAGAAAGTTATTTGCCCTTTAAGGAAGAATGTAAGCCAAGCATGGTGGCCATCAAAGGCTAGCTTTGAGAGCATAGCAAGAACCTATCCCAGAAAAGAGCGCACGCGCACACATACACACACAGAGGATTTAAAAACTGGAATAGAAGAAACAGTGTTGCTTTTGATCCAGAAAGGCCTCATTCTTTTGACTGAGTCCATATAAGTCCCAACAGTTAAACTAAATTAAAATCTTGAGCCTTTCTACAGTGGTGCCTATCTGTAATCTAGCTGTTGCAGGAGAATCATGGGTTCAAAGCCAGCCTGGCTGACTTAGTGAGATTCTAAAAATATAACTACATACATGTACACATGCACAAGTGAGCAGCTGTAAAGTAGCTCACTGGTGTGAGGGACACTTGCCTACCATGTTACAAGACTCCCTGTGCCTCTGAAGCTCACTGCTACAATACTTGCAAGCAGTGTGTAGTTGTTGACAGAGGAGTTGATACTCCCTGGTGTATCACCAGGCTGATAGCTCGTCTCTGCGCTAACAGCTCAGAGGCGTCAGCCCTTGTCAAAGATGACTTTGTATTTGGTTTTCAGATGGAGCTTGACAGATCAGCAGATCCCCCTCCTGCAATCTGGGTTGCAACAACAAAGTCCACAGTAAATAAGTGGGTAAGTATGTGACCGCTCATGACAAGTCTATAGACATGTGGTTGGTTTGCTATCCTAGATACACCAGTTACCAGCAGCAGAGACTCAGTGTGGCCTTGCCCACATGCCCCTGTGAAACCAGATGTGATCCCTGAGTGAAAGGAACTCGGAGATTCGTGGGTGAAATGAAGCTGCTGCTTCTCTCAGTAGCTAAGATATGTGTTTGATGTACTTAGAACACGCTGTTGCCTGGTTAAAGCTGTCAGTGTTAGCGTCTAGCCTTGTAAAGCTGCACCTGAGAATAGGCATGTGTGGTGTACACAGCTATAACCCAGCACTTGGGAGACTGACAGATGCACATTTAAGGTCAGCCTGGGCTACATAGCAAGACACCGTTGCAGTTAAACACACAAAAGGAATGACGTAGACTGACCATACATATACCTGTTTTTCTAAAGGTAATAGAGCAGGAAGTTGACTCACTCTCTGGCATGGAGAGCAAGGGTAGCAGTAGATCGGGCAGCTAGGTCCTCCATAGCACCAGCTCCTTAAGGAGTTGAGCTTTCTTGCTTAACTGACTCTGGGAGCTAGGGGAAAGGGTTTGTGTGCAGGTCAGCTACGGGACTTGTGTGCCTGCTTTCGTGCCCATCAGTGATAATCTTCACTGGAATAGTGCCCTGCTTTGGGGCTTAGTTATTGTGCTATTGCTGTGATGAACACCAGGGCAACGTACAACAGAAAGCATTTAATTGGGGGCTCACTTGGTTTCAAGAGGTTAGTCCATGACCATTGTCTTAGTTAGGGTTCCTGTTGCTATGAAGAGACACCATGACCACGACAGCTCTTCTAAGGGAAATATTTAATTGGGGAGGCTCACTTACAGTTTCAGAGGTTCAGTCCATTATCATGATGACGAGGAGCATTTTGGCATGCAGGCAGACATGGTTCTGGCTGTATCTTGATCAGAAGGCTGTAGGATGTGGACTGTCTGACTGGGAGTGGCTTGAGCATATATGAACCTTCAAAACCCACCTCCACAGCAACACACTTCCTTCAACCAGGCCATAACAAAGCCACACCTCCTAGAGTACCACTCCCTATGAGCTTATGGGGGCCAGTTACATTCAAACTGCCACATTCCACTCCCTGGTCCCCATAAGCTTTAACAATATCATAATAGAAAATGCATTTAGTCCAACTTCAAAAGTATCACAGTCTCAACAATGTTTAAAAGTCCAAAGTTCAAAGTCTCTTCCGAGATTCATGCAATCTCTTAATTATAATCCCCTATAAAATAAAAAAAACAGAGGTTAGAGAGATGACTCAGTGGTTAAGAGCACTGGCTGCTCTTCCAGAGGACCTGAGTTCAATTCCCAGCAACCACATGATGGCTCACAACCATCTATAATGAGATCTGGTGCCCTCTTCTGGCCTGCAGCCATACATGCAGACAGAACACTGTATATATAAATAAAAAAAATCTTTAAAAAAAAAAATCAAAAAACAGATCACATACTTCCAACATATAATGGCACAGAGTATACATTACTGTTCCAAAACGTAGGGAAAGGAGCATAGTAAGGAAATACTGAACTAAAGTAAGACCAAAAAACCAGCTAGGCAAACTCTAAACTCTGCATCTCCATGTCTGATGTCAAAATGCTCTTCAGATCTCCAACTCTGTTCAGCCTTGTTGACTGCAACACATTTCTTTCTCTTCGACTAGTTCCGCTTCCTGTTAGCAGCTTTACTCGGCAGGTACTACAACTGTGGTATCTGACATCTTGAGTCTTCAAGGCAATCCAGGCATCCAACTTCACAACTTCACACAATGGCCTCTCTAGGCCTCCATTCGGGGACACACCTGACACATGCCTGGCCTTAGTGGCTTTCCTTAGTCTCAGGGGCAAATTCTATAGCCCCTTTCTTCTATCCTTAACTCCAGAACCATGTGGCCAAAGCTACTGAGTTCTGCTGCTTGCTAGGGTTAAAACATGATCCCCTTGTTCAATTACATGTTCACCAGCTTTCTGTCTTTCACTGTCTAAGCTTGGCTGTCCTAAAACTGGATCTCTAGACCAGGCTGGCCTCAAACTCAGAGATCCATCAGCCTCTGTTTCTGGAATGGTGGAATTAAAAGTGTGTACCATCACACCTCGCTCTAAGCTTTTCTTATTCTTTTTCACAAGTTGGAAACTTAACTGGGTAGGATCTTGCCCTGATGTCACCACTCCCTTTATTCTGTTTCTTGATCCGGTTATCTCCTTGAACACAGGATTTAGCTCCATTCCACTTGCTGGTGCTCTTTTTCTCAAGCTTACATTTTGTATTTTTGTTCATCTTGTTCCTTTTCAGTATAACTCTTCATTAGAGTTGCCACTAATTACCACACAGCAGAGTCTATACTGGGCTGTTTTGAGATTTCTTCGGCCAACAGAATTAATCCAAAAGTTAGCCTAAGGCAGACTCTTTGGACAAGGACAAAAAACAACTACATTCTTCGCCAAAATATCACAAGAACGATTTCTAGGCAGCATACTAAAATTCTTCTCTGAAACTGAAACCTCTTGACCAGCCCCTAAGAGTTCAAATAACTTAACACCACTGTCTTCCATGGGCTACTAGTATAGCCCATTAAGCAGTGCTTAAAACATCCCACTGCTTTCTCAGTCCAAAGTAACAAAGTCCAAATTCCTGCAATCAAAAATATGGTCTGACCTTTCACAGTAATAGCCCAGTTCCTGGTACCAACTTCTGTCTTAGTTAGGGTTTCTATTGCTGTGAAGAGGCACCATGACCACCGGCAACTCTTATAAGGAAAATATTTAATTGGGGAGGCTCACTTAACAGTTTGAGAGGTTCAGTCCATTATCATATGGAGGGGAGCGTGGTGGTGTGCAGGCAGACATGGTGCTGGCTACATCTTGATCAGAAGTCAACAGGACATGGACTGTTTCACTGGATGTGGCTTGAACATATATGAACCCTCAAGCCCCGCCTCCACAGTGACACACTTCATCCAACAAGGCCGTACCTACTCCAACAGAGCCACACCTCCTAATAGTGCCGTTCCCTGTGAGTCTTTGGGGCCAGTTACATTCAGACCACCACACCCATCATGGTGGGGAACGTAGTGGCAGGCCGGTGTGGCACGTGTAGCTGAGAGCTCGCATAAAAGTTGCAGGCAGAGAGAGAGTGGCCTACATGAACTTTGGAAACTTCAGGGTCCACCTAGAGTGACACTCCAACAAGGCCACACTTCTAATCCTTAAACAGGTCCACTAACTGGGGACCAAGCATTCCAATGTATGAGCCTGTGGGGGCCATTCTCATTCAAACCACCACAGGGGCCTTGGTTTTTTGTTTTGTTTTTTCTCCATTAAAAAAAAGCATTCCCTCGTTAGCATTTGTTGGGGATTTCTTGCTGTTTGACCCTGTGGTTCCCTGCTGTGACTGGGTGTATTTTGATATAGCTGTGATACCTGAGCATTTGCTTGTTCTGGAATTATCGTTCTCACCACTTGATTCAGATTGACAGGCCTGGAGAGCATAAAATGATAAAGTGATGATTTTGTTCCTTTAGACACTGAAAGGAATTCATAATTTCCGAGCCTCTGGTGATTATGACAATGACTGTACGAATCCCATAACACCCCTCTGCACACAGCCCGACCAGGTTATTAAAGGTAAGAAGGCTGTGCACAGGTAAGCACACACTTCTAACGAGGTTATAGTTAGGAGAGGGGTGAGGGTGAAAGTGACGGGCTGTCCTTAACGCAGGGTGCTGCAGACAGAAGGCCAGTCACAGGCACGGGCTTGTCGTAACACGAGAAGGCTAGGGTAAGAACTGGGGCGGCTAAGGACAGTTTTGACTTTTTTTTTTTTTTTCCTTCTGTTTTTGGTTTTCTGAGACGGGGTTTCTCTGTGTAGCTGTGGCATCTTTCCCGGATCTCACTCTGTAGACCAGGCTGGCCTCAAACTCACAGAGATCCGCCTGCCTCTGCCTCCTGAGTGCTGGGATTAAAGGTGTGCGCCACCACCGGCCAGCTGTATTTCTTATTTACTCTTTGACAGTTTTATACATGTGTACCATGCATCTTCATCCTGTCCACTCCTACTCGTCTTTCCTGCTCCCTGGATACCGCCTCAGCAACCCCACACACACACCTTCATGCATGATCCTATCAGTGCTGCCCATATGCACAGGGATGTGGGTTTGACTTTTTTTTTTTTTTTTTAAAGTAATGTCTATCACGATTACAGCTCATGGGTTTGTGTGGTGCTTCAGTACATGCATATGCACTGAGGAGGTCCAGCCTCCTCTACTACCTTTCCCGACTTCATGATGCTTTGTGCGTTTAGATCTGTGTGAGAGAGAACTGTTTTCTCTCGGTCTGCCTTATATTTGCCGCAGGGTCTTCCAGGTCCGTCGGCTGCGAACAGGGCCTGACATGTTTTGCTTTCAGTATATATACCAAAGAGCTGCCTTCACACTGTGTGTATTTTGACGTTATTCTAAAGTTCATTTTCACCCTATAACACAATAGCCAGTGGAGGATGTCTCTAATCTTCTCTTTGGCACAAACCAGAGACGTGAGATGTGAGCCTCACATTCTGTGCTTTGGCTGGCTGAGAAAACAAATGTGTATTTCATGTTAGCACTTGGAGTCAGCCTCCTGTAGCTCTTCCCTCAGAGTGGAGTGCTTGTGAGGAGGTGGAAGCAAGCGTGAGTGCCGGGCTGGCAGGCTGACTCGGCACAGCGTGGGTTCTAGCCTCAGCGCCCTTGTAAAGGTGGAAGGGGAGAACCAACTCGAGTTGTCACCTGAGCACCTGGGCAGCGAGGTGCTTACGCCTACACGCACGCACGCACGCACGCACGCACGCCACTTCAGATGATTAGTAGAAAGGCACCGTTTGTCTCTTGCCAATTGTTCTTTTTTCCTCCTTCAGGGGGCGCTAGTATCATTCAGTGCCACATCCTTAATGATAAGAGACATATATTAACCAAAGATACAAATAACAATGTGGCATATTGGGACGTGTTGAAGGTAAGTGTCTGGAATTAAAGGTCGTGGGATCACGCATTCCCCTTACTTTTCCTTCTTTGTACGTGATAATCAAGATTTATTTGCAGTAATACTTTATTTGGGGGTGGATACTTTAAAGGATGATGTGGTAGTTTACCTTTTTAAGCACCTAAACCATTTCCCTGATTACTCTGTTATAAGTTGTATCAAAGGCTGCCTTTCTTGGAAAGGATCCACCAGAGTTCTCACCCCTTTATGATACTGGCATTTTAGGCTAGATAATTCATTGAGTGCAAAGAGAGCTTTCTATCCTGTCCTTTCTTTCACAAAAGGGTCCATGGTAACTGGGCGGATCCAGAGAAACCTCAATTGCTCACTAGCAAAACTGCTCGATTCTTCCCTGGCTACCCTGTTCTCAACCAGTGTGGACCTAGGTCGTGCTGCCCTGCATGACTCTCCACAGTCCCAGGAGTCCTGTCAAACTAGCATCTCTAAGGCAGAGCTGGTAGTCTTCTGCGTGTCGTTCTGTCATGCACTCTTGGTCTGGTTAGCTGCTCTTGGAACCCTACTGTCTGAATGGGACATAGTTCTGCTTGGGTGGAGCTCTGAGCTAGTGTGCACGATTGTTATCTCTGTAAACAGCTTCCCATATCCAGATAGTGAACCTTGAGAGTTTTGAAGTCACATGATCTGGTATACTAAACCTAAGAGGGTAAAGAAGTCAAGGAAGCCTGGGGACATGGAGGAATCAGCAGAGCTGTGTTCTAGTTTGTAGCCAGTGACCTGCTAGACTTATCCGAACCTGTGCCTTCATCCCCGAAATGGCTTTCACCCATTTCCTGGTGATGTCAAGGGCATATTTCAGAGCCATGCAACATAGGGATCTGCTACAGCAAAATGGGTGGGAAACAGGATGGAAAGAAAGAAAGTGGAGAATATGAAGGAAAGGAAAATAGGAGGATGAGTCCTGGGTTTCTGTTGTGGATGGAAGTGGTAGAGGTAGAAGATAACAGCCCAGCCATCGGGATAAATTGGTGGATGTGAGTTTATCTTGGTGGGCAGATAGCTGTGCAGTCCACTAGGTAGGCTGAAGCACCAGGCTAGATAAAACAACACAGCAAGCCAGGCGGTGGTGGCGCACGCCTTTAATCCCAGCACTTGGGAGGCGGGCAGGTGGATCTCTGAGTTCTAGGCCAGCCTAGTCTACAGAGCCAGTTCCAGGACAGCCTGTGTTACACAGGGAAACCCTGTCTCAAAAAAACAGGAAAAAACAAACAAACAAACAAAGCATAGCAGCCCTCAGCATGGGGATTATAGGTGATGCCATGGAATATGTCGAGATTTCCAAGAAAAGAATAAACTGGGCCATCATTCTTATCAGGAGGGACCTTAGAAGAAAGCCACCAGTGTATGACAGAGATGAGTAAGAAAACCAGGAGCCAGTGACAGCTCAAGGACAAATGGGGGCTTCAGAAAGGAACTGAATTCATACAAGATGCTTGAGTCATGAGGGTAGTCTCTGGGGCCAGCCCTTAGGCAGCAGCCAGTGGGTTCAATGTACCTGCAGTGAAGAAAGGACCATCTTCTTCAAGTCCCTGGACTGCAGGGGTGGGGCAGGGAGAGGAGGGGTAGTTGAGAAAGCGTAGGGGCAAGGCAGCCCAGGGAAGGCTGGTTTTACTTTGGCTGTGTTTTTTGTGTTCAGGTGTGTTTAGGGTGGGAGAATTTTAGCCTGTTTTAACTACTCCTGAAGAGAATCCAATGGACATAAGGAAATGGTCAAAGATACACAAGTTTCCAGCCAGGCAGTGGTGGCGCACACCTTTAATCCTAGCACTTAGGAGGCAGAGACAGGCAAATCTGTTTTTGAGGCCAGCTTGGTCTACAGAGTGAGTTCCAGGACTACACAGAAACCTTGTGTGTGTGTGTGTGTGTGTGTGTGTGTGTGTGTGTGTGTGTGTGTGTGTGTGTGTTTGGGGGGAGGGGGTGTAGCTAGAGTTTTCCTGCCTGGCCCATGGTGAGAGCAAATCTCTCTGACCCGCCAGTCCCACAGCCGCTCAGACCCGACCAAGTAAACACAGAGACTTATATTGGTTACAAACTGTATGGCCGTGGCAGGCTTCTTGCTAACTGTTCTTACAGCTTAAATTAATCCATTTCCATTAATCTATACCTTGCCACGTGGCTCGTGGCTTACCGGCGTCTTCACAAGCTGTTTCTCATCGTGGCAGCTGGCAGTGTCTCTCTGACTCAGCCTTCCACTTCCCAGAATTCTCTCAATTCTCCTCTCTGTTAGTCCCACCTATACTTCCTGCCTGGCCACTGGCCAATCAGTGATTTATTTATTGACCAATCAGCAACACACTTGACATACAGACCATCCCACAGCGGGGGGGGGGGACGACAGGTCACAACAAACAAGCTACACACTTTTCCAGGAAGGGAGGATCAGAACATGAGCAGAAGGCACCTTTTTCTTGCACTGGGAGAAAGACAGAAGGGGTTTCTGTCCAGGCTTGCTTATGAGGGGCAGCAGGTCATTTATGTCCTCCATGTGGATATTGATGTAGCTCAGATGAGGGTAAGAACTTGAGATAACTGTATTGGAATGGAGCCAGGGCTTGGGTTTCCAGAGAGCAAAAGAGAATGGTCTGGGGGCAGGGTGCTGGCCAGCATCGAGGAATGTGTGTGCAGTGCAGTAAATGGCATAGGCCTCTGGGAAATAGGAGTTCCCTGTGGCTTGAGTACGTTATGGTGGTGTAAGCTCTCCTTGGGACATTGGGAGCAGTGGGATGTGGGAGAGTCTATGTCTGCCTCCCTGTGAGGAGATGGCCATGTTGATGTTGAGCTGAGCATTTAGGAGAGACACTTTGTATTGGGGTTCAGCACTGAAGGGTGCGACAGCTGGAAGCCACGCTAACATCAGAGGATGTTCAAGGCATAATTGAGGAAGTACATAAATTTTTAGAATGAGAAGTGTTCAGAAGTCTTTTTTTTAAGATTTTTTAAATTTTATATATATGAGTGTTTTGCCTTTATGAATGTACCATGTGTGTGCCTGGTGCCCACAGAGGTCAGAAGAGGTAATCAGATATCCTGGAACCGGGAGTTATGGATCTTTCTGAGCATCCATGTGTGTGCTGGGAATTGAACTTGGGTCTTCTGCAAGAACAAGTGCTCTTAACCACTGAGCCATATCTCCAGCCCTAGAAGTCTTAAGATGGTCAGGGAAGCAAAGCTCTCAGTTCCTTCCTGGGTCAGCTGTTGTCTGAAAGAAACTTCACACTTTTTTTTTTTTTTTTTTTTTCAGAGCTGAGGACCGAACCCAGGGCCTTGCGCTTGCTAGGCAAGCGCTCTCCCACTGAGCTAAATCCCCAACCCCAACTTCACACTCTAAGCAAGCACTCCTAACATGTTGTTTGGTGACTTTTCTTCCCTTTGCTTTGAATTTTACCTGATAGTGCTTCTAGGTGAATGTGAAGGCAGTTTAGTATTAGCAGAATTAAACTACAGCCCCACCCCCTAGAAAAGTTTGTTTTCAATTTAAAAAAAAAAAATTAAGAATTTTTTTTATGTGTGAGCATTTGCTTGCATGTATGTCTGTGTATCACCTGTGTGCCTGGTGCCCAGGGAGATCAGAAGAAGGCACTAGATCCCTGGACCTAGAGTCAGGGATGGTTGTGAGCCAGGTGGGTGCTGGCAACTGAACCCAGGTTCTCTTCAAGAGCAACAAGTGCTCTTCACTGAGCCATCTCTCCAGCTCATTAATTTAAATGTACTAACAAGTAGCTATTTAAAGGCCTTAGGATAAAACTTGAGAATGATTTAAACCAGTGTGAAATGTGGAAGAGTGAAGTGTCAGTCATTGAGTCTGTCACTTCATGCTGACAATTGTGCTTCCTTGTGCAGGCGTGCAAAGTGGAAGATTTGGGCAAAGTGGACTTTGAAGACGAAATTAAGAAAAGATTTAAAATGGTGTATGTTCCAAATTGGTTCTCAGTAGATCTAAAAACAGGGGTGAGTTATCAATCAATATCTGTGTGATTTTGGATAATTGAAAATCCCTAGCATGCCCTAACTGTCCTTACAGAGATTGATGTTTTTAAGTATGTGCAATTGCTTTTTCCCCTCACCTTAGTAAACTATCATTTAAGCCTTTGGCACTTGCGTAAAGTAAGCCATAGCTGCGTTGATTCCCAGGAAGCGTGGCTTAACACCTTAGTCTAGTGTGTGGATGCATGCACGTTCAGCTGCTGTAGAAAGGAGTGAGGACCACTGACATTGCTGCCTCTGACAGATGCTGACGATTACTCTGGATGAAAGTGACTGCTTTGCTGCCTGGGTGTCTGCGAAGGATGCTGGCTTCAGCAGTCCCGACGGGTCAGACCCAAAATGTGAGTTCAGTGTCTTCCCTTGAAGAAGGTGGATCTGGGCAGGGATTGCTGGCTAAGTGTCCCCCTTTTTTTGTTGTGGTTTGGTTTGGGTTTTTTTGTTTGTTTGTGTTTTGTTTTGTTTTGTTTTGTTTTGTTTTGTTTTTGAGACAGAGTTTCACTGTGTAATCCTGGCTGTCCTAGAACTCACTCTGTAGACCAGGCTGGCCTCGAACTCACAGAGATTAGCCTGCCTCTGCCTCCCGAGTGCTGGGATTAAAAGTGTGCGCCACCACTGCCTGGCTCATCATGACACTTACGGTATCTTCACTCGGCATTCTTCTAAGAATTTGGTGTGTAGAAGTCAACACATGTGTACAAATGAAGTATTGCTGGCTTCAGGGGAGTTTCTCTGCACATAGCGTCATGTTATTTTGTTTTTGAAGAATAGCTAAGCTAGGCATAATGGCTCATGCTTGTAATCCCAGCACTCAGGATGCTGAGGCAGGAGAATTGCATGGGTTCCAGGGCAGCCTTAGTTTAGCTAGAGTGTAAACCCTGTCTTTACAAAAAGGAAAGAGAAAAGTGACTGCCTGCTGAAGATCAATGTAGAGTTTCTTCTGCATCATCATTTCAGATTTGAGATCAGATGCTGAGACTTGCCTGTCTCTGGTCCTGGGTTAGCTTAAGCATGTGCACCCCAGCATGATGGCACATGCCCTGTCATCCCTGTACTTGGGAGTAGGAAGAAAGATGAAGAGTCAAAAGCCAGGCTGAACTCAACAAAGAAAAGAAAAAAGAATTTAATGTCTGCTCAGACAGTGCCACTTCAAAGCCACCGGGCTTGTGTATAGCCCTAAGCACTCACATGCAGGTCCTTCCCCTAAGAACCTGCCTCTGCCTTTGGGTGTCTAGCTGCCGTCTTCATAGCCTGCCCCTGCCCTATGGTTGTGCTTCTCCAGCATCAGATGTAACATCCAAACATTGATCTTCCTCTGTCTTAGATCGCCAACTCTCCCCGTTTCTCCTGTTGCCTTGCAGTGAACTTAGGAGGACTTCTACTACAGGCACTTCTGGAATACTGGCCGAGAACACATGTGACTCCCATGGATGAAGAAGAGAATGAAGTGAACCATGGTTAGTGTGTGTATGTTCAGAAAAGCAAGAGTTGACACAGTGTGCTGAAGTGTGACATGTATCTGTGGTATGCCCAGTTCATTTTCTCCTTTCTGCACCTAAGTGAGAATGTCCAGTGAATTGAGACAGCTTGCAGGAGATGAGACCACTGTGGGGTGTGGCTCTCACAGGTGAAAGAAACCCCGTGTTTGATAGTCAAAATAGAAACTTGCCATGTGGTGGTGGTGCACACCTTTAATCCCTGCAAAATTTAACCAAAACCCAACCCCCCAGAAAAGACAAAACAGAAACATAACCAGCTACCTCTGTACAGGGGTGGTTAAGATACCTGTTGTTTGGGGAGTTTTTTTGTTGTTTGGTTTGGTTTTTCAAGACAGGGTTTCTCTGTGTAGCTTTGGCTATCTGGAACTCACTCTGTAGACCAGGCTGGCCTCGAACACACAGAGATACATCTGCTTCTGCCTCCCAAATCCTGGGATTAAAGGTGTGCGCCACCACCGCCGCCTGGCAAGACACCTGTTTATGAATCCTGTTCCTCTCCCTTTGTCTTTTTTGAGACAGGTGTATTGTAGTCCAAGCTGGCCCACAGTTGCCATAGCTCCTTCCTTCCTCTGTCCCAAGTGCTAGGATGACAGAGGATGCCACTGTGCTCCAGTTTACAGGGCGCTGGAGACCAGCAGGGTACGTGCATGCAGGGCAGGCCCTGGGTCAGCTACATTTATCTTGTATTAAAAGGGGGCTCTATTTCACAGTGGGTAGCATGCTGGACTTCTGGTAAGAACCTCTGAAATACAGCCAATATAAAGTAAGAATTCTTATTTTTAGGAATTTGGTTTTTACCTTTTATTACTTTTTTTAATATTTAAAAAAAATTATATGTGTATGCCACCTGCGGGGATGCATGTGAAAGCCAGACAAGGGCATCAGATCCCCTGGAGCTGTACAGGCAGCGTGTGTGCTGGGAACTGAACTCGGGTCCTCTGGAAGAACAGCCCGCTCTTACCTGTGAGCGTCTTTCCACCTGTTTTTCTAACTCTGGCTGAGTAACAGCATTTTTACTTTAAATTTTTTTTAGATTTATTTTTTTCTTTTGATTTTTTTTTTTCAAGACAAGGTTTCTCTGTGTAGTTTTGGTGCCTGTCCTGGATCTCTGTAGACCAGGCTGGCCTTGAACTCACAGAGATCTGCCTGGCTCTTAGATTTATTTTTAATTTGATGTGTATCTGTGTTTTCCAGCTTGTATGTATGTGCGACACTTGTATACCCAGTGCCCATGGAGACCAGAGGAGTGTTGGGTCCCCTGGAACTGGAGTTACAGATAGTTGTGAACCACTATGTGGTTGCTGGTGACTAAACCCAGGTCCTCTGGAAGAGTAGTCAGTGTTCTTAACCACTGAGCTCTCTCTCCAGCCCCAGGATGTTTTATTTTTAGAAGGTTGGAATGTTTACAGCCTGTTGTGATCAGTGTTTACAAGCTGTGGTCTCAGCACTAATGGCCTGCCTGTCTTTCCTAGTGAGTGGGGAGCAAGAGAGCAGAGTCCAGAAGGGAAATGGGTATTTCCAAGTGCCCCCCCACACCCCTGTGATCTTTGGTGAAGCTGGAGGTCGCACATTGTTCAGGTACGAATGAGAAGAAACAGAGGCCCTGCCTGAGAAAGGCCTTGCCTAACAGACCAACCCTCTTGCTAGGAAGTGCTGGCTCAGACATGAACAGTGTGTCACTACCTTCTAAAAATGTCCTTGAGATAGTTCAATGCCTGGTGCAGTGAGCTCAGATCCAGAAGGGCCAAGGCAAGATTCATGGTCCCTCCCTTTCCCTCACATGCCTGCCTCCAGGCAGCATCTCTGCTGGTACTGCCAGGGGCAGAGATCAGATAGCATTACAGCAGTCCCCGCCCACAGGGGACCAGACCAGGCAAGATAGGCTGGGCTGTTCCTGGGAACAGTTGTGGCTCCACCTGGGCTGCCGAGAAATCCTCTCTGAACCCTCCAAGAGAGGAAAAGCTGGTGTAGCTCACCCCCAGCTTCCAGCACAGCTGTAGTGGAGCTGGGCAAGTGTTACCAGGATCACATAGTTGTCAGAAGTGAGCAGGAGGTTTGCCCTGCCCCCGAGTATAGACTTTGTTCTTTTGTGATGGTCCCTGAGTGTAGGAACCCAACTAGAACCTCACTGCAGGCAAAGTCCTGCCGTGAACCATGGCACTGGCTAGGCCCTCTGCCGAGTGCTCCCTATGGTGACCCAGGACTCGGAAGCAACTTCATCAGGGCCCAAGTCTCCCTGCCCTGCTGTCACCTCTGCCGTCCTCAGTGAGCGCTGTGAGGGCTCCTCCTCTGCTGTCCCCTCACTTGTCATGACACTGACTACCTGATGGATTGTGTCTAGGCTGCTCTGCCGGGATTCCGGGGGTGAGACTGAGGCGATGCTTCTCAATGAGACGGTACCACAATGGGTAATTGACATCACTGTGGATGTAAGTGTCCTCCAGTCCCGCTTTGCCCTTTTACTTTTCCCAGATCGTGACATTAAGGACTGCCCTAGACAGCACAGTCTTAAACTGTAACAAAAGTCGCCTGCCAGGTGGAAGCCCCTCTGCTTTCCTGAAGGTCCCAAGTTGCAGACGCATTTGATAATAGTTTACAGATCAGTATTTGTCGGGTTTCAGTTGTAACGATAATATATGCTTACTCTATAAGATAATTGGTGTTTAGAGTGGAGTGCCCACCTCTTACCATCCACCCTCCCCCCCTTGCACCCCACCCTTCTCGCAGAGGGAGCACCACTAGGTTGACGCTGTCTTTGCTACTCTGTTCACCTACACTTTGAGCGTATGTTATCTGTGTGCATGTGTAAGTGTATAGCTCACCTTATTCTGCACAAGATCTCTACAGCGTTCTGCAACTTTTTTATTTAAATATGTCTTGGACATGTGTTCGTGCCTGTGCTTATGGACTATTCCTTTAAATGACTGCACCCTATTCTGCTGTGTTTATGTAGCATTTTTTATTTGATCAGCCCCTTATTAATGGACTCGGGTTGTTTCCAATGTTTTCTATTGCAAACAGTGCTGCAGTGAACGTCCTTGTACATGTATCTTTGTGTACTTTTTAGGATAAATTCCTAGAAGTGGAATTGCTGGATCAAAGGGTATGCACATTTTAAATTTTGATAATGCCAAATTGCCCTTCACAAAGGCAATTTACTTCTGAACCAACAGTGTATGAATGCCCAGTTCCCACAGCCACACCCACACTGGACACTTCGCCTTTGCTGCATGATAGGCAGACACTGTCTGATGACTTTGATGTGGAATTTTCTTTACTCATGGTGAGGTTAAGCGTCTTTTCATACTGGCCTTGGTCTCTATCACCTGCCTGCTGGTGTGCTTGCCGATCCTCTATGGCTCGTTCGTCTCACTGACTTGTAGGTGGCCTTCTGTTCCTATTAACCTGACTCCTCCTCTGTGCCTTCATTAAACGTTTACTTTGTTCGAGGTTCTTTCCCAGGTATAATCAATTGCTCTTTCATGGTCTGAGTCCATGTTTTGTTAGGGCTCCTAACCCAGAATGGGGGTGGGCCAAGCCTCCTTGGCTGACTGAGCTTTTCCTACTTTGTCATTTTCTTGCCTGCCCCTTTAATCTGTTATTTCTTCTTGTGTTTGGTGTGAGGTGAGACTCTAACTTTCTCCAGAGAACTAAGCAGTGTGCTCGTGTAGCCTCTGGAGTCTGACCTGTCTCTACTAATCTGAAATGCTGTCTTTACTGTGCACCAAATTCCTGTAGACACTTTCTTATGTCCTCTTGACTAGTTTGTGTATTCCTAAAGCCATATGAAAAGGGATTTAATCTCTTAAAGCTTTAGAAAATTTGTTCCCTACCCCAGATACACCACCCCAAGAACTTAGAGCCAATGTGACACCTGGTGGGTATTCCGTGGCCTTCCTTGTCCAAGCTTCCCATAAACCACTGCTTCCTTTTGAGTGTAGAACTCTCCCAGATGCATTACTGAGAAAGCTGACCAGATGATTTCAGTTGTGTTTGAGAACAGGGATTTTCTTCATGGTAGACCTCCCTCTGCTAGAGGGAGGTAGGAGGAGAGCCTAATGCCTCTCCGCTGGGGGATGGTCCACCCAGGCTCCAGGGCTCTCCAGACACTCAGGCTTCTTTCTGGTTAGGCCCTTAGTCATCAGCACCAGTGTTCTGGTTTATACAGCTTTCAAATGTTAGGTTTGTTCTCTTGTAATGCCTTGTACAACAATTTCAGAAAAGCCATGCCACAAAGACTATTTTTGGCACTGATATTACATATAATTTGTCTTCATCTATTCTTATTATAAACTAAACATCATATTTGCTGATAAATTTTCTCAAGGCACACTTCAGTTGATAACTTACTATAAATTACATTAAAAGTCATTTGATTGTAAAAATAGTTATTTGCAAATCATGTTTTCTATTGACAGCATTTTAGTTTTATCAGCTAATAGAAACTATTATACCTCTTAAACTTTTAATATTTCAGAAAAATATGCCCAAATTCAACAAAATTCCTTTCTACCTCCAACCTCATGCATCTTCAGGAGCAAAAACTTTAAAAAAGTAAGTAACTGTTGCGCTTCCTTATTCCAGTCACTGCAGCCACCTCTGTCCTTCTGGCCCCTCTGTAATAAGGGGACGGGTGCTAGGTCAGAGAGGCTGCTTATTGATCACAGTTTAGCCTAGCCCATAATTGCCGACTCGTGCCTTGGTAGTTCCAGGTAGTGCCTAGTGAGTTCCAGGCTAGCCGAGATTCCATAGCAAGACCTAGTAAGCTGTGTGTGATGGCACACACCTGTAGTCCCAGTTCTTAGGAGGTGGACAGAGGAGAATCAGTTCAAGGCCATGTGAGACCTGTCTCTAAACCACACAATTCCATTAGGGACAACACCTGTGTACAGTAGCTGCTTTTATGCTTATACTTAGGGACAGTGAGAGTGGGAAAATAACCCGCTTCTGAGAAGAGCTTCCAGGAGGTTTCTAGAAGGAATCACCTGAACACAGACGGACGGGTGGACTGCCCAAAGACACAGTTCCCAAGCAGGAGTAGGCTCAAGATACCAGAGATGGGCATGGGGGTGCATGTTCCCACACACAGGGTGGAGTAAGAAGACAAGGTCGAAGCTTCATGACTGAATTCGAATGCCAGGTCGCAGAGCCATGCCATGACATAGGTAGACGTGGCTCCAAGAGAGGCTTACGGCAGAGAAGGTGAGGTCTAGCAGGAAGTCTGAACCGTTACTGGTAGGTATAAGCTAGCAAGTGAAGCCAGCAGGGCTGTTAAACTGTCAGGGGATCCCAAGCTCACACAGAGGGACCAGTGGCCAGCCAGGCACTTGAGGAGTGACCACCGTGAGGCTACGTGTTCTGTTCCATCTGTGCCTCCGCCTGCTCCAGCACTCCCCTCCACATGCACACACTGGGTCACTTTATAGCAAGCTGTAGACATCACTTCAAGTAGATTCAGTGACAACCTCAGGGTCCGTGAAGAGTTAACCCTTAGCTGTGAGGTTTGATGGTGGTTGACTCATAGCAGAGATGAGGACTTAGAAGAAAGGGACCTTAGTTGTGTAATTTAGGACAAGCCAGCTGCTGGGTTTGTGGTCTGGAGCAGGCTGTGGATTAATGTCTAGCCTGGGGTGTCCGTTGTCTGCATCTGGTTGAAGGCACAGCAGTGGGAAGTAACACTGAGCCCTGGGTAGTTAATTGATGGGTCTGCTGCCCTCCCTTCAGGCAAGGACTTGAAGGAATAAAATGCAGGTAGCTATTGCGTGTCCATGAGTGCTAGAAGGGCACCCTAGGAACTCTGACAGCTCTCAAATGGATCAAGGCAGTGACTAAAAACATGTATTGATTTTCAATGTCTTTGTGACATTTATCTTTAGATGTTGACACAGTGAAAAATAGTAAGAGATTTTTCGTGATGTAAAAACATGTCTTTGTCTTTTCTAGAGACAGACTCTCTGCCAGTGACATGCTGCAGGTCCGGAAGGTGATGGAACATGTCTATGAGAAGATCATCAACCTGGATAATGAGTCTCAAACCACTAGTTCTTCTAATAATGAAAAGCCAGAGCAGGAAAAGGAGGAGGATATTGCCGTGTTGGCAGAGGAGAAAATTGAACTTCTGTGCCAGGACCAGGTGAGTGGGCCTGAAGAGCATAGCTTTGTCTCCCTGCAGAGGTACTCAGAAAGTCACGTAATGTGTGCTCAGATTCTCAAGCTGTTGGCCTCCAGGGGCATCAGCTTTCAGAGGCTCTGAAGAGCCCAGTGTCTTTTGGAAAGGTTCTTCAGCACACCCGAAGTTACTCTCCACCTGAGGGAGATGCTCAGGAAGAGGACACAGATTTACAGATGCCCACAGTCGGGCTGTGCCTGCTTAACAGGGGCAAGGTCATCTTGATTTGCAGGATGTTCTCTTTCATGTTAAGAATTTGGAGTGGAGGTGGGTGGAGAAGAGATGGAATTACGACTGAGGTCACAGCGTGTCCTCAGGCAGGGCTGAGCCAGCACTGCTGGTGGAGCAGCAGAGGCACACATTCCAGATTCCATGTGTGGAGGCAAAACCAGGCTCCTCAGCACAGTGGGGAGCAAGCCGGGCCACCTGGAGGAGCCCTGGGTAAGGATGCCTTTAGCTGTTAGTGACCTTGATGTTTTCATTGCACTTTGACTATTCAGGTTTTGGACCCAAATATGGACCTTCGAACAGTAAAGCACTTCATATGGAAGAGTGGTGGAGACCTCACACTCCATTACCGTCAGAAGTCCACGTGAAGGGTGGGCCCATGCTCCTGGGTTATTCATCAGCCTTCCTCTGTGGCCCCGAGTAGTCCTAGGAAGCCCACCAAGCCCTACCGGGAGCAGGACCTCCACCGGCCGATTGGGTGAAGTGACTAATGGAGATGTAATATAGAACCAGGCTCCGTGCATAGATTAAGGTGTCCCCAGGGATTCAGGGCAGGGACAGAAGAGCCCCAGTCACTGTCCTTGGAGATGTACAGAGAGCCTCAGCAGGCCAGTGCAGACTTCACTGACTCCTTTTGAAGGGCCCACCTCTGTCTCTTAGCACTTGGTAGGGAACATCAGTGGGGCCACGTCTGTCACCGTGTTTGAGTTTCAAACCCACGAGTTCTGCAGCTTTTCTAAGTGCATTCCACTCATGCAGCACCTGTGAAGGCTTTTTCCAAATTACAAAAAAAAAAAAAAAAAAAAAAAAAGGTTGTTTTCATCATCATGTAAAAGTTCTTTTTAATGGGAATCATCACTGTTGCACAATTCAAGAGCCAGCCCGTTTCATAAGAAATGACCATCTTGGGCTCCTTTTGAAATACCGAATCTCAGCTATGCTCTGTAGGAAGACCTTCTACAACTCCAGGGCCAGGGCGCAGTGCCAAGTACTGCCCCTCAGTAACCTGGCTGCACAGGAGCCCCAGCCGCTGTGCACGGTCCTTCCTCGAGTGCCCACCCTGTCTTCCTCACAGGCAGAGCCAGCGGGAACCACAGCTCTTGCCCTGGGCGAGCAGCATGATACTGTCAAAACGTAAGACCATGCTGAAGTTTCCATTTCATTCAAATGCTACCTACAGTGTATGTTATTTAGAGTAAAAAGATCTCACAGTGAGTTGATTTGATATTTATATCGTGGTCCATGTTTGTTTTTCCAGTTTTATACGCGGGCTTTTGTTGTACCTGCGTCCAGATCTTTCCTTGTCTTTCTAACAATCAAAAGCTTTCATAGACTCACTTGGATCTTGTACAGAATATTAACTTATTGGGGATAAACACTTCAACTTTGGCAGAAAACACTTTGGACTCTTCCCAAAGTCATTCTCAATCAGATAGATGAGTGGTCCCCCGACACTCCAGAAGAGGAGCCTTGAACAAAGCCAGAAGCACAAGTGCCTTCAGGGGCAGTTTGTTCCAGTCCAGTCACCTCCCTGCTGAGTGTGGCCTGCCCCCAGGAGCAGGAGCTGCGGAGGGCTTTTTCTTTTCTACATCTTCACAGGTTCTGCTGGGGGCAGCTGATGGGTCCAGGTCCGTCCCTGTCCCTTACAAATTGAGGCATTGATCCGCACAACTGCAGAACAGGGTCCCCTCACAGCTGACTGTGGAGCACAGACATGCCATGGCGTCCACACCCTCAAGTGAGCAAAGACATTTCCCAGGCGTTAAGATGCTCTCCCTTCCTCAGAGCAACTGGCGGCTTTTTTACACAGGTCCTTTTTATCTGTAGCCACAACAGCGCACTTTTGGTGCGTATTTTTAGTGACGTGTGAACTAAAAGCAGGGGCGGGGCGGGGGTGCCCAGCCCTCAGCGGTGTTTGCAGGAGGGGCTCTGCACGCAGTGGGCTTCACGGCCATGGCCAGTGCTGAGCCGCAGGCAGTTCGCTGAGTCCCTGTGGTGGATTTTACCCCCAGCATGGTTGTACTTTTTCCCCTCTAGACAAAATCAGTAATAAGTTTCCAGAAAATTGGACAGTCTGCAATGCCAAAAGGGTCAGAGTCTGTATTTCAAGTTGTATAGAATAAAGCTTTAGTTAAACTATTTCAGTGTGTCTTACACATTTATTTTTTCACTTGTCATTTGCCTTCACAGCAGATTACAGGGAAAGAAATGTCTGGGCTTCATATTTGAAACGTCATCAACATCCATCTTACCCACTTAGGTCTCAGGGAGCAGAACCTTCCAGTTAGGGAAACCAGGGGTCAGAGTGCCTAGCTACAGAGCTAAGGTGAGCTGGCCCCAGAGCCGCCCTGTGGTGGTGACACTGTATTCGCACATTCCTGGCACTCACCAGAGGCCCTGGGATGCCTCATAGGCCTGGACAGAAATGTATTCCTAGTGCTTGGGGCTTAGTGTTTGCCCAGCTGAGACCTGGCCCACTGTGTTGTATGGCCTGTGCTTCCTAGAACAGGGTCCTTGGCTTAACAGCCTAAGTGCCCTGTACACATAGTTACATGCGGTCTGCGGACATATGAGACTGGAGAACAAGACCAGAGGCAACTTACAGTGATTAGCGAGGACACAGGAGAGTGGAGCTGCAGAAGACATGCCCGGTGCCATCTGTAGAAAGACAGCAGAGCAGACAGCCTCTCCTAGCCTTGGCCTCTAAACTAAAGGCACCTAGAGTTGTAGGGACAGTTTCCCTCATACTAAGGACAGACAGGCCCACTGCCATCCAGTCTCCTAGGGTGGAGCTGGAGCGAAGAGGTACGGTAGAGGGATTTTGATGGTTTGTGCCTGTTCACCATCAGACCTGGCTGAATTCCTTGTGTACTCAGAGTCTGTTGTCTGTCTGTGGGGCCTGGGAGGAGGGGTCACAGACACTACAACGGGAATGTGTGCCCCCTCCACACCCGGGGCGGGTGTGGGTGTGTGTGTGTGTGTGTGTGTGTGTGTGTGAGACTAGCACAGGTAGATCCCTGTGAAGGGCCTAGCATTTTCCAACTTGAGAACAAAGTGGCCAAGTACACTACCTCTCTCCTCCAGCATAAGCATTAGAATGGGGGAGGCATTGGGACTTGGGGTCCTCCTCAGTACAGGTAGGGCTGCTGCCAGACAGAGACAGCCTCTCTTATCCCTCACCTAATCTTCACACTCCATCGTGATCAGGGTGATCAGGCCCTGCTGCCTCTCCCTACCCAGGAGGCTTCAGTGCCTCAGTGAGGCAGCCTAGAGTCCATCCTCTGCCTCAACTCAGAAGCTGGGCTGTTGTTCCCAGCTTCCCTGCCCCAGTCCAGAACTGGGGTGAAGGCTGGCCCCTAGGAGGAGACTAGCAAAGCCCATGACCCTAACCCTCACTAGGAGCTGCAGCCTAAAGAGCCACACAGACATAAGCTAAGCAACACCAAAGGTCACCAGGAGCCTCCTCACAGCCCAGGCTGTGGCTCCGGGGTGACCTGAGTTTGGCTTCCTGGCCCCTCAGTCTCTGTGTCTGCTGGATCCTCAGTCTGTGCTTCCAGCAGCTCTGCAGACAGTCCATCTTCTGGTGAGGATGCAGAGGTGAGGCCATCAGGGAGAGTCAGCTGGGGCAGGTGGTCCGCCTGGGCCTGGGCACCCGGGCTGTCCGGGAAGGAGACCTCAAACTCTGACCCGGACCACGTGGCTTCACCTGAAACAAAGTGAGGCTGAGGAGGCCCAAGCTCAGCGATTACCCCCCGCAGCCAGGCTCTGGTGGAGGCTTAGAGGTCAACCCTAACCCACCTTAGGATCCCAGGGTTCTTGGGGGGCATCACTGAAGGTCACTCACCACCCCGCTCATGAGAACTGCTGCTGGAACCCACGTCCTCTGGTCCTGAGGCGGAGACTGCTGTGGAGGTGAGCACTGTGGAAGGTGACAGGCTAGGGCACACACTGGTGTTGCTGCTGTCCAGGAGAGACATACCTGACACATCCAGGAAGCCTGAGGAGGAGAGGAGGAGCCCAGTTCTTTGCTCACAGAAAACTCCAACTACTGGAAATCTGGGAGCCTGGCTCCCCTGCCATGTTCCGGGAGCACCTAACCTTGCCCTTGGCCCCACAAGTGCCCTCCACCTAGCCCCATGGAGGCTGCCACTGCCTGTCCCGGAGTTGAACACCATGGGGTAGCACCATGGCAGTAGGCCCTGACCCTGCTCTGCCTCTGTCAAGTGACCTAAATAAAATAGGCCACCTCTGTCCACTCTTGATTGGACTGACAGACTGGCAGGAGGAATGCTGGGGCACTTACTGTACAAGTCTAACCCTGAGCCTGCACCCACTTCAGCACCAGGGCTCTAGGTACCTCTGTCTCCTCCGGGGCCTGTCCCATACCTGGATCCATGACCCGCTGCACTGGAGGTGGAGGCTGAAGAGGGATCTCTATGGAATGTGGGCATCCCTCACAGTCGGCAGCTCCATGGCTAGGACGCCCAGGCCCAAGGAGCTGTCCTTCCATGAAGCCACCAGAGACCTGTGGCAGGTCCTAGAGATGTCAGGAAAGAAGAACTGGGGGTCAGGACAGTGCCCGTAAAGATCCAGTACAGAAACGTGTTCAGTCCAACCTAACTGCAGCCCACCCTGGCACTGCGTCACCCTTCCTTTCCCTGAGCGATGGGTCAGGCCAGATCCTCCCTGCAACAGACACACTGGGGGGGGGGGGGGGGGGGGTTGACACTGCGTTTCCAGGTATCCACAAATACTACCCCTAGTCGTTGAGCCTCCCTTGAACCCAGGGGCATATGGGGACCATGCATCCTAACATGTCCAACACTGGCCAGCTGTCCCTACCTCACTGTAGCTCAATGTTCTGCCCATTTCTGGGTCTCAGTTTTCCACTCACCAAATGACTCCCAGCGCCTTGCCTCCACTCCCAAGGGCAACAGAGCCAAAAGTGTGCTTTACTGTACCCAAGCGGGGCTCTGCTGCTACTGACTACCAGAAGCCGATGGGCCTTCTACAGGCACAAAAAACTCAGGCCCGCCTCCAGCTGGCAGACCCACTGCCCCAGACACTCCTCTCCTCCCTCCCCACATACCTCCATGACACTGTGCCTGTCACCCAACTCTGGGCCAGAAGAGTCCTGAAGGATGGGCCAAGGTGGTGGGGCCCCAAGAGGCAAGGCATTAAGTTGTGGAGTGTTAGCTGGTGGAGTGCCAGCTGGTGAGGCCCCAACTGGCTTCTTGTAGTGGCTGGAAGGCTGCGTTGGGATCCGATGTAGATACCCATAACCAATACCACACCCCAGACTGTGGAAGGCCAGAAACGTTCAATCAGGGTTGTCCACGACATAGCCCTCCCTACCTACACCACCCCCACCCACAACCGTGACTGAGCAGGGATGAACCTCAGGATTCTGGGGGACAGCTCTGTCTCCTCCAAGGGATGCCAGAAACCCAAGCCCACCGGGCCAGCCCACCCATCTAGCTCTGACCCCAGGAAGTACCTGCCCTCTCCACCCCAGGCTGCATTGGGAGTCACAGTCACCTCCCGGCAGGAGTCGGACTCAGAATTATACACCATCAGCTTCAGAGGCTTCCCCTCATGGGACTCAATGAGTGTAAAGAAGTCTTCAGACTAGGGGAGAGACAGCGTCTGAGGGCAGCTCCCAGCGTTGGCCTGGAAGCCTCAATGAGACACCTATACACAACACATCTGTCCACACCCCTTCAGGAGGCCTGGAAACAGACACCATGGGTTCCTTACCTCCTGGAGAATCTGGTCAGAGCCAACTACATAGTCTGTGTAGGGGCACAGGCCAGCCAAGGCAGCAGGAGAAGAGGGCTCCACGTCCTGAGGTAAGAATGGTAAACTAAGACTCACTGCTGAGCCGAGACAAGAGGCAGGGTGTTGTCTCTCTAGGGAGGACACTTGTCCTCCGTTGCCATGCAAGGCTTCAAGCCAGAGTGCCTTCTTCACAGGGCCCAGTTTTCTCCTCCCCAGGGTTTACAGCCTAACCAGCAGAGGGCAGCACCTGCACGCAGTCCAGCATCGGACCCTGGACAGTGTGCCTGGGGAAACTCGTTTACTGAACCTCTAGGCTCCACACTCCCAGCACTCCTCTCTGAGTTCAAGGTTAGCGTAACCCACATGATGAGTTCCAGGCCAGCCACAGCTACATAGTGAGGCCCCGTTTCAAAAAACTTAAAGAAAACCAGGGGCAGGGGAGATGGTTTGTGGGTGGGGTGTAAGCATGAGATCCGGGGTTTGGATCCCCAGCAGCCATGAGCACAGCCAGGGCCGCAGCAGTCAACAGCAGGTTAGGTAGGAACCCTGTCTCCAAAGGTGTAGAGAGAGAGGGGATGTGGTGTCAACACCTGGTTATGCTAACATGTCAACACATGCTGCCACACTTGCACACACACAGCAGGGAAGGATATTTGCCCCAAAGCCTGGCAACCTGAGCTGGCTGCCTGTGTCACAGACAGAGGCTGGAAACGAGGAGGAAAACTAAGAAGACCCTCCTTCCTTCTTTCCTGGGAGAGTTTTACGAAAGCACAGTATCCAGCCATGGCCTATGGCCAACCATGGCCTATGGTCCACCCCAAATCAGAAACTAGGAAACCATTATGGGGGGAGAGGGGGCTGGGGTTGGCTCAATCAGTGAAGTGCTCGCCTTTACCTGAGTTCAAGCCCCACAGTCCAGGTGGTGTGCACCTCTAACTGGCTAAGGAGGTGGAGGCAGGCACATCCCTGAGACTCACTGGCCAGAGTGTAGATGAACAAGATTTCCAAGGAAATCTTGATGATGCCCAAGATTGTCTTTTTGCTTCCACATGCACACACAAATGAGCACGTATCCACATACACATACATCCTTTTTTTTTTTTTTTTTTTTTAAGGATCGAGCCACTTTAGTGCAAAGAATGCCAGGCTGGACCTGAGTTCAGCCCCCAGGAGCCCACATGGTGGAAAGAATGTTGTACTCTGACCTTCTGACCTCCACGTGTGCCAGGGCACACATGCACCCACACAAAATAAATGTAATCATTTGAAAATAAAAACAAAGCGTTAATTATATTAATTATGAGCTGTGTGGTTCTGTAGTGTGAGCTTCCCAGATGACAACAGCATGCTCACTATAACACCACACAAAATAAAGAGACATGCTCTCAAAACCCACAGGTCAAGAGCTGGGCACCCCTGGGACATGTGACCCAAAACAAGCAGCCATCCAGCCAAAAGTATGACAGCCCTGGGGCATCCCCACTGCTCCTGAGGAGTGCTCCTGAGGAGTGCTCTGGAGTCTGCCTCATCTGCCCATTTCATGCAGAGGAACACCGCAAAGATTCCCCAGAGAACCCCAACCAGCAAACCTTCCAGCAGGGGACTCTCCCTCCGCCAGACCAGGAGCATCGGAGAACTCGGGTACCACCGATGCTCACAGGTGCCAGGTGTGCATGTGTGTCTGTCACCTAACGCTAACATCTGGGGCAGCTGTTAGGAAATTCGCTCATGTAGCTGCTGCACGGCGACAGGTCACAGAAACTATCCACCTGGAGCAACACTACCCCTGAAGTGGACCGCTGGCGGCTCATGCTGGCGCACCCTTCAAGAGAGACCAAGACATGGAGCCGCGCAGACAGCCCGGAATGTAAGAGCACTGGCTGCTCTGGCACGGGACCCAAGTTTGAGTCCCAGCACCCACATGGCAGCTCACAACCCTCTGTAAGTCCAGTCCCAGGGGACCCAAGGTCCTCTTCTGACCTCTAGGGGCACACACACACACACACACACACACACACACACACACACACACACACGGTGTACATACAATACATGCAGACAAATCGCCTATATACACAAAATAATAAAACAATTTTTTCTTTTGGGTTTTTCGAGACAGAGTTTCTTTGTGTAGTCTTGGCTATCCTGGAACTCCTGTAGACCAGGCTGGCCTCAAACTCACAGAGATCCACCTGCTTCTGCCTCCCGAGTGCTGGGATTAAAGCTGTGCGCCACCACTGCCCGGCTAAGATTTATTTATTTTTATTTTATGTGTATGGGTGTTTTGCCTACATGTATGTCTGTGCACCATATACATGTGTGATACTCATGGAGGCCTAAAGAGGGTGTTGGGTCCCCTGGAACAGGAGTCACAGATGGTTGTGAGCTGCCATGGGGGTGCTGCGAATCGAACCGAGGTCCTCTAAAAGCAACAACTCTCTTTATTTTTGGGGGGGCGGGCACCACCACCATCCGGCCACAATAAAACAAAATTTAAAAGAAAGAAAGAAACTAAGGTGGGCAGTTAAGAATGCCTAGAGAGGCCAGATGTGGTGGTGTACACTTAATCCCAGCACTCGGGAGACAGAGGTGTGGTGGTGTACACCTAATCGCAGCACTCCGGAGACAGAGGCTGCTGGATCTCTGCAGGTTTGTGGCCAACCTGGTCTACACATCCTAGGCCAGTGAGATAGTGAGACCCTGTCCTAAAACAACAAAACAGAACAAGAATGCCCAAAGTCACACGGCCAGCAAAAGCAATCATCAGCCGGGTGGTGGTGGCGCACGCCTTTAATCCCAGCACTTGGGAGGAAGAGGCAGGTGGATCTTTGTGAGTTCGAGGCCAGCCTGGTCTACAGAGCGAGATCCAGGAAAAGCGCAAAGCTACACAAGAGAAACCCTGTCTCGAAAAAAACAAAACAAAACAACAAAAAAAAAAGCCATCATCAGCTGCCCTCTGAAGACACTGGGACAAAGCCAGATCCCACAGCACTGCCCTCTGCTCCCAGCCCCACCCACCTGGCCATCCTGCTCCCGAGTGCCCCGGACCTGCCCGGTCCACACACCCTGCCGGTACTCACCAGTACATGCCACACGTGCTCACTGGCCCTTCGGAAGCTGCAGAAGCGCACGCTGGCTCCCAGCAGGCCCTGGCCACCCCACATGTTGCTGGGCACCACCTCCACCTCTCGAACCTTCATGGTCTTCATGTTGAATACTTCCAGCTTCACCGGCTTCTCCACGTTGGCCTTCAGCAGGGCCTTCAGTGTGTCATTCTCCTTGTTCTGCACGGGCAGGAGAGGCCGGCTCAGACTGAGGCCTCTCACCCCTGGGCCAGAACCCTCGGACCCGTCAGGGCCTGAGAGGCATCAAGGGCCTGGTATGAGGACAAGCTGGGACAGTAACTGGGCCCAGCTTCATGGGCTAGGTTTGGGCCTGCAGCCACTATAGCCCGACCGCCACTACCCAGCTCCAGGCACCCCAAGTCCTACCAAGCCTTGGTCCCTAAGCTGGCCAGAAAACATAAAGAAGCCAGAAAGAGGCCTCTTAGGCCCATGTCCAAAGGCCTCATATGCCTTGAAAGGCAGCCGTCTTAGGCCTGGTGGCCACCTCCAAGAGTCCCTCTAGCCCTGGTCCACCCAGGGAGAAAAGGGGGGCAGAAGCAGGCGGGGCACCCTGTGGGGACGGGGGAAGTGGGGAACCTCACCAGCCTCGAGTGCCCGATGGTGATGATGAAGTCAAAGTAGGGTTCCAGGCCTGCCTGCTGGGCCGGCGAGTTCTCCTGCACCTGTCACAGGGCGGAGGCAAGTCATGGCCTGACTCACACAGTCCCGAGAAGCCCTGCACCACTGGGAAGGACTCCCACCTGCACAACTGCTCTGGCCGCTACCAAGGGTCATCCCATGTCCCACTCACTCCCTTCTCAGACACAAGTTTCCTCTGGGGAAAATGACTTTCCCTGACACACAGATGCTTCCAGAAAAGGACTCACACAGTCCTGGGAGAAAGACAGGGAATACTGTCCCCAACCCCAAAACTGGGCTGCAGCTGGCTGGGAGGACAGAGGGATTGGCCAGGAAAGCCCAGCCATGCAGGAGAAGTGCAGCCAGGCCTTGCAGAGTGGCCAGATCCTAAAGAGCCTAGAGCCTGAGTAGCTGGCCTAGCCCCACTCGAGCGGGCAACGATAGCCTGATGGCGAAGGAAAGCAGATCCCAGGCTCAGGACTGACCTCTGCACGAGTTCAGCTACACCATGCCACACAGTTCTGCTCCCACTGCTCCCCTCCCCTTTGGGTGCTCCCTGCCCCTCTCAACTACCAGCTCACTGCTGTCTCCAAAGTACAGCCAGCTCCCCATCTCAAGCTGTACCCGGGACACATCTCAAGCTCCCCATCACAAGCTGTTGCCGGGACACATCACACGCTGTACCCAGGACACATCTCAAGCTCCCCATCACAAGCTGTTCCCGGGACACATCACACGCTGTACCCAGGACACACGGCAAGCTCCATCTACAGTGTCTTGCTCAAACAATGCAGCCTTTGTCCCCAAGTCCTGAACCCTAAAGATGCACCTAGGCCTTTGGCTCGAGCCTTTTACTAGGAACACTTGATTACTTCTTGGGCCAGGCATCAGCCAGGCCCCAAGGTAACAATTCAGGTTACAGAACACAGGACTCATGTGACTTCAGATCCTTGGTGCCTCCATTGGATTCCCCAAGATGAAGGAGAACTTTTCAGGAGCCTGATGAGAACAAAGTGCTGAGGTGTCTTTAGTTCAAGGCCAGTTTGGCCCTGATAGGACAACTCCCTCCTAACAGTAGCACCAACTGAGTCCCTGAGTGCCACCTCCTGGAGCTGCCACAGCCACCAATGGGAGTAGGCCCATGTTGGTTGCTGGCCCATCCCCAAGGGCAAGCTGTTCCTGGCCTGTCTGGGGACTTCAAGTCCTGTTCCATCCCTCTGGGGGCCCTACTTCAGGGACTCTGAGACCTGCCCTCTGTCCCTGTTAGACCATGGTTCTCAACCTTCCTAACACTGTGACTCTTTAATACAGTTCCTCATGTTGTGGTGACACCCAGCCATAAAATTACTTTCATTGCTATTTCGTAACTGTAACTTTGTTACTGTTATGAATCATAATGTAAATACCTGTTTTCTGATGGTCTTAGTGACCCCTGTGAAGGGTCATTCCACCCCTGGAGGGGACACGACCCACAGGTTGTGAACCACTGCTCTAGAGGCTTTTGAAGACCACAGGACTAGGATATGTCAGAGGGTGGGGGGTCCTCCAAAGCAGGACCTCTTCCAAACCACCCCAACTCCCTTGTTACCAAGGCCACTTTGCTCCTAATAGGCAAGTGTCACCTCCTTCGCCTGGTGTCAGCAACCCACCATCGTTAATGAGGTCTGGAAGCTCTGGTCCCCCTGGCCATCTACGACCTCCACCCACTCAGGCCTGTGGATCTGTCCTCTACACTGTCTACACTGCCCATTAGAGCTCCAACAGCTGAAATGATCTAGGCTGTTGCCCATTGTACCTTGTTCCTGCAAAACCCACTGCCCTTCCACCCTGCTCTCCCCGACACCTCCCGATGCACCCCACCCCCGAAGCCTAGAGCACGCTCAGCTTTTCCTAACCCCACACCTTCCCTCCAGCCAAGGACCCTATGGAATAAACTGGGACAGACTCGAGACAGGGGCTGGGTGCCAAGCACCCAGATGCTAACGCCTCCTATACTTTAAGCAATCTGTAGGCCGTTTCACTGTCCCAATTTCTACATGAGAAAAGAAGCTCTGTAACTTAGCCATCTGATCTGAGAAAATGCAACCTGGTTACAACAGCATGTTCTGGGTGTGTAACTCCTCCACTACTGCACATTCCCTGAGTGCCGAGGGCAAGGGCATCACCAATGTGCCTGGGAAGATTGGGAATGACAAAATTCAGACGATTTAGCTCCCTTGTTCTTTGGCTCTTAAAAATATAAGTAAATGGCAGCCAAGCAGCGGTGGCACACGTCCTTAATCCCAAAACTCACAAGGCAGAGGCAGGTGGATCTCTGTGAGTTCAAGGACAACCTGGTCTACAGAGCAAGTTTCAGGACAGTCAGGGATACACAGAAAAACCTTGTCTCAAAAAACCAAAACACACAAACAAACAAATACATATGTACACACACACACACACACACACACACACACACACACACACACACGGCAATAGGGGACTGGTGAGATGGCTCAGCAGGTGAAGACACTTGATGCCAAACCTGGAACCCAAATGGTGGACAGAGAGAACCAATTCCACTGACCTCCACATATACATGCCATTTCATACATGCATATGTACACACTCAAATGTAAGTGTAAAAAGCCCTTTAAAATTGTGTGTGTGTGTGTGTGTGTGTGTGTGTGTGTGTGTGTATAATGTCATCCTTCCACTTAAAATCTTCTGATAGGGGCTGGAGAGATGGCTCAGTGGTCAAGAGCACTTGTTGCTCTTGTAGAGGACCTGGGTTCAGTTCCCAGCACCCACAGGGTGGTTCTCAACCATCCATGACTCCAATTCCAAGGCCTCTGTGGGTACTAGGCACAAACATACCTGTACACAAAACATTCTTACACATAAATAATAAATCTAATAAATAAATAAAATCTTAAACAATAACAAAAATGCTACAGACAGACCAGGCGGTGGTGGCACATGCCTTAAATCCCAGCACTTAGGAGGCAGAGGCAGGCAGATCTCTGTGAGTTCAAGGCCAGCCTGGTCTACAGAGCGAGATCCAGGACAGGCACCAAAACTACACAGAGAAACCCTGTCTTGAAAAACAAAAAAACAAAACAAAACAACAACAAATGCTACAGACAGTATCTCCAAATAAAATATCAAGTCTCAGGACCTGGGGAAGGATCCCCTGCATACAAGAGGCCCAGGTTGATCCCCAGCACCCAGGAGGCCCAGGTTGGATCCCCAGCATCCAGGAGGCCCAGGTTGGATCCCCAGCATCCAGGAGGCCCAGGTTGGATCCCCAGCATCCAGGAGGCCCAGGTTGGATCCCCAGCATCCAGGAGGCCCAGGTTGGATCCCCAGCATCCAGGAGGCCCAGGTTGGATCCCCAGCATCCAGGAGGCCCAGGTTGGATCACCAGCACCGCAAAACCAAAAGCTCTCCAAGTCTTCGGGACAACGTGGAAGGTCCTGCATGCCCAGCCTCATCCTCCACACTCTCCTGATGGCGGCCACACCACCCTGCACACCAGCCTGGCTTCGTGGCGATTTCTCTGACAGGATGGTAGAACCCACCACCCACCTCCTGCTGCTCCTCCCTCCACTCTGCTTCCAGAAGTCTGCTCAAACACTGAGCAGACATCCTTCTGCTCAGACACTGGGCAGACATCCTTCTGCTCAGACACTGGGCAGACATCTTTCTGCTCAGACATTGGGCAGACATCTTTCTGCTCAGACACTGAGCAGACATCCTTCTTGACCAGACCCATCCGGGTATCACTCTTCATCCCCTTAACCTATGTTACTTTTCTTGCTAGCAATTACCATGTAGCACATATTTATTTGTATGTTTAAGAATTGTGTGTGTGTGTGTGTGTGTGTGTGTGTGTGCACAAGCACGTGCCTGTACACCAGTGTATGCAGATGCCAGGTGTGTGTGCTTGTGGAAGCCAGAAGACTTTGGATGCCCTAGAGCTGGAGTTATAGGCGGATGTGAACAACTCACTGTAGTTACTTTTGCTTATGCATACACACACAGACACACAACGCCAGGAACTGAACCTAGGCTGTCCGGAAGGCAAGTGTTCTTAGCCGCTGAGTCATCTCTTCAGCCCACCGGGTCTGTTTCTGAGTCTTGATGTATAACACAGACTGTCCTCGAACTTGGAGTCTTCCTGCCTTTACCTCTGCACACCAGCAGACGTGAGCCATCACACCCATTACACACAGCTCTTTCTGGCCTTCCTTCTCTCCATACTGTACTGTTTCCCATGTTTTCTCGGTGCCTGAAGCTCCGCCTGCCATACAGTATATGTTCAAAAACACGTCTACAGCCAGGAACACTAGTGCTCGGGAGCTGGAGGCAGGAGGGTACGGAGTAAGGCCATCCTTGGCTACAAGAGATCCTGTATCAAAAAACAAAACAGGGACTGGAGAGACAGGTCAGGAGTTAAAAGAGCATACTGCTCTTTCAGAGGACCTGGGTTCAGTTCCCAGCATGCATATGGGGCAGCTCCCAAATGCCTGTAACTCCAACTTGAAGGGATCTGAAGCCTTTGACTTCTGCAGGCACCCTCACTTGTGGGTGAGGCACGCGCGCGCGCGCGCGCACACACACACACACACACACAGAGTAAAACTACATCTCTGTGAAGGACTCTCATCCTCTGACCTGTCGCCCTTCTTGCCTCCACTCATACCACGACCTCACCTCCCACACCCCTTGTGCAAATACGCTTTAAAACACTCTCGGGTGGATGCATTCCAATGTCTGCCAACCCCCAGGCTCAAATCTCGTCACCTCTGGTCTGCAAAGCCAACGTGGCTTTCCTGCTAGGAACCATTTCTTAGCCCAATGCCAGCCTTCCTTTGACATAGACCAGAGAAGCATGGTCTATGTAGCAAGTTCCAGGCCAGTCAGGGCTACATAGTGAGACCATCTCAAAAAAAAATAAAGTTTAAAAGAGGCTGAGAAAGGAGGGCAACTGAGAGTTTGAGACCAGCTTGACTACATGCTAAGATCCTGTCTGACGGCAGGAAGGCAGGCAGGCTGACCTGTAAACACCAGGCACCAACACGATAAACCTGCCTGCCTCCACACAGCTCTGCATCTACCCACTTTTCAAGGAGGAATAGCCAGGGAGCTGTGTTCGAAGCCCTTCCTATCCCCAATCCCATATTCCCCCACCTCTTTATCAACCAGGCTATGAACGACTTTGTCTCCACTTCCCAGAAGCCTGTTCGCTCGCTCATACCTCCCTGCAAGTGACACGTAAGGCCTCACCCAAGTCTCGGGGTGTTTCCCTCTGGGGTCCCAGTGCCCACCCTGGCTCCACTCATTACGGCCACCTCACCCCGCTGCAGCCTTCCCAAAGCCCTCGAGCTCCTCCAGCCCCTGGCACTGCGCCTCACACAAGGGACTTCGGGTCTTGGGCGCGCTGAGCCTACTCAAGCTGGCAAGGAGGTCACCGCGGGCCCCCAGAGCCGTGCAACCCTCCCCGATGCCCGCCCGCCGCCCCGGTTCAGCGGCTCACCCCGTGCAGGTGGAAGCCCTCGCCGCCCGCCGGCTGCTGGGTGCTTGCCCCCAGCCCCATGGCCGTCCTCTCCCTCCGCTGCGTGGCTTGGTCACGTGGGGCCAGGCCACGCCCTCCCGGATGTCACAGCTCTTAGCAACAGGCCGGCTGCCAGGTTGCCAAGGACGCGAGTGCCTCGGACTTCCGGCAGTGAGCCGGGCGGCGAGTTGGGCAGCCAGAGCCAGCCGGGCATCACCTAGGCCGGGCTGCAGCGATGAGCAGCGATGACTCCTCCCTCATGGTGCGTGAGCGCGGGGCCGCCTGTGCCCGGGCTACTTCTGTTGCCAGGACAGCTCTGCCCTGGGCTCTCTGCTCTCTGGCCATTTCTGCCCTGGGCTCTCTGCTCTCTGGCCATTTCTGCTCTGGGGCCACCTCTGTACCCTCTGGCCATTTCTGCTCTGGGGCCACCTCTGTACCCTCTGGCCATTTCTGCTCTGGGGCCACCTCTGTACCCTCTGGCCATTTCTGCTCTGGGGCCACCTCTGTACCCTCTGGCCATTTCTGCTCTGGGGCCACCTCTGCCTGACTACCCACCCTGCTACCTTCAGGCCATCTCTACTCTTGGGACACTTTCACCCCTAACCACCTCTACCCCTCTGTCCACTACTCCAGCAGCATCAAGAAGTCCTTCCATCTTCCCCGACTCCTCAGCCAATGCATCGCTTCCTGTGTCCTCTGCACCCCAACCTCAGATTAGCTCCCTGACCTGACCCTATCCCCCTGTGCTCCCTCAGACTAAACCCATATCCATCACTGTGCCTTATCTTCCTCTTAGCCTCCCACCCAAGCCTCTTCTGCGTCCCCATCTCAGTAGATGCTATGCCCACCTCCCAACCCTAGCCCTAACTCAACAAGCTTCCAAATGTCTCCAAGGTTCACCTACTTGGTTTATTTCCTAAGCCAGAGCCACCATGCCTCCCCAGGGTTTCCCTATGTTGGCTCTTTTCACCAGCACGGCCACCACCACATACCACCTGCAACCGCACACGACGTTTCTTTAGAACACATACATTTGAGGTGACTGGGGATGTAGTCCAGTTCCTAGAGTATGCACCAAGCCTGGATTTGATCCCTAGTGCCGTATAAAACAGATCTGATGGTACTTGCTTGTAAACCCAGCACCTGAGAGGAGAGGAAGGGGAATCAGGAGTTCAAGATCATCCATAGCTATGTAGCTGAGTGTGACGCCAGTCTGTCAAAATGAGACTCTGTCAAAATAGTCACATTTTAACCATCCCAACTGCTTCCTGTTTGTTACCCTGAGATGATGTCTAGGCTTTTTCAAATGGCCCATGAGGCTTTTACGACCCAACCACATCTATCCCCAATTCAACACCCACAAACCTTAGAGGAAGTGAGACTTGGCTTTGAAATCTTAGCCCCAATTATTGTGTGATCTCTCTGGAGCTAAATCTCCCTGGGCTTCAGCCTCTTTGACTGTGAAAGACACAAAGAGGAACACGTGTCTGATGATGGACGTAGAGCCCATGATAACGATCCCTAGCTTGTCACACAACTGTTGCTCTAATTGTTCCAAACATTGCTCCTCTTCCTTCTCCTCCCATGACAAGCCTGAGTTGAAGTTTACATCACATCTTTACCAGAATCTATTGCCATCCCCCAATCACCTAAAAACTCTGTCCCAGGAAAACTGCCTGGAGCTATTCCCAGGCTGCTGAAAAGAAGGCAAGGTCTGAATGTTGCCTTTCCCTTCCTGAGTGTAGAACTGAGAGGGGACATGGCACCTCCACAGGGAGCACGTCTCACTCTGTCTGGGTCAGAACAGAGACGGAGGGACGGGGGCATTACAACCATGTCTTCCTCACACAGGCTTCGATCATTTACTACAGCCAGGAAAAGTACTTCCACCACGTGCAGCAGGCTGCGGGTGTGGGCTTAGAGAGGTACAGCAATGACCCTGTGCTGCAGTTCTTCAAAGCTTATGGAGCCCTTGGGGAAGGTAAGGCGTTATTCTGATGCCAGGTACCACCCTTAGTCCTTACCCTCTGGCAGCATCCGGATGCCTACGTCTAGCTACGTTCCTATGGAAATGGCCTCATACTGACTGCGGAGTCCCGTTGATAAACAGAAACCTGTGAAGTCTATAATCAGGTTGAATTTTGAGATCTTGGCTCACTATACCAGCCATGAGCCTCAGTTTCCCTGTCTGCAAAATGAGTTGTGAGAGAGAGGGCTACATGACTGTTGAACTCTCCTCAGGCTTGGAAGCAGGGAGCTGGATCTTTGGGAAAGGAGACGTGAGAAGTATGAGCACAGGAAAGTGGGGCGTAGATGTAAGAGGGTGGGACTTAGAGAGCCAGGTGCTGAGAACTGTCTGAGCAGCCTGTGGCCAGTGTTGGGGACATTCAGGATAAATGTCATTGGTGGGTCTTGAGCAACTGGCTGAGAATGCCCTGTCCCTCCTCAGAACTGACTCCAGCCCCTCCAGAGTTCCCAGGCTCATTCTGGGGCACACCTCTAAAATTCTTAGCCCGTGGGCTGGGTGCAGTGGTGCACCTTTGTTGTCCTAGCACTTCTGAGGTGCAAGCAGGAGGGTCGGAAGTTCACGGTCTGTTATTTTAGACTACATTACCTATCAAGTCCCAAACTTGAGAGCCTTTCTCAAAACAAAATACAAAACTGAGGGCTGGAGAGATGGCCCACCGGTTAAGAGCACTGACGAGGCCGGGCGGTGGTGGCGCACGCCTTTGATCCCAGCACTCAGGAGGCAGAGGCAGCAGAACTCTGTGAGTTGGAGGCCAACTTGGTCTACAGAGAGAGTTCTGGGACAGCCAGGGCTACACAGAGAAACCTTGTCTCGAAAAACAAAACAAGCAAACAAACAACAGAAAACCACCTAAGGCCATCCTCTGACCTCCGTACACAGGCGCACATACAGACCTCCCCTTGCCAGCCTAGACACAGAGCCAACAGCTTCAGAGAACTTCACCCTCCAGGAAGTACAGGCTTTTGGGGACCTTTCTAATCAGTTTGTCCCTAGATTCTGTGTGTGAAAGCTGGTGATGCCTAACAGGGGTCCCATGTTGTCTGTCTGGAACCCCAGAGCAGAACTGTGTACATTCTTTCTACAGACCATATCCATGATGCCATCAGTGAGCTGGAGAGCATCCAAAGCCACCCAGATATGGCCCTATGCTCTGTCATCGCTCTGCTTTATGCTCACAAATGCTGTGACATCATTGGTGAGTGCAGCTATGCTTAGTGGACTGGGCCCCTAGGGGACAAAAAGCCACTGCCGAGATATAGCCCCTCGAGAGCTATTGAAGAAGGGGTATGCACGGGCAACTTGAGTCTGCTGTTAGCCAGCCAAGACAGGCTATCCCTCATCCTCACCCCACAGGCCTCAGAGAAGACCCGATGCCTGAAACCACCTGCAAGGAAGCAGGCAAAAAGCATGACCAAAGGGGTCACCCTCCAGACCAAGCGTTTGAAAGCATAAACTCAACCATTCTAAATAACTGTGCTCCTAATATCAGTCTCTAGGGAGTCAGAGAGAGGTGCCAATGTAGACTCCCATCTCTCACTCAGGATGGGCCGTGGGCCTCAGTTAGGGATTCAGGTTCAGTCCATCTGCTGAGCACACTGATGAACATGGGATGGGGGAGTGCCTCCCAGACAGTAAACTGAGCCCATGTGTACACAGCTCCCGAGGGGCAGGCGTTGCTGGTGCAAAGAATGATACACTGCATCAGACAAGAACCACCTGGTCCTCACTCAGCCTCTTCTTCTTGTGGATTTAGATGGAGAAGCAGTTCAAGAGTTGGAGAGCAGCTTGAAGGAGATCCGCAAGACGGCCAGTGATACTGCCCTGTACTATGCCGGCCTCTTCCTCTGGCTCGTAGACCGCCATGACAAGGCCAGAGAATACGTTGACCACATGCTGAAGGTCTGCAGTGGCTCCAAAGAGGTACAGGAGCATCTCAGGGCCACAGCCAAGCAAAGCAGCCACCAAATGCATCATAGTGGGGTCACTCCCAGAGAGCCCTGGGACTAGGGCCACATCCAGGCATGGGGTCTCTCATTTATACCTTGTCTAAAACCACAGTACATTTGTGCAGAGTGTCCACAGTCCTCTAGACTGCTTTTGTATGGCCTACCTCTTTTTTTTTTTTTTTTTTTGGACAGGGTCTATTGCATAAACTTTTCCTGAGAGACACAAACAAGCACATGCTTACCCCAAAGAGGGCATCAAAGACAGACCGAAGTACAATTACTCTAAAGTCCAATGAGTCTATTGGGCTTGACCCCAAAGCAGCCATAAACCGAAACAACCTCACTTCAGCCTGAATGACCACTTCCCCATAGCTACACAGACGGAGTCTCTCCCGGAAGGACCACCCCTCCCCCACATGTACCTTAGCACCTCGGAGGCAACCTGCCATCAGGGCAAAATTACATATACCTAGCAGTGAGGTGCAGGCTGGGCTAACGTGATCCTGCCAGCTCCTCCTGCAAGGGAACAACAGCAGCCTGCTCTTGAGAGGGCTTGTGGGTGCCCACAGCTGCTTCTGATGATGGTGATAACAGCTGTTGTACTCAAACCTGGGTTCTGCAGCTCCACAAGGTTGCATGTAGTTCACCCTGTAGCCAAGGATGGCCTTGAACTTCTTCTGTTCCTCCTGCCTCCGCCTCCAGAGTGCTAAAATCACAGGCAAGCACTTACTCAATGCTGGAGGTGGAACCCAGGGCAGGCACTCTACCGTACATACCCATCCCATTATAACTGTTTTTAGATTCTTTGTTGAACTTATTTTTTTATGTGTATGTGTGTTTTGCCCACATTTATGTCTGTATACCACATGCATGATAGACACCTGGAACTAGAGTTACAGATGGCTGTGAGCTGCTGTGTGGGTGCTGGGACTCAAACCAGGGTCCTCTAGAAGAGCAGGCAATGCTTTTAACCGCCAAGCCATCTCTTGAGCATCTTCTGCCATGGTATTCTCTAAACATCTTGAATTTGTTGCTGACATGTAAAAAAAATCAGACGATTTGGCAGGCAAGATGGCTCAGTAGGTAAAGGCATTCACTGTCAAGCCTGATGACCTCTGGAACCCATATGGTGGCACATGTGTGCACACATGCGCACACACATACACACACTACGTACATACAGATATACATACATAAATGTGATAGAGCATTTTAGAGAAATCATAAGATTTAACTAAGCAAGCAGGCGTGGTGTGATGGTAGCACATGCCTGTCATTCTAGCACCTGGGAGGATGAGGCAGGAGGATCAGGAGCAAGAAGCCAGTCTGGGATATAGGGCAAGACTGTCTCAGAAGGAAAGAAGTCAGAAGGGTCTACCTGAAAGTTCGGGTCCCCTGGTTCTTTGGAAAACCCGAGTGAGCTGTCAGTCACACTGAGCCCTGCTCTCCTGCACCGTCCTGATGGATCTGAGTGGTCAGTACCTCATGTTGGTGCTGATGCTCGGACTGGAAGCCCATTTGGACTGTGAGTTCTCGGAAAGCCTCATGGCAGTGTTCAAGAGTGTAAACATTTGTCCATGGGAAGGGGTGAAAATTGACGTGTCTAAAACAGATATGTACTGTACACATATCTAGAGGGAGGCATTGTCTCCTTGGGGGAGCGGTCAGGGAAGAAAAGAGAAACACTGGGCTGGACTATGAAGGGGTGCTCAAGGCAGCACCCCTCTCCTCCAGAGCTGCTCCCCAGGCCTGGCCCTCACTGTAACTGGAAGAGGCCGAGAGCAGCCCTGCCCGAGCCCCAGGACTGTTAACCTGACTGCAATGACTAGTCCCCTGGTGATACAGGGAAGAGGCCTGAGAGGAGTGATGAAGAGCTGTGGGATGTGGGGAGCAAGAAAGGGAGGCCCCTGTGGGGGAGCTGCCAGGCTAAGCTGTAACCAAGTCCTTGTGAGATGTATGAGGCCTGATTTGGAAGGTGAGGGGTGGCAGGGTGTCACAGGCAATGAAGGCAGGAGAGACCACCTGGTAGAGGAGATAGCCCGCTGGGATCTGGTGATGCCACCTGCGATGTGCAGATGGCAGAGAGCAGGTCATGAGCTAGCCTGGGATGAGCCTGACCCAGGACCTTTCTTCTCGTTCTCATCCCAGGGCTACGTGCTCAGAGGCTGGGTGGACCTCACTTCCAATAAGCCCCATGTTGTGAAGAAATCCATCAAGTACCTGGAACAAGGAACTCAGGACACCAAAGATGTGCTGGGGCTGATGGGCAAGGTGGGCAGGGGAAGTGGGCAAGTTTGGCTGCTTCCCTGGAGCCAGGGTTCTGCCGGGGAACTCAGGTCCACCAGTCCAGAGCCCACTCCTCCCTGCTTTGTGTGAACGTCCTTCTCACTCTGTTTTGTATTGTTTTGAATGCTAGAGAGTTGGGCCCAGGGCTTTGCACGCTAGGCAAGCACTCTGCCACTGAGCTGCATCCTTGGTCCCTATTTGGTGTTTTGATATAGGCTCTCGTGTATCCAAGGCTGGCCTTGGACTCACGACGTAGCTGAGGCTAGCCCTGAGTTCCTGATCTGAGGAGCCGTGGGAGTGGCTGGGCAGCACTTCCTCGGTCGGCTGGGGCTGGGTTGGGTCACCTCCCTCTTTGCCTCTTCTACCTCTGACTTTTACTCCCCCCATTTGCCCCAATCTCCTCCCACTTGTTAAAGTTACTTAATGGCCACAGGAAAAGGGAGGCATACACTTTGCATGTTTTGCATTTCCTGGTCTTAATTTGAATGAAATTCTTTTTCTTTTTCTTTTTTTTTTTTGTGATCCTCATTGATTCCATCTTTGAGAGAAGAAAACTGCTCTCTTACTATCTTTCTGTGTGTCTGTCTGTCCTTACAAAATGACTACATAATCCTTAAATCACAGAAGGAAAGGGGGGCATGATGGGACACACCACCATGCCTGCATAGAACCCCGGGGCTCATGCATGCTAAGCAATTGTTCTACCAATTGAGCTACACCCCAGCCCCCAAGCCTTTTTGGAAGTCCTGCTCTGGCCCTCAAAGCTGCTAGCGGGACACCCCAGGGGAACAGTGACCAACACAGGGCTGCAGAGACCATGATCCCCAGTCACATAGAGTAAACAGCTCCCCAGCTGGCTACCTGGCAGGTAGACCCCACAGTTAAACTCTGGGCCTTTGGCCTATAGGCCCGGCCAGAAGGATCTAGGCTGCCCATCCTGACCCCTAGCCCCTGATGTTGAACCTGCCCCTTCGTCACTGGTAGGGGCTCTTCTCTCTGGCTCCCCACAGGCAACATACTTCATGACCCAGCAGAACTTCTCCAGGGCCCTGGAGGTGGCGAACCAGGTCACTACGGCCTCAGGGAACTTCCTTCCCGCCTTAGTCCTGAAGATGAGACTGTTCCTGGCCCGGCAAGATTGGGACCAGACAATAGAGACCGCACTCAGGTGAGGGAAGGGCCGCCTGCCAGGCTGCCTCCCTTTCGGGTATTCTGGGGTGCTGGGAATGGAACCAGGGCCTCGCTGAAGCTACAAAAACACTCCACCACAGAACTACAGCCTCAGCTCTTGCAAAATCTTATTTGATCTCATTCTGAAGCCTAGGCTGATTCTCCTGTGATCTGTGATCCTCCTGCCTCAGCCTCCCAAGCTATAATTATAAGCTTAAGCCACCGTGACTGACCTGTTTTTCAGGGAGGTTTGGTTTGGTTTGGGTCTGAGAAAGAATCTCACTCTGTGGTCTAGGTTGTTCTGAAACTCACCATGTAGCACAGGCTGGCCTCAAACCTATGGCAATCCTCCTGCCTCAGCCTCCCAAGTGCTGGAATTACACTGGTGAGCCTTCACACTTGGCTTGGTTTTTCTTTTAATTTTTATTTGTTTATTTATTATCATCATCATCACAAATGTGTGTGTAGAGGTCAGATGAGAACTTCCAGGAGCTGGTTCTCCCCTCCCACCATATGGGGCCGGGGATCGAACTCAAGTCCCCAGGCTTGCTCTCGGCCGTTACCTGCTGAGCCTTCTCTCTAAATTCAGGTTTTCTGTTTTTGAGACAAGTATCACAATGAAGCTCAGACTGTACTTGAACTCAATGTCGTCCTGCCTCTCCCTCGAAAGTAGGTCCCATTTCCCTGGAGGGGGCAAGGAAGAGACAGAGGAGCCGTGTAGTGACAGGGTCGGCTTGGGGGACAGAGGGATGAGGGCAGCAACTCATTGCATCTTCCTGGGTCCTCTCTAGAGTGTGCTGTGGAATATTTTAACTAGACAAAGAAATGTTACATTTGTTTATGCTGCAGAATATTACTTTAACTGTACAAAGGTGTGTTATATTTGTGTGTGTTGAATTTGTTTAATTATGAAAAGATGTGTTGCTACCTAAGGCACCTGATTGCTCTAATAAAAAGTTGAATGGCCAATAGCTAGGCAGGGCTGGCGGGACAAGAGGAGAGGTGGGAGGAGAAATTTAGGAACGTGAGAAGAAGGAGAGAAAAGATCAGGGAGAAAAGAGAGGGACACACCTGAGCCAGGCAGCTGCCAGCCAGACATGAAATGTAAGATATACAGAAAGAAAGAAAGAAAGAAAGAAAGAAAGAAAGAAAGAAAGAAAGAAAGAAAGAAAGAAAGAAAGGTGAAAAGCCCCAGGCAAAACACAGATAAAGAGAAACGGGTTAAAATAAGAGCTAAGACAAGGCCGAGCATCCATAACTATTAGTCTGCATGTCTGACTGGGGAGCTGGTTGGTGGCCCCAAAAGAAAGCCTGGTACAGGAGTGAGGAAGGGATGGAGCTGTAGGCCATATGCAGACAGAGCCATCAAAATGAGACAAGGGACAGCGTGAGGAGCAGCTGCTGTGAGGAGCAGCAGGGGGGTGCCACCAGGGTGGCTGTTCTTGTGTCCTGATCATTTTATTTTATGTGTCCAGGTGTTTTGTCTGTGTACTCCCTCATGCCTGGTGCATGAGGTCAAAGGCACGCATCAGATCCCCTGGAACTAGAGTTACAGATGGTTGTGAGCCACCATGTGGGTGCTGGGAATCAAATTTAGATCCTCTGCAAAAGCAGTCACTGCCCCAAACCACCCAGCCATCTCTCCAGCCCTTCAATTTCATTCATTTTTTAAAAACTATGAGATGAGGGGCTGGAGAAATGACTTGGAGTTTAAGAACACTGTTGCTCTTGAAGTAATCTCAGTCTCTCTCTCTCTCTCTCTCTCTCTCTCTCTCTCTCTCTCTCTCTCTCTCTCTCGTGTGTGTGTGTGTGTGTGTGTGTGTGTGTGTGTGTGTGTGTGTGTGTACTCACATGCTCCATGGCAGGTGTGGAGGTCAGAGGACAGTAATATGAAGCTGGTTCTCTCCTCCCACCCTCTACGTGGGTCCTGGGAACGAAGGATAACCCTCTTGTGTGGCAACTGCCTTTACCCCCTGAGCCATCTAAAAGTTGTTTTGTTTTGCTTTGTGGTTTCGTCTTCCAAATAGAAAAACAGCAAGAGCTCCTGCCTTGGGGTCCCCAGTGCTTTCTGAATCATTAGCCCTGGCTAGACCTCTTTCAGTATTGGCTGCCCCCATTCACACTGCAATCCTGTTTGTTAATTTGAGTAACCCTGAACTAAGTGTGGTGGCACATACCTGTAATGCCAGCTCTCTGAGGGTAGAAGCAGAAGGATTTTGAAGCCAGCCTGAGTTACATAACAAGTTCAAGGCCAGCCTGGAGAACATGAAACCTGGTCTCAAAAAAAGAAGGAGGAGGAGGAGGAGGGGGAGAGGAGGAGGAGGAGGAGGGGGGAGAGGAGGAGGAGGAGGGGGGAGAGGAGGAGGAGGAGGGGGGAGAGGAGGAGGAGGAGGGGGAGGAGGAGGAGGGGGAGGGGGCAGGAGGAGGGGGAGGGGAGGAGGAGGAGGAGGGGGGAGAGGAGGAGGAGGAGGGGGGAGGAGGAGGGGGAGGGGGCAGGAGGAGGGGGAGGGGAGGAGGAGGAGGAGGGGGAGAGGAGGAGGAGGGGGAGGAGGAGGAGGGGGAGGGGGCAGGAGGAGGGGGCAGGAGGAGGAGGAGGGGGAGGGGGAGAGGAGGAGGAGGCAGCAGCAAGAACTCATGCGACAGAGAACCTGGAGAGATGGCTCAGCAGTTAAAATCTCTTGCTGCTCTCCCAGAGGACCCAAGTTCAGTTCCCAGCACCTACACCTGGTGGTTCACAACTGCAAGTCCACCTTCAGAGGACCAAACAGGCGCGCACAAATTCATAAAATTACAAAATAATTAAAGAGGAATGGCTGTTAGAAGGTAGTCAGATGTTCCTGATAGCCCATCCTAGCTGAGCTGCGAACACTGTCCGTTCACGTCACTCCTCCTCCTATTCCAGAATCCTTGAAAAAGATGAAAGCAATATTGATGCCTGGCAAATTCTAACTCTGCATGAGCTTGTGAGGGAAGGAAGCACGGCCACGGTAAGTCACCTCAAGACTCAGAAGCTGAGCCAGGGACACATCTCAGCACTAGGAGGCTGAGGCAGGATTGATCAGATACGAGTTCAGGTCAAGACCCCGTCCCCACAAAAGACAGAGAGTGGGGGGAGGAGAGCCAGAGCCAGAGGGAGGGGCACACTGACTTAGAAGTTGGGCATTGAACAGATAGGTATGAAGAGGGACCCACCGTAGGCCAAGCCCCAGCCTCAGCCCTGGCTTTACCATCCTTTGATGAGCCCAGCAAAGCAGAATCTAAGGGGGTCACAGCAGGAGGAAGGAAGTTCTGGTTCCTCCCATCAGCAGAGCTCCCGAGATGGTGGGTTTCTGGGTTGGGGTAACATAGAGGAACAGTCCGTACCAGGGGAAAGCCCTTGAAAAGGGCGCTGGCACTGTCTCTGGGGGAAGGAACACAGATTTGCTACTACTCCAGAACAGGCCTTCGTCAGGCCTGACATCAGCAGGGCCACCATACAGGCAGGGTCAGCATCTCGTGCCCTGTCTTCACCCCCACCTCAAGCTCTGGGGCCTCCCAATGAGAGCAGACCCAGCTGGGATTCTCCCACTCCATTTCCTCCCTCTCTGGATCCATGTTGGGGATGGCGGATCAAATGTATAGGGGTCAGAGGACAGCCTGCAGGATGTTCAACCTTCTCCTCCACCATGTGGGTCCCAGGGATAGAACTCAGGATGTCAGGCTTCCCTGTTGAGCCTTCTCTCTGGCCCCTAGGCTTCTCTTTTGACAAAGCTTTGCAGCTGAGAACCCCAGCTTCCCTGCCCCTAGCTGGGGTGTGGGCAGGAGAGTCAAGCACATAAGGGAATCAGTTGCCTGGGTGCCTAGGTGACCCCAGACCTTTTAACCCTCCCTCTGCTGTGCTGGGGAGTCTGGACGGCAACATTCACTTAGAGCATTGTAGGAGGTCCACTGGGGACAGAGGTGCCCATGTGACACATGTGTCAGAATAGAGCTGAGGACTTGGCTGCTGCAAGCCACAGGCAGGGACTTAGGGTAATGGTGTGGTCACATGAGGCTACTTATAGCAATGGCCTCTGCCTTGGTAAGCCCAGCAGGGCAGCTTCCTCACACACTCAGAGAGGGGCCAGGGTCATCCCTGGAGGGAATAATGTTCCTTCAGGCTCCATTTGTGGGATTTTGAAACAGTTTTGATGGCTAGGTCATCTGGGACAAGCAAAGCCGAATCTCAGAGGGTGGCCTCAAAGCTGAGCATGGAGTGCCCAAAATCTCCCAACTAATGTGCAGCGGGACTGAAAAGTCCCACCAACTCTGGTTTTGTGTTTTGGGGTTCGGTTTTGCTTTGTTCCATTTATAGACAGGGTCTGGAACATCCTTCCTGTGTTGACCCCCTGCCTCTACCTCCTGAGTGCTGGGGTTACAGGCATGCCACCATGCTTGGCTTTCTGCTGTGGGCCTCAGGGCTTCATGCATGCTAGGCAAGCACTCAACCACCCAAGCTATGTCCGCAAACTCCCACATTGTCTCTTTTGCCCCTGCAGGCTACAGATCGTGTTAGAAGTCTAATCAAGGCGCTAGAGACTCGAGAACCCCAGAATCCCAGCCTCCACCTTAAGAAGATTCTTGTGGTCAGCAGACTGGTAAGTAGGCGGCACCCAGTTTCTGACCACACCCCCCATGAGAAGACCTTGGCTTCTCTCTATGCTCTGAGCACCCAACCCCTCTCCTAGACCTGGACCTTCTGCCTGGGTAGCCCATCCCTGTGGCTTCTGCCCTTCTCTGGCTGATAACAGTGACATGGATGTGGCCACATGTCCTCCTCCAAGGTGCCCCATGGAGGTGCTACAGTGACCAGGGAGATGGGGTCTGAAGGGCTTTGAGAGTGGCCCTACCAGGGAGAGGAGGTACCACTGCCTCGCTATGCAGAACCACACCAGCCCTGATCCAGCACCCATATTCTCCTCGTATAGTGACCTGACAGACAGTCCAGCTGGGCCTCTGGCATCGAATGTCCAAACAGACCAAGTTGCCAAATAATTTTTCTCTCCAAGAAAAGTTTACAGGAAAAACTAAGAATGAGACCAACCCTGGGCTGCAGAGACCAGAAGCAGTTGCTAAGTGCTGGTGACAGACTGGGTGACTGTCCCTCTTCATGTGTATGTCTGCATTTCTCAGCTTTGTCCTCATATGGCATGGGACATGGCTCATCACAGCCACCTCCCGTCACCAAACTCAAATAGCTTTTCAACAAGCTTTAGATAAAAACAAACAAGCAATCAAACAAACAAACACAGAACCAAATCCCACCTTCTGGTAAGAAGTTGGGAGTGGTGATGCACACCTGTGATCCCAGCACTCAGGGTAGAGGCAAGAGGATCAGGAGTTCAAGGCCACCTGGGCTACATGAGACTTTGTCACAAAAACAAAACAACCTGTTGGTAACTACGAAGATCAGTTACTGCTGAGCAGTGGTGGTGCACACCTTTAATCCCGGCACTCGGGAAGCAGAGGCAAGTTGGTCTTTGTGAGTTCAAGGCCAGTCTTGTCAACAGAGAGAGTTCTAGAACAGCCAGGATACAGAGAAACCCTGTCTTGAAGAAAAAAAAAAAAAAATCAGTTACTGTGGCCAGCCAAGGATGTGTCTGGAGGACCCTGTGGCTGGAGGCAGGTTCCTCAGGAGATGGATAGCTAGCTACATACACCCAGCTTCTTCCTAGATGGAGCTCCCAGGTACCTCTTGGGCTCTTGGGGCCTCCCCAGCTCTGCTGAAATGCCCCACTTCTCGTGTATCTGCACCCAGCCAGCTTGGGCTGACTAGACTCTGTTTCCACATGTCCACTCTTGGCAGTGTGGGAAGCACCAGGAGGTCCAGCGGCTTGTGAGCGGCTTCCTGGAGCGAATCTTCATGGCCACACCCTCCTGTGCCCTTGTGGCCACAGAGCTGGGCTACCTCTTCATCCTACAGCAGCAAGTGAAGGAAGCATGTCTGTGGTACAAGGAGGCCATGAAGCTGGAGGAGAACAGGCTGGATGCCTTGGCAGGTCTCTGCAGGCCGGGCAGGGCAGGGTGGTGTATCCTCCCTGGGCCTGGGAACATTCTCTCCAGACTTGTGTGAGTTTAGGGGGTACTGTACTATTGGGGTCTTCCAGTGAAGCCACCAATTTAGATGGAAGGCCCAGGACTGATCCATGTCGTGGCTGCAGCACCCACGTCCTACATCAACGAAAACGGGTAGGTCAGTGCATATTCTGGTGACCCCGCCCCTTCTCAGCCCCCACAGGCCGGAAGTAGAGATGTCCTTACCACGACCACCCCGAGACACACACACACACACACACACACACACACACACACACACACACACAGCCTCTGGATGCACATCCTGACTCCCTGTGCAGATCTGGAGCTGACAAGCCACCAGGGAGGGCTCTCTGAGGTGTTACTTTCCTGTCTGTCCTGATATCTTCCTATGTGTAAGTGTCGAATGACCTTTCCAGAAGCCCTGCTTTTTCTTTCTACCTTAGCTCATATTAACCATTCCTAACAGGGAGTCTTACTATGACCCTTCACAGCAGAGGCCCCATTTTTTTTTAGTTGATGGTTTTTGTTTTTCTTTCATTTGTTTGTTTGTTTTTTTTTTGTTTGTTTTTTGTTTTTTGTTTTTTTTGGTTTTTCGAGACAGGGTTTCTCTGTGTAGCTTTGCGCCTTTCCTGGATCTCGCTCTGTAGACCAGGCTGGCCTCGAACTCACAGAGATCCGCCTGGCTCTGCCTCCGAGTGCTGGGATTAAAGGCGTGTGCCACCACCACCCAGCTTTGTTTGTTTGTTTTTGAGACAAGGTCTCACTATGTTACCCAGGCTAGTTTTGAACTTGCAGTCCTTCAGCCTTCTAATTGCTGGGATTACAGGCATGTACCAATGTGCCCCAGGTTCTTGCATTTAATTGTTTATTTTGGTTTTTAAGACAGGGTCTCCTGTAGCCCAGGCTGTTCTCGAGTTCACTGTGCAGTCAAGGATGAGCCTCTGACCCCCCTGCCTCTCTCTACTTCCCAAGTGCTGGGGTACAAATGTGGCCACCATGCCCTGTGTACACGGTGCTGTGGTATTATGTCTTTTGTTTGTTTGGTTTGGTTTGGTTTTTGAGACAGGGTCTCTCTGTGTAGCCCTGACTGTCCTGGAACTCACTCTGTAGACCAGACTAGCTCAGAACCCAGTGATCTGCCTGCCTCTGCCTCTCCAATGCTGGGATTAAAGGCGTGCACCACATGGCTGACCAGCGCTAGATTTTGAACCCAGGGTTTTATACGTAGTAAACAAGCACTCTATAGACTAAGCAGCACCCCCAGCCCCTTTTCTCTTTATTCCCAACCGGCATCCCTGCCTACTTTATACATTTTTTAAACAACCCAACACTGTAATCTGCATGCGTTCTGAAGTACGGAGTCTGCTTGGGTTGAGGAAGCTGGCGCAGTGCTTAGGACAACTGTTCTTGGCTAGCTCTGGGGGAATGAGTGTTTGTGGTCCCTTGTTCTAAGCTCTGGCCTCTTGGAGACAGTGTAATTATCAGAGTAATTGTAACTTCCTGTTCAGCACATTTGGCCGGCCCTCACACCATCTACCTCTCCTCCAGCTCAAATCCCATGAAAATTAATTTCTTTTTTTAAGGAAAGAAGATCTTATGTAGTACAGGCTGGCCTCGAACTTGATCCATCCAAAAACGGCTTTGAACTGACTCTCCTGCCTCTGCCTCCAAGTGTTGGGATTATAGGCATATACCATGAAGGCTTTTATTTTATTTGTTAGGGTGTGGTGTGCCTGTGTGCAAATCACGGCACACTTATGGAGATCCGAGGACAGCTTGGGGTCTCCTCTTCCACCTTTATGTAAGGCCCAGGGAATCAAACTCAGATCACCAGGCTTACGCAGCAAGCATTTTTACCTGCTGAGCAATCTTGCCAGCCCTGAAGACATTCTTAAAAGATGAGTCCAAGCCCATGTGTGGTGGCCCATGACTTTAATCCCAGCACTCAGGAGGCAGAGACAGGTGGATCTATGTGAGTTTAAGGCCAGCCTGGTCTACATGGAGAGCTCTGGCTACGATAGATAGAAAGAAGAGATGTCTCCACTGCAGCCGTGGGAAAAGTTCGGAAAGGTGCCTTTAGCAGACCAGAAGTGTCAAGAACCTCAGAGGCGAACACTACGAATGCATGGAAATTCCAAGCAGGTCTAGAAACGTGTGAGCCAACATAGGCAGAAAGGAGCCAACTAAAGACCAAAGCTGGACGTGGCAGCCCATGCCCATTACCCCAGCTCTCAGAAGACTGAGGCAGAAGGATTCCATGGCTATCCTCCCCACACAGAGGCCCTGTCTCAGAGACGAAATGAGTAGACCAGCTTTCTCCCAAGAGCTCCAGGGACCCTAGAAACACAAGCCCAAGGTCGAGAAGGAGAGAGCAAAAGCTCACAGTGGGGCAGTCATCCAGGAAGTGGAGTGCTAGAACATTTCTTGTCCAGAAGCCAAAATGGAGAGAGGAGAGTGTTGCCCCAGGGGACCCAGCACCACCACTAGGGCTGTAGAACACAGAAAGAAGACTCCCTCACCATGTTGAGCCTTTCCTTCCTAACTTCCTCATTTAGGGAAAGCCCCAGCAGGCAGCCAGCGGGATGCAAACTAGTCACAAGTCTGTCTCACACAGACCTTACCGCTCACCAAGCCCAGCCCTTCAATCGAGCTGGATTCCCCATCTTAGCTGAAGCGGGAGGCAGGGGCACGTGCTGGCCTTGGCTTAGAAGACCTGCCACAGTTACAGTCAGTCTGGGCTTCTAGGCCTGCAAGCAGCGTGTGTGGGGAGGGCGTCCAGTGGGTCATGCAAATCAGCGGACCTCTGAGGAACAAACGTAAGGTCCCAGAGAGCCTGGGACTTCTTCTGTGTTTGAATAATCTGCTATGTCCCATGAATAAAGGGCACCATCAGCTGGGATGTAGATGTGTACCTGTCATCCCAGCAGTGGGAGGCAGAAGCCGGAGGAGCAAGAGTTCAAGGTCATCCCCAGCTACATAGATATTGGAGGCCAGCCTAGGCTACATGAGACACTGTATCAAAAATACTAATGATTAAAAACAAGTTAATAGGCCGGGCGGTGGTGGCACACGCCTTTAATCCCAGCACTCGGGAGGCAGAGCCAGGCGGATCTCTGTGAGTTCGAGGCCGGCCTGGGCTACCAAGTGAGTTCCAGGAAAGGCACAAGCTACACGGAGAAACCCTGTCTCGAAAAACCAAAAAATAAATAAATAAATAAATAAAATAAAAACAAGTTAATAACCATAGTATATAAAAAGAAATAGGCAGACATAGTTTAGTCATGCCATAGCCTGGCATATTTAAGGCTTTCAATCCCTACTACCACTACCACCATAAAAGAAAAAAAAAAAAAAAACACTGGGTGATGGTGGCACACACCTTTAATCCCAGCACTCAGGAGGCAGAACCAGGCAGATCTCTGTGAGTTTGAGGCCAGCCTGGGCTACAGAGCGAGTTCCAGGACAGGCACCAAAACTACACAGAGAAACCGTGTCTCGAATTTCCCCTAATAATCAAGAGCATATGAATTAAAACTCATTCCTTTGTTCCTTTGACATTGTGTGTATACAGGTGTGGGGTGCGTGCATGTGCATATGTGTGCGTGCGTACGTGCGTGTGTGTGTGTGTGTGCGTGTGTGCGTGTGTGTGTATGTGTGTGTGTGTGTGTGTGTGTGTGTCCACAGAGGTCAGAAGAGGGTGTTGGATGCCCTGGAGCTGGAGTTGCAGGCAGTTGTGAGGCCCCTGTTGTGAGCCCCTGTTGTGAGCCCTCTGTTGTGAGCCCCTGTTGTGAGCCCCCCCCCCGTTGTGAGCCCCCCGTTGTGAGCCCCTGTTGTGAGCCCCTGTTGTGAGCCCTCTGTTGTGAGCCCCTGTTGTGAGCCCCTGTTGTGAGCCCTCTGTTGTGAGCCCCTGTTGTGAGCCCCTGTTGTGAGCCCCTGTTGTGAGCCCCTGTTGTGAGCCCCCGTTGTGAGGGCTGGGAACCTAACTGGGTCCTCTGAGGAGCAGTGCTCCACCAGCGCAGCCTCTCTCCAGCCCTCCTTACATTTTAGATTGGTAAAGACTGAAACAGGGATGGCTGAGTATGTAAAGTGGCCTCCTGCAAGCCTGATGGCCCCACAAAGGAGAGCGCTGACTTGTCACTTGACACTTGTCTTCTGTCCTCCACATGTGCAACGTGGCACACACGTTCATGCATGTGCACACATATACACAATTTTATTTGTCACCATGCTAGGAGTTGAACCCAGGGCTTCATGCATGCTATACCCTGAACCCCTAAAAGTAGATCTTTGAGTTGCGTATTGCTGTGTGTACATTAATAACAAATACTTTAAAAAATGTCTGAAGGGTTAAACCCCAAGTTGTTAACGGTGGTTATCAATGGAGCCATTGTTAAAGTCAACACATAGGGATAATGGTCTTTGTTGCCTTTCCGCTTCAGCTCTCTGCCACACACGCAAGCCTCACTCCTTGTTTGTGCAGATGTGAGCAGACAGCCTGCCTGTGCCCCTCCTCTCCCAGTCTCAGTCCACCCCGGAGCTGCCAGGCTGCTGGCTCTGCTGCCTGCTCAGCTTCATTCTTGTCCCATCCACAGGGAGCATCTGGTGCCAGATCTTACAGGGCCAGCTGGAGGAGGCCGCGAACCAGCTGGAGTTCCTCAAGGAGGTGCAGCAGTCCCTTGGGAAGTCTGAGGTCAGAGCTAATGGGCAAGATGGCTCCTGGGTGGAGTCTCCAGCAGAGGGCCATCAAAATGGCCCACCTTACGGCTCGTGCGCTCACTCGGCCGGTCTCCCCAGCCAGCCTGGGAGCCCCAGGCTGAGCCCCAGGCTGAGCCCCAAGCTGAGCCCCAAGCTGAACCCCAGGCTGAGCCCCAAGCTGAGCCCCAGCCTGAGCCCCAAGCTGAGCCCCAGCCTGAGCCCCAGCCTGAGCCCAGCCTCTCTTGCACAGGTGCTGGTTTTCCTGCAAGCCCTTGTGGCGTCGAAGAAGCAAAAGCTGGAGCAAGAGGCCACAGCGCTGCTGAAGGAGGCAGTGGAGCTGCATTTCTCCAGCATGCAGGGCCTGGCCCTGAGCCCCGAGTACTTTGAAAAGCTGGACCCCCTCTTTCTGGTCTGCATTGCCAAGGAGTATCTGCATTTCTGCCCCAAGCAGGTTAGGGGAAGACCCATCTTCATGGCAGGGGCCTAAAGTACAGGTGTGGTTGGTGGCCACACAAGGACAGAAGCCAGGGCTTTACCTGGCCAGCCACCAAGCCAGACGGAGCTGTTGTTGTCTTGACTTGTTTTGAGACAGGGTCTCCTGTAGCCCAGGTTAGCCTCTAACTTGCTATGCAGCCAAAGATGATCTTTGAATTCCTGATCCTCCGGCCTTCACATCCTGAGAGCTGGGATTGCAGGTGTGTGCCACCACACCCAGTTTATGGGGTGCTGTGGATGGCACTCATACTGCAGCAGAGCAAGTGCTCCATCCCCTGAGTGACAGCCCCAGCCCCAGGTCTTTTCAAACTGGAACACGCTGAAGCCAGATCACCTCAGAGGCTGTTCTGGTGCAGAGTTGGATGTCCCAGGTGAGGCCCAAAGCGTCACATCTCTCACAAGCTCCCAGGCCTTTCTGAAGCCGTGGTACAGGCACCGTATTTGGGTGGGGCAGCACACTGGCCATGCACCTGTCCATATCCTGACATGAGCTATAATCCCAGCACTCAGGAGGTAGAAGAAGGAGGGTTAGAAGTTCAAGATCATCCTTGGCGCATAGGGAATTCGAGGCTGTCATGGGCTACATGAGACCCTGGGGGGCAGGGGGTTTGGAAAGAGAAGGTGGTAGGAGAAGAAATAAGACAAACCACACATTTAGCCCCTGCTGTTCCCACAGCCTCGGTCACCTGGCCAGCTCGTGTCTCCACTTCTTAAACAAGTCGCTATGATCTTGAGTCCTGTGGTGAAGGTAGCCCCGGCCATGATGGAGCCATTGTATGTGATGGCTCAGGTCAAGTTTCTCTCAGGTGAGCAGCGAGTCCTCGCAGACACCTGGTGGAGCTTCTGCCCTAGGTGTATCCACAGGCTCCTTGCCTGGGATTCTTTTCCTGTCTCTGTGTGTGACACACATACACACCCGCATACATATGTACATACACGCATACACAGAACGCTGCTGTGGCGGAACTAGGAAGGACGTGTGGGATAGGAAGAGTATTCCCACAAGGCCCTGGATTGTAAGGCTTTCCCTGAGGCTACAGCCATGTCTGCCAGCTTCTCCTGGGTTGCGGGAGTTGAGGCACCAGAGAGAGGAAAGGGAAGAACATCTCATGGATGCCCAGTTGTTCTCTCTGACACACGGTCCTCCCCTGAAGCACGCATGGCCCCACCCATCTTCTTACCTGCAAACAGATGATTTCCATTCTCCAGTGGGCTCTACACTGAGGGGTTTCACTCATCTGAGGGCTCCTAAGTCTTCATCCCCAAGGCTTTCTGTGCCAGGTTCACTCATAGCTTTAAGGTCTCTTGGGTTCAAGGCCAGGGAAAAAAGACTGTCCCAGAGGCATTGGCAGCTACCAGAAGGTTTGGGACCAAAGCTAGGTCTCCAGGTGATTAGGTTGCCATGGTGACTTCTTCCTTTCCACAGCACACAGGGAAAGATGAGGGAGTTTGGGACCCAAAAGAGGTGTTTCCCCCACCCCTTCAGATGATGGACTACAGGCGGAAGCTGTGGAGAGGTCTGGCTATGGAAGGAGGAAGTACCCCTCTTGGCCCTCTGCACCCTAGCATTAAGGGGGCACTCTCAAACCAGGACTGCCTGCCTGGCTTCAGAGAGGCCCCTGAGTCTCCTAGTGTCAGGAGTTCAGACTCCCATGGGCTTGAGTTTAAATGAAGACTTTGTCCCTTGGGCTGAATGGCTTACAGGACTGCATCCTGTGTCCCACATCCAAAAGATAGTATGTCAAGGCCCAAGCCGATATAGTGCCTGCTTAACATGCCTGAGGTCCATGGTTCAATTCCCAGCACCACCAAAAATACAAGGATTAGAAAGAAGCCTTACAGCCAGGCGTTGGTGGCACACGCCTTTAATCCCAGCACTCGGGAGGCAGAGCCAGGTGGATCTCCGTGAGTTCGAGGCCAGCCTGGGCTACTGAGTGAGCTCCAGGAAAGGCGCAAAGCTACACAGAGAAACCCTGTCTCAAAAACAAACAAACAAACAAACAAAACAAACAAACCAAAGAAAACCAGCCTTACAGAGTCATGCAGATACTAAGTTTACTGAGACTTTCTAACAGGCCTTTCAGGTCAGAGCAAAGAGCTCAGTCATTAAAGCGACTTCCTTGCAAGCACAAGGACCTGAGTTTGACCCCATGCTTGGAATACTAGTGCCAGAGAGGCAGAGATGAGCAGGTGGAACCCCAGGGCTGGCTGGCCAGCCTAGCCTACGTGGTGAGCTCCAGGCCGGAGACCAACCCTGTCTCAACACAAGGTGAATGGCTCCTAAGGAATGACACTGGAGGTCGTCCTTTGTCGTGCGCGCGCACACACACACACACACGCACGCACGCACGCACGCATGCACACACACACTTTAAAAGTGGGTAAAATACCAACATTTTATAGAGATTTCTGTAAATGCCAGATTTCTGTAGACCAGGCTGGCCTTGAACTCACAGAAATCAACCTGCCTCTGCCTCCTGAGTGCCAGGATTAAAAGCGTGCACCACCACTGCCCAGCTGAATGCCAGATTTCTGAATGACTGCATGTGTGAAATCCATTCTCCCTCTGCTTGTTGGGTCTCAGGGGCTCCTGAAGATCCCTGGATGCAGACTTTGGTTTTGTGTTCCTAGGAGAGCTGGAGAATGCCCAGAGCACCCTGCAGCGCTGCCTGGAGCTGGATCCCACCTTAGTGGATGCCCACCTCCTCATGTCCCAGATCTACCTGGCTCAGGGCAACTTTGCCATGTGTTCCCATTGTTTAGAGCTGGGTGTCAGCCACAACTTCCAGGTGGGAGCTCTCTACACTCTGTGGCCCATTGCTGGGGCAGGGGGAGCGTGTAAAGACATAAACCCCCCAGACCCTCTGCTCACCCACAGGCACGGCAGCCTCATTGGCTCCCCTGGAGAAGTTCCTCAGGCTGCCACCTGAGAGCAGAGGTGAGCTAGACCCATTTCCGCTCTTCCTCTCTAGGTCCGAGACCACCCCCTCTACCACTTCATCAAAGCCAGGGCCCTCAACAAGACTGGTGACTATGCTGAGGCCATAAAGACCTTGAAAATGATCATCAAGTTGCCCACCACAAAGGCGGAAGAGAACAAGAAGCTCCGAGGCCCCTCCGTTGAGCCCAGCGAGCGGGCATCCATCCTGCTGGAGCTGGTAGAGGCCCTCCGACTGAACGGGGAGCTGGTGAGAAATGCCTTGTTTGGGGCTGAGGATTAGGCTCAGTGACTAAAGAGCTTGTGTTGAAAGCTTTAGGACCAGAGTTCTAGTTGCCAGGACCCACAATATGTCTGAGAGTTTTAGGTTCAGTGAGAGAGGCTTGCCCAAAGTGGAGAGCAACTGAGGAAGACACCTGATGTCAGCCTCTTCCCTCGTACAAACACATGAGTGTGCACCTGCACACACATGCCTCCACCCCCACAATGGGAACATGTGTACACACATGGATGCATACCAAACATATAGACACACAACAAAGAAAGAAATGCTCTGCTCCCATCCCCTAGGCTGGGGCACATTTGGAGGCCCCAGGAGATCAGCCCGGGAGCCAAGCTCTGATTTTGCCTGATGTTCACTTGGGCTATGATTTGAGCCCTATTTGTTTGTTAGTTTAGCTTGGTTGAGACAGGGTCTCTTATGTAGCTCTGGCTGTCCTAGAACTCACTATATAGACCAGGCTAGCCTTGAACTCACAGAGATCTCCCTGCCTCTCTCTGCAAGAGACAAGAGCAAGACCTGAAGCAGCTGATGTCTGTATGATACCTAGGTCTCACTAGTCTTGCCAGCTTACAGGATGCAGTCTGTCCTGGACCATCTCTGTGAGCAAGGTCCATAGCCTTCCCCTGTGATGAGCCTGATAGAGACAGGAAACTAGCCTGAAAGGTTTTTTCTCTTTCAAGATACAGGGATCATGAAGATGGCTCAGTTGGTAAAGTGCTTGCCATGCGAGTGTGAGGACCTGAACTCAAGTTCAGTCCTTGAGGAAAGGGGAGGCAGCATGGTGGCATATGCCTTTAATCCCAGCTAAAGAAAATGGACTCCAGAGGGAGTGGCACTAATGGGAGGTGTGGCCTTCTTGGAGTGGGCGTGGTCTTGTTGGAGGAAGTGTGTCACTGTGGAGGAGGGCTTTGAGGTCTCATATATGCTCAAGCCACATCCAGTGAGACAGTTCACTTCCTGTGGCCTTTGTATCAGATGTAAGAACTCTTGGCTACCTCTCTAGCACCATGTCTGCCTGCAGGATGCCTTGCTTCCCTCCATGACGATAATGGACTGAATGTAAGCAAGCCTTCAAAATTAAATGTTTTTCTTTGTAAGAGTTACTGTGGTCATGGGGTCTCTTCACAGCAACAGAAACCCTAAGACACCAATACTGGAGAGGCTGAGGCAGGCAGATCTCTCTGAGTTCAAAGCTAGACTGGTTACGAAGCAAGTTCCGGGACAACCAGAGCTGTTACACAGAGAAACTTTGTGTTCAAAAACAAAAACAAAAACAAAAACAAAAAAAGCCATGTTTGGGGACACATGACTGTAATTCCAGAGCAGGGGAGGTGGAGCCAGGAGGCTCTCTGGGGCTCGATAGCCAGTCAGCCCACTCAAATGAACGAGTTCCAGGGCACTGAGAGACTCCATTTCAAAAGTAAGATGAATGGTTCCTAGGGAATGACACCAGAGACTGACCTCTGGCATGTGCACACATGTGCTGGTATACCACCTGCTCATGCTCTAGCATGCAGCTGCAGCGCGCACATGCACGCACGTGCGCACACATACACACACACAGAAAGAGAGAGAGAGAGAGAGAGAGAGAGAGAGAGAGACAGAGACAGAGAGAGAGAGAGAGAGAGAGAGAGAGAGAGAGAGAGAGAGAGAGAGAGAGAAAGGGGGGTTCTCTGGGTAAATATGTGAACGTGGAAGCAACAGATAGAGATGGATGCTCCGTCTATCTGTGCAGAACCAGGAACCGCCCCATCCAAAGTCAGCTGATAGCGCAGTCATTGCCAAAGCTAAGGGTTGGTGTGTCAGGCACCAGGAAGGGAACTGGGTGAAGGACAAGCCCAGATGTTCCCACTGGGGACAGAGGATAGAGGATGGGGCTGTGAATGGAGTGAGACAGCCTCCCACCCCCAGGAGCACAGGGACATCCCTAGGGTGGCCAGCTCTAAACCATAGAAGGCCAGGACTGCTGATGGAGGTTCTCAATGCAGCGCCTCTCTGCTTCTGCCCATCCCGGGCTCAGGAGAATAAACAGGGGATAAATTGAAAGTCGTTTCTACAGCCAGACAAAGATGGGGGCCGAGCGCTGTGAGCCAGGGCTCCAGCCAACTTCCTGCTAAGGCTCTCCCAGACGAGGAGCTGCCGGCAGCCCAGGACAGGTTACACTCCGGAGAGTATGCTCACTCCAACCTAGCACTTTGAGGGTTTGGGTTTGGGAATCTCAGGTATTTGGTTGTTTGATTTGTGTGTTTGCTTTTGCTTGTTTTAACTTTTAAAATGATGCTTACTTATTTTTGTGTGTGTGCGTACATGACCATGTATGGAGGTGTGTAGGCACTGCATGCTGGAGGTTAGAGGGCAAACTATGGGAGTTGGCTCCCTCCTTCCACCATATGCATCCTGGGGATTGAACTTAGCAGCAAGCACCTTTACCTGCTGAGGCACCTCCTCACCCCTTCATTAGTTTTGTTTTTTTTTAAATTGTCTATGTAGTCCAGATTGGCATGAAACTCATGATCCTCCTACCTCCGCCTCCCAAGTGATGGATTGCCGGTGCCCATCATCATAACTGCTCTCGCTGCTCTCCCAGTGGGAAGGGTGTGGTTGGATGAGCTGTCCCCATTAGGAGAGGCACAATGGTGACAGCAGCACTGTGTGTTCTAATGGCTGGCCCTTGCCTCCACAGCTGCTCTACAGGCAGCTGAGTACCTTCTTGGCACAGGAGCACCCCTGGGCTGGGGTGGAAAAGGTGGTATAAATGTCCTTGGGTCACCTGTAGTAGATAATTCCAAAGAGAGGGTCTGTTTCATCTCCACGTTATAGCATGAGGCCACCAAGATCATGCAGGATGCCATCAACGAGTTCAGCGGCACACCAGAGGAGATGCGGATCACAGTTGCCAATGTGGACTTGGCTCTGAGCAAAGGCAACGTGGACTTGGCACTGAGCATGCTGAGAGGCATCACACCCAAGCAGCCCTGCTACACAGAAGCCAAGGAGAAGATGGCCAGCATCTACCTGAACACTCGCAAGGACGTGCGCCTCTACATCGGATGCTACATGTAAGGGCCCCACGGCTGCAGCAGACAACGCCTTTGCCGCTGGCTGCGGGGAGGGTTTCCTTGTGTTGTATGTCTTCAGTTTGATCTCCAGAGTGTATGCCCAGGGTGCATTATACCATGGTATGAACACCTCGTAGGTCTCCCTGCCCGTGGGTGAGTTCTGAGGACCCTCAGCCCTGCTGCCTGCCCTTCCCCTGACCTCTGCCCTGCATGTTTTACATTATGGTGGGAGCACAGAGGCCTGGATCCCTGCACTGATGTCAAAGGAATCATGAGAACACATTCACACCCTGGCCCTCCTTTTTCACTTTCCTTGAAGAACCACGGTGCAGGGCCTCAGGGTTGATCCGTGTGGGGTGGGTGAGGAAAGAGAGTGGAAGTCGGAAGCCCCATCCCTCTGTCTCCTAGGATTTGGTGCTGGAAACTCAAGAGGCCCTTCCCAGCCCCTTTCTCTGTGAAAAGACAGGCAGTGTTGGGGTTGGGGAGCTGGCAGGGTAGAAACTGATCAACAGGGTAGCATGTCCAGATTGGAGTTTCAGGGGGGCAGTGTAGGGCTGGGGTGGGGCTCAGTGGCCATGTGCCAACCCAGCATCTCAGGAAAAGGAGGTATAGCTGGAGATGTAGCCCGGTTATAGACTGCTTGCTTAGCATTCCATTAGCCCCATGTTCAGTCTTCAGTGTGACATAAAACCAGCTGGGTCGCCACAACTGGAATCCCAGTACTTGGGAGGTAGAAACTAGAGGATCAGGAGTTGATAATCAGCTTGAGGACGTGGACCCTGGCTCAAAAACAACCAAACCCAAACTAAGAAAAATGTCCAATACTATGACTGCTCATGGGGAAGATCGGAGGGTTGGGGTGGCCCGGATGGCTCAGATGGCTCAGATGGCTGTCAGTGCTCCCCAGGATCTCGGGACTCAAGAATGATAAATGGATGGACACTAGCAGTTGATTTCTCCTGTAGGGAGCTCTGTGAACATCTGCCCGGTCCCCATAGCAGCCTGCTACTGGGTGATGCTTTCATGAACATTCAGGAGGTAAGTGAGGGAGCTTCTGGGCCTTGCTAACTAGCTCCCCGATCACTTCTCCAGTGAGAGAAGAGAAAGACACCCCCTTCCATACTTTGCCCCACCAGCCTGAGAAGGCCCTGGAGGTGTATGATGAAGCCTATAGAAAGAACCCACATGATGCCTCCTTGGTCAGTAGGATTGGACAAGCCTACATGAAGACCCACCAGTACACCAAGGTGAGGCTGCCCTGGGGATGGCCAGCCATGCAGGGACAGAAGGAGAAAGCCCAGGAGCTGAGGGTTTAGATGGGAAGGGACCCAGTATTTCACTACAGCTTCCCACTGAGAGTGTGACCAGTGGTGAGCTCTGCAGTCTGCACTGTGGCCCTGCCTGCTTCGCCTGAGGCCTGAACCCTGTTGGGAGGTGGGGCTGGGGCATTCATCTTGGCCTTCTGTATGCTGAGGGGCAATCTGCAATCTGATGTAGTGGCTGCTGAAGGGACATGGTGTCAGCCACTCCCATGCAGAGCCAAACTGAAGCCAATATTTCCTGTTTGCACTAAGGCCATTAATTACTATGAGGCTGCCCAGAAGATCAGCGGGCAGGACTTCCTGTGCTGCGAACTGGCCGAACTGCTCCTGAAGCTGAAGAAATACCACAAGGCAGAGAAGGTGCTGAAGCAGGCCTTGGAACGAGATTCGGGTGAGGTGGTGTTCGAACTCACTCCTGCCTCTGTCCTCCTTGGCCTTCCCACATTAGCTGGGGACGTGGACCCAGCCCTCCCCATCAACCCAAGGGCCAGACTACTCTGACTGGAATTTCTCTCTAGGGGTCAAGGATATTCCATCCATGATGAATGAAGTTAAGTGCTTGCTTTTGCTGGCAAAGGTTTACAAGAGCCATAAAAAAGAGGATGTGGTTGAAACGCTGAACCAGGTAATTGACCCAAGTTCTTTGTCTGTAGCTCCTGATGTCGGGAGGAAGGAAGGCTCGGCCCACGGGTCTGCCCTGCTCACTCACTCCACATCGCTGCTCCTCAGTGACAGCACACCTGACAAGGCTGGGCTAGGCTGGGAAGGGCCGGAGAGAGTGACTGTCCTTAAAGACGGTGTGGTGGCAGCTGACAACGGCAGCAGTTCCCTGCACTGAGAGCTCTGGGCCAGGCTTGCTTGCCCCCCCCCCCCCTGTTCCTTCCTCCTGCCCTCCCTCCCTTCTTTTTGAATCAGGGTCTTACTATGTTTAACCAGGCTAGCCTAGAACTCACTATGTAGCCCAGGCTGGCCTTATGGTAGTCCTCCTGCCTCAGCCTGCTGGGTGCTAGTATCCAGGTAAGTGTTACTGTCTGGCTTCTCTGCTCTCCTTTTAAGTTTTCACGGTGGTGCTTTGAGCTAAACATTGTGACATTTCTATCTAATAGATAAAGCCCAAAGACATGAAGACGTAAACCCAAAGCTAAGTAGAGATGTTTACAACTTAAGGTGATTTGTTCCAGAACTTTTTTCAGTGTGTGAAAGCGGTATGCATTCACTAGGAACTGAACTTCAAGTCCTGGATTTTCACTTTTCCTGGGCTGGAGATACGTGATGCTGTTCCTCCTTGGAGATGCTAGCAGTGGCAGCGAGCGACAGCTTCCAATTGGCCACTCTCTCTCTCAGGCTCACCCAGCGCTCCACAGTGTTCTTGTTGCTCAGCTTTGATGCTCAGTAAGTTAGGTACAGTCAATGCAATTTTTTTTTTTCAAGACAGGGTTTCTCAGTGTAGTCCTGGCTGTCCTGGAACTCTCTTTGTAGACCAGGCTGGCCTTGAACTCTGAGATTCCCCTGCCTGCTTCCCAAGTGCTGGAGTTAAAGGAGTGTGCCACCACTGCCCACCTCTAGTCAACACAATTTTTAAAAGATTTATTTGTATTTTATCCATATGAGTGTTTACCTACACATATGCATGTGCAACACATGCATGCCTTGTGCCTGTGGACACCGGAGCAGGGCATTAGATTCCGTAGAACCGGAGGTCTAGGTGGTTGTGAGCTGCCTGATGTGGGTGCTGAGAACTAAACTCGGATCCTGTACAAGAGCAGTATGTGCTCTAAACTGCTGAGCAGTCTCTCCAGCCCAAGAATTTTGAATTTTTATTATTATTATTATTTTTTTTTTTTGAAACGGTGTCTCACTCTATAGTCCTAGCTGGCCTAGTACGGCTATGAAGACCAATGTTCTCAAGCTGTGGGTCGCAACCCCGGGGGGGGGGGGGGGGGGGACGAGCTACTTTCACAGATGCCGCCTATCAGAAAACACAGATACTTACATTGCAATTCATAACAGTAGCCGAATTACAGTTATGAATTAGGAACAAAAATAATTTTATGGTTGGAGGTCACCACAACATGAGGAACTGAATTAAAGGGTCGCAGCATTAGGAAGATTGAGAACCACTGATGTAGAATAAGCCAGCCTTGAGCTCAAAGATCCCCGTCTCCGCCTCCCAAGTCCTAGGATTAAAGGAGTGCATTTTTACTTGCAATGTGTTCGCCTTCTAATGGGTCTATTATAAGGAAAGGAGATGTAGCTAAGATTGAGTCTGGCCTGTACCTTTCCATACTGGGCTGCCCCGTCCGAGGGCCCTGGCCATCCCTGTCCCGCCTTCTCACTCTCCACCCACAAGTGCAGCCTCCCACTTGTTCCCAGGATAGCTGTGTAGTTGTAGCGGAAGAGCCCCTCACACGGACCGCTGAGGTGCCTTCTCTTTTTTGTTGTTATTGTTGTTGTTGTTTTTGGAGACAGTGTTTCTCTGCGTAACAGCCCTGGCTGTCCTGGATCTCGCTCTGTAGACCAGACCGGCTTTGAACTCACAGAGATCCGCCTGCCTCTGCCTCCTGAGTGCTGGGATTAAAGGTGTGCGCCACCATGCCCAGCTAAAGTGACTTCTCTTAATTACCACCCAATCCACACTTTTCTCTTTGTTCTGGAGGAGCCCAGCACTAGTTTGTACCCACTTCCTGCAACTTGGCTGTCTTTCCTGTTCCACACCTCCTCTGTTCACATCTTGGATATCTGAGAACTCCCTCAAATTCCAGAAGGGAGATAGATGCAAAGTAAGTGTACCCATCCAAGCACAGTCCTGGGACGTAGTTTAGTTGCTAACATACACAGAGGTCTTGGTTCTATCTTCAACACTACGCAAACCAGGCATGGTAGCACAGGATCAGAGGTTCAAAGTCATCCTTGGTTATATAATGAGTTCCAGGCCAGCCCGGAGTATGTAAGACCCTGTCTCAAACAGCAACAACAAAAACCCAGAAGCAGGACAGGTCTACACAGCAAGTTCCATCTATCAGCCAGGGCTACATAGTGAGGCCCTGTCTCAAAACACGACTAGTAACAACTCCCCAGCCTGCTCTGGGCAAATACTGTGTGTTGCTGTAGCCTTCAAGACAGCTAAAGCACATCAGACGCACAACCTCACGGTGCGATGGAGGCAGCAAGTGAACACAGGAGTTTGCAATCCTTCCCTCCTGCTCCTCCCTGGGGGCGTGCAGGCCGACCTCCTGTGTGCTGAGGGAGTGGCCCAGATTTCCTCCAGGCACCCTTTCCCAGCTATGGCACACACTGGGAAGTCCTGTGGCCTGGCGCATGACCCTGGCCTTGCTGGTTCCCCCAAGGCCTTGGACGTCCAGTCCCGGATACTGAAGAGAGCCCCTCTGGAACAGCCAGAACTGATCCCCTTCCAGAAGCAGCTGGCGGCCTCCATCTGCATCCAGATTGGGGAGCACTATCTGGCAGAGAAGGACTTCGACAGCGCTGTGAAGTCCTATAAGGATGCCCTCTCCTACTCACCTACGGACAATAAGGTGTGTGGCCCTCGAAATAGCACCCTGGGGCTGGAGGGGCGTGGCTCAGGGGGTACAGTACTTGCCTAGCATTCACAAACAGCTGCAAACCAAGTAAGGTTGTACACAACTGTAATCTCAGCCCTTGGAAGGATCAGGAGTTTGGAGGTGTCCTTGCTGCTGCAGAGGCCTTTCTTCTCTGAGAAGCTGCAGGTGTGAAGCAGGAGGAAAGGCAAAAAGGCTAGCTCGCTGAGGCCTCTGGGGCAACAAGCGGCTCTAGCTGACCCTGGGCCCTCGCCTGCTGTCATTCTTAAAGCAAGGCCGAGAGGGCCAGCTTTGGACCACTTACGAAGGTTGGAATGGGAAAGATAGCTGTGAGAGTCACGCTGGCCTGGCCTTCGCAGGGTCCCGTGGTGGGGGTGGGGTGATTCGTGGATGCCCGGCTGCGTGGGGATGGGGCCCAGGCTGTTCCAAGCCAGTTGAGAGTTGTGGGAGGGGTGTGGTGCCAGATGAGGAAACAGTTCACACTAAATTCACACTCAATAAAGAGTCCAGCAGTTGGAAGAGTGATTGCTCAGTCCCCGCACCACATAAAATCTGTCCTCTCAGCACTTCGGGGTGGAGGCAGGAGGTCATCCTTGACTACATGTGATGAGTTGGAGGCTAGCCTACGATACATGAGACATGTCTCAAAAATATAGTTAAATATGTTGTATGAAAAAAGTAATACAAAAATTATCTTGGTAACTGTTCACCTAGTGACAGGCCTTGGAGACAGTGGGTCAGGGCATGACCCTTGCTTAAGATTGCCCTCAGGGAAGAGGAAAAGAGCAGCCTGTGGGAGATTCTAACACGTTGCCATCTGTCCCGGAATCCAGGACGCAGAGAAGTCCCCAGAGGAAGGAGCAGAGGCCAAAGGATGAGATTAGTGGGTCAGCCAGTGGGTGAAACCAGCGGAGTGGCAGGGAACCTGGGTGAGAGCGGGCAGGAGCTATCATCTGTCTGTCTGTCTGTCTGTCTGTCACAGGTGGCGCTGGAGCTGGCACAACTCCACCTACTTCAGGGGCAGCTGGACTTATGTGAACAGCGCTGTGGCCCCCTCTTACAGATAGAGCAGACCCATGAGAGAGCGGCCATGGTAGGAGGTGCCATGTTCCCACACCCACCCACCCCGGGGTCCTGTGACAGATTTGGGCTGCTTCCTAATTATTTAACCTCAGAGGCCATGCCTCACTGGCCCACCCTAAGCCCTGTCCCAGCCACTTGCTCTGCCCTTCTTGGGGATGGATGGGAAGACCAGCAGGGGGCAGCAGCAACCTCTAGGCCAGGCTGGGGCGGGGTATGGTTGGACCAACTTCAGGGGAAAACACACCCACTGTTAGGTGAAGGTGAAGGTCAGGTGACTGGAGGCCAGTGAAATAACCCTCCCTGGTCAGCCTTCAGGCTTGTCTGTCGCCCACACGTCTCTAGGGTCACCCCAGACCCACACCTTGCAGGGTCGGAGAGTTACCCGCAGTCTTCACCTTCTGGTAGGGTCTCTGGAGCTCACAGGCTCTCCCGACCAGGGAGGCTGCCTGGGGAGTCTTGTGCTTTCTTTCCATGCCAGACCCCGCGAAGCCGCTGTCAGGAGTACACAGCTCGTGTGTCTTCTGATAGATGCTGGCTGACCTGATGTTCAGAAAACAGAACTACGAAAAGGCCATCAATCTCTACCGCCAAGTGCTGGAGAAAGCTCCAGGTAACTGGGACCAGAAGGCTGCTTCCCCACCCAGCCAGGGCGGCTATCCCAGAGAAGGGTGGGCCTTCTCCCCTCCTTCCTGACTGGGCAGAGGAAGCCCCTTCCTTCCCAATTGTTCCCAGAGAGGCAGGAAACTGATAAAGACCCAGAACGTGGCAGCCCTTCCTGAGTCCAAGGGGCCAGTTCCTGGACCCGGTCGCTTGGCACTGGGACCAGGACAGCCTGTCTGTCCCCATATTGCAGCTACTGGGACTCAACACTGTCCCCTCTATGGCCACGCCCACTTGGAAGTCGCTAGGTGTTCTCTCTAGATTGGTAACCACACCCCTAGTTGCTACTGAATGAAACAGCTGCTTCAAGGGTCAGACCTGGAGCTCAAGCCAGAGGCCCAGCAAGCCCACTGTGGTCACCACAGGCCCAGCAGTTGTGGATAGGAGCAGTCTCAGAGTCAGACTGCCTGGGTCGGAGTCCTGGTATCACTCAATAGCGGTCAGCACTCCTCCATGGTCAGTGTCCTCATCTGTCAAATGGGGACAGAAAGAGTACTCAGTCCGGTAGTTAGATCACAGGTTACCACACAGAGCCGGGTACAGGGTGAGCGCTAGATAGTTAACTGCTGCTGTCACTGTGGGGGTGGGATGGGGAGGGTGCCTAGCGGTCAGGGGGCAACATGGGTGCCCTGCTCTGCTCTGTCACCCTCGTCTTGTTCCCTTGAGACAAGATCTCTCTCTCACTGATCTTGAACTTGTCTGATAAACAGCAAACCCCAGAAATCCCCCAAAGTCTGAGGTTACAGAGACGTGTGGCCACACCTTGCCTTTTAGATGGTGCTGGGGATTTGAACCCAAGTCCTTGTGTTGGTACACCAGGTGCTCCACTGACCAAAGCATGTCCTGCCCCTGCCATCAGTATTTTAAGCACCGTATAATTTACTCACTCTTTAGTATAGAATGACTCTGCTCAGCCTAAACAAGTAGTGTCTCCTGGGACCTCTTCAAGGTCCAGCACTCCCTCCTCCCCCATCAGACCTTAGAACACCAGCCTGGTGCAGTAACTGTCCACTGCATGCTGCAGACTTCTGCTCTCTTTTTTCAGACAATTTTTTGGTATTGAATAAATTGATCGATCTGCTACGACGGAGTGGCAAGCTTGAAGAGGCTCCTGCTTTCTTAGAACTGGCCAAGAAGGTGTCTAGTCGGGTGCCTTTGGAGCCAGGGTTTAACTACTGCCAAGGCATTTACTACTGGTGAGTTAGGCTTGCGTATACTAAGGGTCAGTGGTGAGATAAGAGGCCTTCCTAGCAGATAGCTAGGGTCTTGCTCTGTGGAGGGAAAGCAGAGAGCAAGCAGCCTCCAGGAAACCTTCAGACCAGATATCCAGCAGAGCAGCTTTGAGCAAGTGCTCCCTATGCGCTGGTGTCCATGTGCCCTAGTGTCCGTGTGCCCTGGTGTCCGTGTGCCCTGGTGTCCGTGTGCCCTGGTGTCCGTGTGCCCTGGTGTCCGTGTGCCCTGGTGTCCGTGTGCCCTGGTGTCCGTGTGCCCTGGTGTCCGTGTGCCCTGGTGTCCGTGTGCCCTGGTGTCCGTGTGCCCTGGTGTCCATTTACCCTGGTGTCCATGCGCCCTGGTGTCCACATACCCTGGTGTCCATATGCCCTGGCCTTATACAGTTCCTCTTACCAGCTCCTGGCATTTCCTTCATTCTTTGAAGGCACATTGGACAGCCCAATGAAGCTCTGAGGTTTCTGAACAAAGCCCGAAAGGACAGCACGTGGGGCCAGATTGCCACCTGCTACATGGTACAGATCTGTCTGAACCCTGATAACGAGGTTGTCGGTGGAGAGGTTTTTGAGAGCCTGGTGGCTGACAGCAAGTAAGAGGGCTGGGGTGGGAAGAGACTTCAGCTTCCGGGTGGAGGCCAGGTGAGGGCCACACAAGCAGGCTGTCAGCGTAAGTCCCACGCCCACAGCTCTGCCAGTCGGAAAGAGTCCCAGCAGCACGGGGTGCGCACTGCAGAGAAGCTCCTGCGGGAATTTTACCCACACTCTGACTCCGGGCAGACCCGGCTGCGGCTGCTGCAGGGCCTCTGCCTGCTGGCCACCAGGGAGAAGGCGAATGTGGAGGTGGCTCTGGGTGCCTTTATCGAGATGGCCCAGGCTGAGGTGCGAGAGCTAGGGATGGGTTTTGGCGGGCAGGGGTTAAGATAGGGGTGACAGCCAGAGTGCCCCAATGCCTGCTTCCATGGGTGTGCAGAAGGACAGTATCCCTGCGTTGCTGGCCATGGCACAGGCCTACATGCTACTGAAGCAAGTCCCCAAGGCCCGTACACAGCTGAAGCGTCTGGCCAAGGTCCCATGGACACTGGATGAGGCCGAAGACCTGGAAAAGAGTTGGCTTCTGCTAGCAGACATCTACTGCCAAGGCGGCAAGTTTGACCTGGCCTTGGAGCTGCTCCGCCGCTGCCTCCAGTACAACAAGGCAAGGATCGTTGGGCTAGGAAGAATAAAGGAGGTGTGAGCACGGTGGGAGGAGGCGGAGTCACAGGCCAAGGAAGAAGGCAAGCTTATAGGGGTGAGGCGTAGCCAGGAAGAGAAGGGAACAGAATGCCTGAGAGGCTTGAGAGGCGTCGGTGGGCTTGAGGGACGTACAAGGATTAGCTTCCGACAGATGGGATGTCGGTAGAGGGGGTTGTGCCAGCTTTTGTATGGAGTGGGTACACAGTTAACCTGTCAAAATGTTGAGGGTGCTCTTGGGGGTCCCTGTGTTCTTTGGGGTTAATACTGCCATCCAGTTGCCCCTCCTGGTCCCACCCTGAGGACCACGGTGGCTGCTTTGGGGCAGCTGTGCTGACCGGCTTCCCCTGCAGTCTTGCTGCAAGGCCTATGAGTACATGGGCTTCATCATGGAGAAGGAGCAGTCCTACAAGGACGCGGCCACCAACTATGAGCTGGCCTGGAAGTACAGTCATCAGACCAGCCCTGCCATCGGTAAGCAGCCGGCCAAGGTACCCAGAGGCTAGTGCCCTCATCCTAGTGCCCAATCCTGTGTCCTGGCAGCTGAGGGGCCAGAGGGCTCCCCAGTTACCAGGGTGTCCCCCTACCTCTGGACAGGTTTCAAACTGGCTTTCAACTACCTGAAAGACAAGAAATTTGTAGATGCCATCGAAGTCTGTCACAGTGTAAGTCACTGTCAGGAGTGGGATGGTGCAGGGCCCCTGCCTGGTTCTGCACATCTCATCTGTCTCTGTACCAGGTCCTGACGGAGCACCCCAACTACCCCAAGATCAGAGAGGAAATTCTGGAGAAAGCCCAAGGGTCCCTGAGGCTCTAGCCGTGGCTGGAAAGGGCTTGAACCGGTGGAAGCCATCCATCTGCAGACGCTCCATGGGGAGAGTAGGAAGTGGATCAGTGGAGAAAGAATTGGGAAAATGACATATTCTCGCCATTCTGTGTTGTCTGTGGCTTATTTGGATTCATGCTTCATCCGACCTGAGGGTGTCTGGAAGCTTTATGTTTTTAAGGCCTAAGAAGCAGTTTTTCCTGGGGAAGGAAGACAGCAGTTTAGCTTGTGCCAGGGCTTGCTGGGACCTTCCTCATGGACCCCACTTTTGTTCCAGACTCCTGAAGAAACAGAACAAAGAGATCTCCCAGTGGAATGATGGCTAGGAAAAAGCACCCTAGAGCCATTTCAAGTGTCCCCTGCCCCAATCTTGTCCCCAGTATCTTGGAACTAGAGAAGCAATTGCCCCTCCCCACACCCCATGATGTCCACTGAGTCTTCCCTGGTAGTAGGCTCAGACCAGGGGGATCACCTGCAGAAGGACCCCAAGTTAAGGCCCTGTGTAAGAGGGTCAACAGATTTTCAAGGCCCATTGTCCTCTCTGAGGACATTGTGTCCCCACCCACCTCCCCCAAGCTGGACCTCACCAGGTTGAGACAAGCACAGTACCACTGAGCCCCATCCTGTCCCTACAATCACCATGCTTGGGATTTTGTAAAAGATATTGGCCAGCCGCCTCACCTTCCAGGATCCCATTTAATGCCTAAAGGGGCAGGTGCAGGGACGCCTGTTCAGGTAGCTAACGGTCATTGTACCTGGTGAGAGAACTCACCATTGCTGGGCTCCCAGTACAACTCTCCCTGTTTCTCAGGATGAAATTAAGGGCCAGTCCAGCCTCAGGGGAAGGAACTCTGAACTGGGTACCTGGAGGCCTAAGGTCGCAACGTGTTGCCCCTCCCAAGTGCTCACTCTCTCTGGGTGTCAGTGCTCCACTCTTAGATCTGGGTAGGGGTGTGACTTAGTTGGTGGAGCTCTTGCTCAGCCTGCATGAAGTCCTGAGTTTGACCCCCCCCCCCCAGCACCACATAAACCAGCATGGTGTTCACACCTGGAACCCTAGCACTTTGGAGGTGTTGGCAGGAAAATCAGAAGGTCAGGGTCATCCGAACATCATCTGAGGTTATCTTGAACTATGTAAGACCCCTGTCTCAAAAGAGAAAAAGATTCTATTTCCCAAATCTTGAGTCATGCTTTGCAGTAATAGCTAGAAAGTATTTATGGTAATGGGATGGAAGTGAGGGTCTCGTGTTCCCTAGGTACACAGTACTCCTGAACTACACCTTTTACTTTAAACTGAATGACAATGTGCTTATCCATGTTTACGTAATAGCTAACACAACACATTTAGGAATTCTTGGGAGCTGTTGAAAAGGATAGATCTCAGCAGGTGGTGCACGCCTTTAATCCCAGCACTTGGGAGGCAGAGGCAGGTGGCGCTCTGAATTCCAGGCCAAGCCTGGTCTACAGAGAGAGTTCTAGGACAGCCTGGGCTACACAGCCAGTTGCAGTCTCAAGACAAAAGTCTGGGGCTGCTGAGATAGCTCAGCAGGTAAAGGTCCCCAACTCTGATGATCTGAGTTGAATCCCTGGGTCCCACCCTGTGGAAGGAGAGAATCAACTCCCAGAAGTTGTCCTCTGACCTCCACACAAGAATTGTAGTGTGTGTAAACTCATGTTTATACACAAAATAAAAATATGACTAATAAAATATAATGAATAAAGTAGTCTCAAAATAAAGGCCTTAGTGTGGGAAGAATGTAGCTGTGTGGTGGCGATGGATGGCTTACCATCCTAGCACTTGGGAAGTGGGGCTTAACCAAGAGGTACAGCTTGGGCTACATGACACCTTGTCTCAAAGCAGGAGGGTGTGTGTGTGTGTGCGTGTGTGTGTGTGTGTGCGTGCGTGCGTGCGTGCGTGTGCGTGTACGTACCTGTGTGTTGGGATGACTTCTATAATCCCAGCATTTGGGAGATAGAGGAAGGAGGATCAGGAGTTCAAGGTTACCCTCAGCTACTCAAGAGAGTTTTAGAAAGAACTTTAGTTGCCTAGATGACTGCTAAGTCTTGTTTTCCATCTTCTGGTGCTGGGGCTAGAACCCAGGGCCTTGAGGATGCCCGGCTAATAATCCATCCCCAGCCCTGTCCTTTCCATAACACACTGCTGATCACATGCATGGATCTAGAATGTTCCCCCTCTCTCCTATAGGGACGCTTAAGTTCCCTTTTCTATGATGTTTTACAACAGTTTCGTTGGGACAGGTTTATTAGGAAATAGGTCTGTGTTTTGGAAGTGGTGCTGTAAAGAGACAGATGTAATCATGCTTTATCTGTCTCCATTTATCTCAACAAAACTCCGCTGAAGTGACCCTGTGCCTCTAGATGGGAGTTAGAAGGGCCTCAGTCTGAACAAGGACTGAGTCTTTGGAGGAGGCTGTAGGGGCACTGGGCTGTCACCAGGCACCCTGGATTGTCAAGAGAAGGCTCTCAGAACCCTCAAAGAGACACGGATGTTGCATGCTGGAGCGATCTCTGCACAAGGGTCTCCAGGCCCTGGTGAAAGGGGCGAGGAGATAGAACAATAGGATGTACCAGGGCATTCTACTCTGAGAAGTCAAGTAAGCTAAGCCGGTCACCGGGACATGTGGCCCCTACAGGCAGTGATCCAAGCCTCAGTCCTCTGGTGGTCATTGATGTAGCCATGTCATGTCCATGAATAAAAGAAAGCTACCTAAACAGTGGCATGGCTGTTAAAAGGCAAAGGTCAGAGACAAACATGGAAACAGAATGGGTATCCAAGTGTGTTCACATGCTTATACACACATGACCCAGGCATTCAAGGTGCTGCACACGTATGAATCATGCAGGCCGTTGGAGAATCCCTTGGCTCTAGGCCAGTAATCCGCAGTCCCCTCACTAGGTAGTGAGAGCTCAGATTGAATTCATCCTTCTGGGTAGAGGTGCCTGTGCTCATTTCCTATCGTTCAGGCTGGGGTTCCCCAGAGCAGGCTGTTGCCTGGTCTGCACTGCTGGCCTAAGGCCTAGTCTGGCTGCCTGGGGACAGGTCTGACAGGTCTGGCTAGTAGACACTTCCGGAGCTCAGGTCCCCAGGGACTACAGCTGTGGGGGCCTGTCACCAGGCCAGGCCTCCACTAGCCACATCTTATTGCCCTGCTCTTTCTGGACCCAGAAGTGACTATAGCTTCTGGGCCAGGGCCCAGACCAGTGTGTATGTATGCCAAGGAGGGTGCCCTGGCCCAGCCCAAGCTGACAGCCTGGCCTCCTTGTCACTCCCCACTGTACCCCAGATGGCATTGTCGAGGAATGGGTTAATCCAGGGGGAGAACTGTTCCATTTCCCAGTCAACCTCTCAGCTGGCTGGCTGCCTGCCTGCAAGGAAGGCCACCGGGCTGTCCCTCCTGCCTCTCAGCACAGCCACCGGCTGTCCACGCTACCCTGCAGGGCCCCACCCCACTGCTTCCTGGGGGTGCACCATGCTCCCCACCCCACCAAGGAGACCACACTTAAAAATAGAGCGTCTTTATTGGTACCGGACAGCTCAGGTACAATGTGTTCCCACAAGCACACAGGCTGGCAAGGCCTCCTGGGCAAGGAGGCAGGCCCAGAGCCTGTGTTTCTTGGCACGCACACACACAAAGAAATGAATAAATTATAGTTCTGACACTTAGAGACAATATAAAAATGCATACAAAATCCAACATCAGCTAATGAAGGGCATAAAAGCCCTCAAGAGCCACCCCTTGCCAACTGGCCTAGGGGCATATGGTGGGCCAGGATGGAGTTCAGTGCCCAGAAAGCCCTGAGACAGTGATCTGGGGTGCACTATGGGGTGTGCTTCAGGTCCTGAGGCAGGCCTGTTGCCCCTCTTGGGGCCTCTGGCTTCCCATCCTACAGGAGGGGTGCTATACCCATGGCCTCAGGAAAAGGGAACCGGGCAAAGGGCACGCAGAGTGGCCGGGCAGGGGCAAAAGGGGTTTTGCTCAGGAGCCAGGCAGCTGACGTAGATCACAGGCGCAAACCCACACAGTCCACACCAAGGCCCAGACAGGCAGGGTACACAGAAGGGAGTCTGCCCCAACACTGCCCACCTGCCAGAGAGGCTCGGCCACTGATGCCACAGTCCCAATAAATTACAGAAATAAATTACATCTTCACAGTCCCGAAGATCTAGCTCCCATGGTTCACAGGAAGCCACAAGCCCCGCCTTCAGCCTTGTCACTGCCTTTGGACCAAGGAGCATACCTATTCCAGTGCAGAAGAGCATCCGTGAGACAGCAGGAGGGCCCTGCTGCTCTTCCTCCTCCTGGCACACACTGGGGGTGGAAGACCTCTGCGTGGATATTGAGAGACCAGGCACTGGGAGAGGGGTCCCCTCCCCACCTTCTCTTTAGTACAGAATAAAAAAATAAAAAAATAAATAAATTCAGAGTGTTAATGTAAAAATAAGAGGGTGCATTTAGCACCCGTGGCCAGGACCAGCTCATGGGAGACCGTTACATACACAGACCTTGGGGAACCCCAAAATCACACAAAAAGCAGCAACGGGGCTGGGGGGCAGGGACGGCACCTCAGTCCTCACACTGGCAGGGGCTCCAGCAGAGGTACCAAGGCAGTGTCCTCAAACTGGCTCTCCAGAAGGGGTGTCAGGACATCGGTAACCGGCTCTGACAGGCCCAGGAGAGACTCCAGGAAGCAAGTGCCGGCCTCCCTTGGTGGAGAGAAGCTGGGCAAAGGGTGGAGGGCCTCAAGGCTGTCCAGGCTGCCAGACACCCTGCGGGAAGTGTAGTGAGGACCCAGACTATAATCTGGCAGAGCCTGGAGCAGCTCAAAGGAGTCGCAGGAGGATAAGCTGAGGTCCACAGAGCCACTCTGCATGGCCTCCACCCCAGGGGATCCAGAACTGCCGCCAGGGAGACTGCCTTCTCTCGACCCTTCAAGTCTGCTGTCTAGGAAGCAGCTGGCATCCAGGTTGGCATTCTCATCTAGGATGCCTGATGCAAGGCTAGAGCCAGACTGGCTGTGAGTGCAGCTGGCCAGGCTGCTGGGGTCACCGGTACCAAAGATGTCAGCCAGATGGAAGCAGCTGAGGTTATCCAAGTTGCCCACACCCCTTTCCTCCTCCTCCTCTTCCTCCTCCACACCAAGGTCAGAGTCACTGAAGTTCAGAATCTGCACCAGGCTATCTTCATCCATGCCAGACTGGAAGCTGGGACCTGGCAGGCTGGGTTGGGCAAGGTGGTCCGGAGCCTCGCTATTGCCGGAGGACGAGGATGTGGAGGAATCGGTCATGTCGCTGCTGCAGCTGTTGTCTCCCAGCTCATGGCTCACAGGGGGCGTGGCCAGCGGAAAAGGGGAAACCAGGGATTGTTCACTGGGACTGTCCTGGACGGGAGACTCCAGATCCCCCAGGCTCTCAGCACCCTGCTCCATCTGCAGGCGGGTGAGCGTATGGATGAAGTGTGTCTGAACTCTTGCCTGATTGAATTCCACACGGCCATTGGGGTTCTCACAGCCCTCACTGCAGCAGCCGCAGGGGAATGATGTGTGATCCATCTGAAGAGAAACAGTGCACAAGTAAGGACTTTGTGGGTGTAAGAAGCCTGCAGGCCCGGCTCCGCACCCCACCAAATCTGGTAGGTTTTGCTTTTTGTTTTGTTTGTTTTCAAGACAAGGGTTTCTCTGTGTAGTTTTGGTGCCTGTCCTGGAACTCACCCTGTAGACCAGGCTGGCCTTGAACTCACAGAGATATGCCTGCCTCTGCCTCCCCATGTGCCATCAATGCCCGGCTTGGTTTACTTTCCTTGACTGGCCTTGACTTTATAGATACCTGCCTGCCTCCGCCTCCCAGAGTGCTGGGATTAAAAGCGTGTGTGCCACCACATCTGGAGGATTTTTTTTTTTTGGTGCGTGATGGTTTCGCTCTGGTGGTGGGCTAGGGATTTAACACAGAGACCCTGAACCTAACAGCCACACCCTCTTACGCCACCCGCTCCAGCCACACACCTGGCACTTGATGCCGGCTAGGCTGCAACTGCAGGTCTCAGGGTCACAGACGCCGTCACAGTGACAGCCACAGTCCTCCCGTGATCGGCGCAGCGCCTGCAGCTCCCGCTTCTCCTCCCGGTCGATCCTTCGAACACCCGAAGCACGAAGTAGGGCCCGTCGCTGCCGAGGTGGATGGGGCTGTAGGAAATTCACTTCCTCCAAGCGGCCACCAGCGACAGCCACTGCCAAGTCATTCTCTACAGAGGCGTCATCGATGGCGTCTACTGTGAGGGGTAGGCCTGCCCCTGTCTCCGGAACTCCAGCCACTGAAAGCTACATGGGGATGAGAGTGAGATATTGAACAGATCTCCTATGCGTCACCCTACGTTAGACACAAAACCTTTCTCTAACTAGATACATATACCGGCAATATCAGATCAGTCTCCAACCCTCCTAAGTCTGGAAAGAGTCAAGCCTTATGGCCCAGGCCTGACCCTTGTCTGAAACTGCCTACGGTTCTCTTGAGACAGAGCCTTGGCCTGTGTAGCCGAGGACGACCTCGAGCTTCTGATTCCTCTGCTCTCACTTCCCAAGTTCTGGGATGACAGGTGTGCACCAAGATGCCTGGTTTATGTGGTGCTGGTAATGGATGCCAGGACCTCCTATACACTAGGCAAGCATTCTATCTGCCTGAGCTATATATAGCCCCAGCCCTTGAACCCTCTCTGTATGCCCCCTGTCCCCCGTCCCAACACCAACCACAGGCCTGTTTCTCTGCACAAGTAATGTGCAAGCTGACTCCAGGAGCTGCATGGGTCTCCGTACCTTCCACCTCAGCATCTCCAGTTTCTCCTCCTTCAAGCGCTGACGGAGCTTCTCACGCCGTGCCTTGACCCGCTCCTCTGTAAACTCAGCTAAGGAGAAAAGGCGGCAGGTGCTGTGGCGAGAAGCCATACCCAAGGTGCAGCCACCTCGGCTGGGCACACTGGTGAACCCCTGGCACCGTGGGAAATAGTAGACAGTGATGCCATCAAAGGTTACACGACCTGGACGTTCCCTCGGAGCCCGCTTCAGGATCGACGGGGCTGAAAGGGACAAGAAAGGGGCAGAGAATGAGGTCTCTGAAGTGCGGTGTGATTTCTAGGAAGACGCCTACCCATCCATTCTATCCACCCACCAGCCTGGCTGGATCTGGAGCTGGTGAAACTGAACGCCACACCCAAGTCAACATTGGCCGATTGTCATTTATCAGTCCAAAGGGCTGCATTTGTAGATGAAGCACCTTGCCATTATTACCAAGGAGTAACAGTTGTCTGTAATTTTTGCTCTTTTGCTAAGTATTCTTTACATGTAATAAAGACAATAATTCTATGTTTAAATATATCAAGCAACTGGAGAAAATGGCTCAACACTTAAAAGCACTGGCACCCACAACCCACATAACTAGTTCCAGGGGATCCAACGCCCTCTTCTGGCCTCCTCAGGCATAGCATGCACATGGTACACACAGGCAAAATACACACATACGTTCTAAAAACGACTTATTGATGTTCTCCTTTGCAGTTTAAGTGTTCTGCAACAGACTTAGAAAGTCTTTATAAGGTATTGATTACATATTGAGAACAAGTTGTAGAAGTTGGTTTTCCCACCATGTGTGGTCCAGGGATTGAACTCAAGTCAACAGGCTTGATGACAAGCCCTTTACCTGCTGAGCCACCTCACTGGTACTAATGTTTTTTTTAAACTTATTTACTTTTAACAAGTGCGTGTGTGAGTATAGGCCTGTCGAGCATGTGCCCTTGAAGTTCAGAAGGTGTCAGATCCCTAGTGCAAGTTACAGGTGGCTGTGAGCCATCTGATGTGGGTCCTCTGGAAGAGCAACCAATGCTCTTAACTAGTATGCCATCTTTCCAGCCCTTGTTTATGTTTTCTTGAGACAGGGTTTCACTATGTAGCACTGATTGGCCTAGTACCTGATACATTGACCAGGGTGGCCTTAGACTCACAGAGATCCACGAGGCTCTGCCTCTGAGCACTGGAATACACCATCATGTCTGACTTAAAAAGAAAACGGGGTCTCATGTATCCCAAGCTGCCCTGTGACTGCTTCTATATCAGGAGATGTTGAATTCCTAAACTTCCTACCTCTACTTCCCCAGTCCTGGGATTACAAGTGTTTGCCACTATGCTCAATGACTTTAAGTTAATATATTAATTTTGCATTCAACTACCTGAGGAAGACTCTAAATTCTAAAAGGCTTTCTGTTTGTTTGTTTGTTTGTTTTGGTTTTTCGAGACAGGGTTTCTCTGTGTAGCTTTGCGCCTTTCCTGGAACTCGCTCTGTAGACCAGGCTGGCCTCGAACTCACAGAGATCTGCCTGCCTCTGCCTCCCGAGTGCTGGAGTTAAAGGCGTGCACCACCACCGCCTGGCTGGCTTTCTGTTTGTAATGTTACATTCTAGGCATTAAAAATCATATTCTCTGTGCGTGTGCGTGCGTGCGTGCGTGCGTGCGTGCGAAACACACAGGTATGTACATGAAAGTAAACAGAATAGCTATGATGTCAAAACTTCATAGGGAGACCGAACTTGTGTAAAAACATTCCCTTTCGACAGGCAGTGGTGGCACACATCTTTCATCCCAGTACTCGACAGGCAGGTGGATCTCTGTGAGTTCGAGGCCAGCCTGGTCTACAGAGTTCCTGAACAGCCAGGGCTACACAGAGAAACACTGTCTTGAAAAACAAACAAAAAACAACCAATCTCTTTGTAGGGAAAAATGTCTAAAAAGGTTCTTAGAGTATCAAAGGTCTACAGAGCAAGTTCCAGGACAGGCTCCAAAGCTACAGAGAAACCCTGTCTCAAAAAACAAATATAAATACACATATATAAAATTAAAAAATAAATTAATAAAAAGGACCATCTTTTCGGTTTGCAATCAAAATTATTCAAGTTTGAAAGATAACCAAGAACTCAGCCATGGTGGAGCACATCCATAATCCCTGTACTAGGGAGGCAGATGCCACTGAGTTGGAGGACAACCTGGGTATGAGATTCTGTCCTCAAGGTTAAAAAAAAGGAAGAAAAGAAAACAATCAGGAAAAAATCTTTTGGGAACATTCAGAAAAAGCTAAAAAGCAGTGAAACAGGAGCGGAGCGGCTGGGCAGGCCATGTGCATGGGGAGTAGTGGGGGCCAACTCCTGCTGGGAGCCCAGGGCGTGCTGCGGAAATAAAACCGCAAGAGCAGCCCCTTAGAAAGGCCCCAGAGCCCTAAGGGAGCAACATTCCTGACAGCGTGACTCCCAAGGTCAAAGGAAAGTCAAGGCAGGCCCAGGTGTCTCCAGATAGTGGGCAGTGTAAGGCTTCACAGAAAGCCACATCGCCAAGGCCACTCCCAAGGCTGAAAAGGCTAATTTCACCTTTAGGAAGTGAAGGGGTGTTGGGGGGGGGAGGGGGGGGGGCGGGGGCGGGGGGCGGGGGGGGGGCATCACCAGGACAGAAGACTTACGAGTGAAACTCTGGAGGCCACAGGAGTCCTGATCAGGCTGAGGTGTCCGACCACTTGGTCCCTCCTCATCTGAGTTCCAGGCAGGGAAGACAGAAGAACCGGGGGAAGAGGAGAGAGAGAGACTGCCTGAGGAGGAGGAGGAGGAGGAGGAAGAGGAGGAGCTGAAGAAGTCCTCTTCCAGCTGGTCAAACTTCCTCTTCAGTAGCCCAGCCATAGTGGTCTGCAGGGGACTCTAGGAGCTGAGGACAGATGGCCTGGAATTAGAATAAGAGAACTCTAAGTGGCAAACTCCCAGCCTAACCATGTTTTCCCCATCCCTGGCTCACCTTCCATGGTATCCCCCAAACTCCATCTGGGCCCTCCAGCCCTGCCAGAAGCTGCAGGTTCATGGTAGGATCTCTACGAGAGTCCTCAGAACCAGACAGCATAGTGTACCCCTCCATCAAATGACTCTTAATATCCAAATCCCAGGGCCTTTGACCTCCCAAGACCTCGCCCCTGATCACACATATACACACACACACCCCCACACACACCCACACACCAACACACCAGCAGCGCCAGAAGGCAGACAGACCAACAGATGGACCGACAGAACCCAGCCTGTCCTGGCTCATCCTTCAGGAATCCTGGTGGCTGACTCACAGACACTTGAGTCTGTGAGCTTTGTGTGCTTGCACGTGCAGGGTCTTCTGCAGCTGCAGTCTGCAGAGCCTGCCTCTAAGGGCAGCACCCCTGCACCACACACAGGTCCACCACCTTGCCCACTGACAGCCGTGGGTCCTACTCCTGGGCCAGGCTGACCGGGCGCTCTGGGAGCAGGCGCTGGTTTTGACATTGGCTCCACTTCGGACAGGACTTCCCCAAGCCCTTCCCCTCCCTGGGATGGAGCTTCTCAGAGTTTCCCTCAGAAACCCCCATGCCACAGGAGAAAAGTCCCTTGCTCTAGGCTGGACTGCAGGCAGGACACTTTACTCTGATCTTAAAATTCACCCGTGCTTTGCCTTCTACTCCAACATGGTTAATTTTCCTTAAAACCAGACCTCTAACAGTGAGTGAAACTGACCTGGAGAGCTGCTGTGTAAGCCTCCCTCCCTGCTTGTGGCTTCTCTGGACCCCTGGTAGGGTGCAATCACTCACCAGTCAGGCCGGAGGGGTGAAACTCCTTCCCTGACCCCCAGTGCATGGACCAGTAACAGTCCCTCCAGGACTTGGGGACCAGAGGACTCAGGATGTTAGCTGAATGCAGCTACCTGCTGTCTGACTGACGGGTTTGTCTTGTGGAACTCACTCCTTCAGGGCTGAATGCCCACAGCTGGGGACCCCCCCCCCCAGCACCATCACAGGAAGTGAAAGCTCTCTGGGTCTTCTCCACTGAGGTGTCCTCCTCCTACCCCAAGCCTTCCGGCAAGTCCCTGACTCTGAAGGCACCAGCTGTCAGCCCACTCACTGGATAAAAGTACTCATGGAAGCCTTCCTTCTCCTCCAGGCAGACATGGGAGAACCAGGCCAAGCCCCCACCCTGGGGCTGGGGGAAAGAGGATGACAGGTGTTTCCGGGGCAGTTTCTCAGGCTCGGTTACCCCCCTTTCCCAGAGGCAAACCACAAACACAAACAGCCCAGTTGACCTGTGGGTTCTCCCAGGAGATGTTTGGTCATGAGCCAGGCACCCTGACCACAGACGCACTCATACACACGAGTTGACAGGCAGCCTCTAAACATCCTGTCACGGCCACCACCAGTCTAAGGCATGGGGGGCGGGCACACTATCCTTTTCTCTAATTCCAGTTGCTGCCTATAAGACAAAAGGCACATCTCTGAGACCCCACGACCAAGGGCCCACTTCCCCTGGAAATACATAATTCCACAGGCCCCAAATTGAACCCTGTCTGTTCCCCACCCCCCATGCCATCTGTTCCTCTTCCTGTGTTCCCTGTCTTAGTAACAGCACTGCCACCCACCCCGTTGCTCAAGCCAGAAACCTGCAGTCACCCCCCCAACTCCTCCCTCCCCTCCCCTTCTTGCACCCACATCCAGGCAGCACTCAGTCCTGGAAGCTCACCGGATAGGCTAGGCACAGATTCTGGAGGTATCCTAGTGGCTAACCAGGGCCAGAATTCCCTGACTGCATTTGGACCCTGGCTTGGATACTGGCTGGGTGATCCTGGCAAAATTCCTTAACATCACTGTCTCCAATTGCCTTCAGCCCCCAGAGGCCAGGCAGGGTGGTGCACACCTGACATCCCAGCACTTGGGAGGTAGAGGCAGGAGAATCAAGAGCTCAAGATCAGCCTCAGCTATGGGAGAAATGAGAACCTCCAGGGCTAGGAGGTTGACAGGAATCAATGCACGTCACTGCACGTCAGTGATTCACGCTCACTGAGTGACAAGCTCTAGGACTCACGAGACTAGACGCAGAGCAGTGAGAGCATCAGGAAATACAGACCAAGATTAACAGAAGGTAGGACCAATCGGTGGGGACACCAATTGTCTCTGCCCTCTCCACAGTCAGGCTAGAGAAGCCAGTGGGAGGAGGGGTGTGTGCTGGGGACAGTTGTGAGGAGTCCTGGGGGATGTACAGGATGATGGTTCCAAGTTAGCTTGGGTAGTTTGCATGGGCATTAAATGTTTAAAAATTCCTCTACTGTATTTGTGACATTCCTGTACTGTATATATAGATTCTATGTAGGTCACTATCAATCAAAATTTGGGCTGATGATATAGCTCCGTGGTGGAGTGTGAAATGTCCTGAGCTGGTTTCTCGGCACACACGCGGAGTTTATCACCTGTTCCATGTCTCTACCCCCACCCGCTCCCACCCGCTCCCACCCATTTCTCTCCTGTGCAGCCCTATACCACAGCCAGAATGACAGAACAGAAATGCCACCTTGCAGACCCCATGCTGAGCAATACTCTTTGTAGTTCCCCACAGAGCCATGTCCCTGCCACCCTCCCTGGCTTCTGCACAAACTGGGAACAGCCCAGTCTTACATCCTTCCAGAAGTCATAGCTAAAATCTATAAAGTCCCGTTTGAGGCAGGAGAATTGCCTGGAGTTTCAGGCCAAACTGATTTACAAAGTAAGACCCGCTCCCACCCGAAAAGCCATCTCCAAACAGATCCCAAAAGCTCCCCACTTCTGCCTTTTTGAGGTACTGCTATGGATAGAACACTTTCCAACAAAAATACTCCAAAATTGAAGATTAATCTACGGTGTGATGACCTTGGAAGCGGGAGCTTCAGGAAATAATGGCAGCTGGAATGAGAAAGGGTCTCCTGTAGCCCAAGATGGCCTCAATTCCTGACCCCCCTATGTCTGTCTACCTCCCAAGTGCTGGGATGACAAACACATGCTGCCATGTATCTGTGCCTCTGAGGGCCACGGACATGGCTCAGTTGTCTGGCATGCACAAAACCCTGGGTTCAAGTCCTTAGAGAGGTATGTGTGGCTAGAGAGCAGTTAAGAGCACTGACTGCTCTTCCAGAGGTCCTGAGTTCAACGCCCAGGACCCACATGGTGGCTCACAACCATCTGTAACTCCAGTTTCAGGGGATCCGACACCCCTTCTGGCTTTCAAAGGCACTAGGCATATACATGACACACAGACCTACACGCAGGCAAAACATGCATACACATAAATTAAAAATAAATCACTTTTGATAGACAGTCTCTCTATCATAAGGAAAAAGCAGGACAGTGTCCACGACAAACCAGGAAAGGGCCGTCACCAGGTTGGGGCCTTGATTTTGGTTGCCCCAACCTCCAGAAACAGAAAAGTGTATTTTGTTTAAGCGGCCCAGACTGGCTGTAATGGCTCTCGGAGACCCTGGATTTCCCTCAGCACCCCCTTATCTAACCACAGTTTAACGGCCTCTCACACCAGGCTAGGCTACCTTTGCCTAGTCATAGTAAGCCTGACCCAAACAAGCGCTCAGGATAGCCCCACAGAGAGACAGTCCTTGGCCCAGGGGTCTCAGTGTGGCTTTCTCCTGCTCCTGAAAGCTAATTTAAGGAGGGGACACATGCCCATCCCCCAGCCAGGGTCAGAGCTCAGTGTTCAAAGGTGGCTTTAAAGACAGGGGAGGGAAGTTCACTCAGGCTGTTGGCAAGTGTGAGAGAGTATCTCAGAGGCTCCTGTTCCCCAAGAGTAAACAGACGCCAGGGAGGGAGGTGCGGACTGGACAGGGATCCATAGTCAAGTATATCCAGATAAGAACTAAGGAGGAGGAGTGTCCACATCCAAAGCTGTTAACATCCCGGAAAGGCTGTGCTCCAGAGTGTGGACCTCTGGCTGGGTCTGAGGAGGAGGGAAGGGTGCCACCTGGGATCGAGAGGCTGAGAGAAGTCAGGGACAGGAAGACTGCCCTGCAGACGAGAAGAGACCAAGTCAGAAAAGGGAATGAAAGATAGCTATAAAGAGTCCAAGAAAAGGGCCAGACAGTGAGTCAGGGTGGGGGAGGGGCCGCAGCAGAGCCTCGGGAATCAAGATCCTGTTCCCAGGGGGCGCAGAGTCCTGTCCTAGGGTCCTGGAGGAACGAAAGGCCATTCCCAGGAGCTGGCTCAGACAGAGACACCACACTCCCTGAAAGCACCACCGACAGGCTCCGGAATCAAAGAGAACCAGGCTCCTTCCGGGACGGTAGCAGCCTAAGAATCTGGGGCCTCCCCCTTCCTGCCACCACACACAGGCACTGACAGGCCAGAGAACGGAATGTCACCCCCGTCTAGTGACCACAGCTATCTAGTACTGAATCCGGGAAGGCTATTCCACCCGGGCAACTGAGGGGCAGCTGTGGGAAGTCTCAGCCCACCAGTGTGCCCCAGCCCCCAGCCAGGGCTGGTACTAGGGAGGGGGCACCTCTAGCTGCCTCAATCCCCCTTCCAGGAATCTGAAGAATGTGTCCTTTGACCTCAGAACCCCAGGTCTTCATCAGTCATGCCCCCACCCCCAACACCTTGGGTCATAGGACTCCAGACCCTCGTGAAGGACTTCCTGGGATATGGGAAAATCACCTCCAAGCCGTTCTGGACCTCACGGAAACAGTGCAGGGCAGCTCAAGACACAGCAGACAGGAAGCACTGACATGCCCCTCCCCCATCGGTGCCTCAGAAAGTGATCAGGGGGGAGGGGACAGTTCTTTCGATTCAGCCTCTAGGGCCCTGCACTGGGTAAGTGCCAAATGTTTGCTGGCTATATGAAATACTTGGTTCTACTCAGGAATACAGCACCTGACAGTTACTGTTGCCTCTGCCCTAAGCCAGTTCTTCACATTCATTCATTCATTCATTCATCAACCAAATTCTTGCTAAGCTTTCGAAAGATGCCAAGCACTATGGGCGGACACTTCCGGCACAAGGGAAAAGAAAGACCTACATCCAACATCTCTCAAGTTGGAGTTACAGGAGGTGGGCAGGAAGGGTAGCTGGGGTCCCTCTGAAGAAGGGATGTTGGCAGAGTTCCGGACAGGGGACACGGCATGGTCCAGGTGCTGCAGCAAGGGCAGCAAGCGCGCCTTCTGGTGGAGGTGCAGTTACGAGGGCCTGTGTTAGTTAGCCCGAGGGCACAGGAAGCCACGCAAGGGTGTAAGCAGGGACTGACAATTCTAGATTTGCATGGTTAAAAGATGTCTCAGCACCTCGGCGGGAGAGGGTGTGACCCGTAGGACACTCAGGGCAGGGCCAGGTGAACTGACAGGAGAGGGCAGAGGAGAAAGGGGGCGGATTCAGTGACAGCCGGAGAGATGGGGGCGGGGCTGTCAAAGATTTGGGGGTAGTGTTGACTTACGCTCGGCAAAGGGGCTGAGACTCCGGGCCGGAGGTGTTGGGTGGGCAGCCAGAGCGCAGGGATGGATTCTCTGGTGTCAGGAATGTGGGCTACGTCTGGGAGTGACTGTACCGGCAACCGAGTGACTAAGTGTGTGGCTGTTGCTGTGGTGTGGGCATTTCTACAGTGCGTGAGGGCGAAAGGGCCCCGGGGAGGGGAAACTGAGGAAGGAGATGAAGTGCTTGCAGAAGAGGGAGTACAAGTGCGTGGGAGAGAGCCTACGTGTGCCCGCGGGTGGCCGGTGTAGCTGCGCCCCGTGACTCACGGCAGTGGCCTCTGCGTGTGACGGTGACAGGTGAACATACGACACAATCCTCCGCCCCCCTCCCTCCCTTCCTCCCTCCCGGGGTCCGTGACTCACCAAGCCTCACTCATCCCTCCACACCCTCCCTGACCCCCGCCTGCCGGGGGCGCCCGGCACACGCCGCAGCTCCGGCACTCTCCCCCTAGGGAGCCGGAGGAGGAAGACGACCAATGTCACCTGCCCCGGCCACGCGAGTAACTTCTGAAAAGTTCTCAGGCAACTAGGTCAAAAGGAAACTCACCCGCCGGCACGCGCACCCCGCCACTCTGCCACCTGCACCCGGCTTTGGGGCGCCTGGGCATCTCGGGGTAGCAGCTGCGGGGCGGGGGAGGGGAAGCCTGGTCTCCCCCACCTAGCAGCCGTGGGCTCCCACCCGGGGCGCGCGATCTCCAGGCAGGCTAGGCAGCCGGATCCCGGCGGGCCCGCGGGAGGACCCAAGAGAGATAAGCCAAGGGACTGGAGTGACAGCGCCGCTCAGGCGGGACGCCCCCTGCCCCGATTCCCTTCCGGCCGCGCTCGGGGTCCCCGGCACTCACCTGCGCTGGCGACGCTCGCCCGCCAAGGACGCCGCGGCTACCCTTGTCCCGGCCCCAGGGTCGCAGCGCGCGCAGCGACCCGCAGTGCGCTCGGCCGGGCGGCCGTCGGTGCAGCCGACCCAGGTCTGCGCGTCCGGCGGCGGCGGCGGCGGGAGAGACTGGCTGAGCCCCGGCCCCGCCCGCAGCTCCGCCCTCCTCGTCAGTGGAAAACTCCGGGATTCACGGCGCTGACGCACGCCGGGCCTCCCGCCAGGCCGCCCCGCAGCCCGCAGCCCGCGGCCCCGCCCCGGAGGTGCCGCCCCCTCCCCCGCCTCGAGCCTCCCCGCGGACTCTGACCCCGCCGGCCCCGGCGCCGCTGCTCCGCGCTCGGCTCCAGCGATCGCCGAGCTCCGGGCAGAGCCGGGTCCTAGAGATGCCCGCCTTTCTACGCCGAGCAGTCCCGAGCTGCAGACTGGGTAGACTGAGGCTGCGAGCGCTGGGAGCTCCTCCCCCTGCCTCCGCCCGCCCTAGGCAGCTTATTATCGATCCAATCTGACGACCCTTCTCGGGCCCCTACTCCTCATCCTACTCCTCATGCCCAGATTCCGCAGAAAGTTAACCGAGACTGGAGACCAGCCAGGGATGAGAAGAGAAGGCGGAAAAGGTCATCCCAGGGCCTGGCCTTCACCTCTGCCCTCAGGCCAGAGCCCTCACTCCTGAACAATACCTAAAGCAGAGATTGCTGGAAACAGCTTCCCCACCCCCATCCCTCCTTTAAAACAACAACAACAACAAAAAAAGAATCTGGTTTCTCCTCGGCCGGACCCTAGCCACTTAGAGCGGCTCCCGCCAAGACCGTCCCTAGGCTCGCAGCCAACTGCCTGTCCTACTGGGCAGAAGAAAGTATGCTCTAGCCGTCAACTTCTATCTCAGGAGCCCACCCCAGTCCTCCTCGGCCCACGGCACGTCCAGCTCAACCCAGTACCGAGAGCGTTTGCATTCTTCCATCTGGCTGCACCGCCTGGAATGTTTCGCCCTTTCTCTGCTCTCACCTGAGGGAATCCGACTACGCCTAGGAGGGCTCAGCGTGGACTGCCTCCTCCGGGAAGCCTTCTCTGGAAGCTCTGGACCCTCCCCCTCAGCCCGGCTCCCACTGCATTCTGGGTTCTTCTGTCTGTCCTAGATGAATGTTGTCAGTGGCTAGTCCAACCCTCAGGATTCCATTCTCCCCTCCCCCGGATGCAGCAGGGAGGTGACCTTGTGTCCTGCCTAAATGGCATCTAGGGTGGAGATCATGGCAGGGTCCCTTCTTCAGTCCTGGGTGTACATGTACAGACAGCAGGCGGGGTGACGTCTGCCCTTCGTCTGTGGTAATCTGGGGTCTGGGGGGCAGATGAGGTCTCTGACACACAGCTTTGGTACAGTGAAGCTGTGCTGACTGAGGCTGCTCCGGAAATAGGCTACAGAGCTAGCTGAGGATGGAGGGCAATTGCCTGCCATGTTGAAAGCCAGTTTGCGACCAGCCAGGGTATATGAAACCTTGTTTCAAAAGCAAACACATAAACCAGGGTGTGGTACTTTCTGTCTATAATCCCAGCGCTCAGGAGGCAGAGGCAGGCAGATCTCTGTGAGTTGGAGACCAGCCTGGTCTACATAGTGAGTTCTAAGACAGCCAGAGCTACATACATAGCGGAAACCCTGTCTCAAAACAAAAACAAACAAAATACTACAGAACTGATGCCAGTCTCTAGAGGTGACTGAGCGGTCACAGAGCTATCCCTCCAGGCCACGCAAATCCCCACCCTCAGATAGTCAGCTGACCTCTCCCTGTCCTGCACATTTGTAGCCCTTGATGGCCCAAGCGATCCTTTGCACCACCAGCCTTCACTAAAATCCCTTCTCTGTCACCAGCAGAAGGGTTTTTTAGTCTTGGAGACCCATCTCATGTACCCGAGGCTGGCCTAAGCTTGATGTGCAGTTGAGGATGACTTTGAATTTTCTGATTCTTTGCCCACCTCCTGAGTGCTGGAATGACAGTCAGGTACTACCATTTAAGATTTTATATAGTGCTGGGGATAGAACCCAAGGCTCTGTGCATTCCAGGCAGGCACTCTACCAACTGAGCTACCTCCCCGGCCCAGAAAGAGGGCTTTGATGGTGCCTAGAAGTCCTGTTCTACATTGCCAGCTCCTATTTCCAATGCATAAAATGAGAGCACTGGACCAGAGAGCCGAGCCAGCTGCACATTCCTTGCCTAAGATGCTGATGAGGGAGCTGGGCAAGGCTGGACTCTAGAGTTAATGAGGTTCTCTGGAGCTACCCAGGTTTGCATCCTGCTGGGCTCTGTATCCAGGAAACCAGACAAGGCTGAAAGCAGGGCAGGGAGTTGGCAAGGGCTGCGGAGGGAGGGGGCTTAGAGCAGGGAACCTGATGGTGAGGGAGTCTGGCGAGCAGGGGGAGAGAGAGATTAAAGGGAAAAAAATATATAATCAAATAAGTGATGTATTTTCTGTAGAAAAGCATCTCCCTGTCCTGGGATAGCTCACCAGATGTTGCCCAGATGTTGCTGGTGATGGGAAGCATCTCCCTCAGGGATCTCATCTGAACTCTTCCTGTTCGTGGGGAATGAGGGGTCTGTTCCAAGGCAGGCAGAGTGGGGTGTGGAGCACTCGTCTGTAACTATGGCATACACACACATATACTGTATAATGTGTGTGTGTGTGTGTGTGTGTGTGTGTGTACACGCGCGTGCGCAAAAACACCCACACATCCTCAGGGAGTTTCTGAATACTTGGAAGAGACCTGCAAGTACTGTCTTCAGCATCTAAGGACCACCCACCCATGCACTTGTTTAAGTAAATTAAAATTATTGCAATTTTTCGAGACAGGTTTTCTCTGTGTAGTTTTGGTGCCTGTCCTGGATCTCACTCTGTAGACCAGGCTGGCCTCGAACTCAAACTTCTGCCTGCTTCTACCTCTGAGTGCTGGAGTTAAAGATATGTGCCACCACTGCCTGACTTTAAGTAATATTCTTTTTTTTTTTTTTTTTTTTTTTTTTTGGTTTTTCGAGACAAGGTTTCTCTGTGTAGCTTTGCGCCTTTCCTGGAACTCACTTGGTAGCCCAGGCTGGCCTCGAACTCACAGAGATCCGCCTGGCTCTGCCTCCTGAGTGCTGGGATTAAAGGCGTGCGCCACCACCGCCCGGCAAGTAATATTCTCTTGATTGCGCCAAGAAGGATTTAAGGTAAAAGAGCCCTTAGGAACAGCAGCCACTGGAAGCTGGGGAGGCTGGGACAGGAGATCCAACTGCAATCGTCACTGTCTTAACTTCACAAGTGAGAAATCTGAGTTAAACGGAAGGGGTCTCTGAGTCCAAGGGCTGAGTGAGAGTCTGAGATGTAGGACATGGCTGATGGTCTCTGCAGGGGCAGGATCTGTGATCTGTCACTGCCCAGCTCTCTTCATGGCAAAGACGCCCTCTTGTAAGTCTGTGGACCTTATGCCTCTGAGCCATAGTCGGTTGTAGAAGGAACTCGGGGGAGTCTTTTATTTATTTATTTTTTTATTTTTTTTTTTGGTTTTTCAAGACAGGGTTTCTCTGTGTAGCTTTGGAGCCTGTCCTGGATCTCGCTTTGTAGACCAGGGTGGCCTCGAACTCACAAAGATCCACCCGCCTCTGCCTCCCAAGTGCTGGGATTGAAGGCGTGTGCCACCACTGCCCAGCTCGGGGATTCTTAATTAGCCTTAGGAACACAGATCACGGTCCTACCTCCTTAGGATCCTCAAACATTCTCTTCTGGAGATCTTCAAGCCAGGGTCGATGGAGCAAGTTCTGACCCTCTCCATAGGGCTCTGGGTCTCCTTTTCCTTAAAGGAATCCGCTAGACCCACCCCACCCCCATCCCTCCTAGGACTCTCAGGAGCCTAAGGCAGAGCAGCCTAGATTCAGGGCCTGAACAATCAGCTTCAAAACACTGTCTACAAACTTGGTTAATGCTCATTCCTAGACTCTCCTAGAAGGGTTGAGTCAGTAATCCTGGGCAGGCCCCAGCGGCTTGTGACAGCAAGTGCACCAGAGACCCTGTTCCAGTGACTCAAGACCCCCTGAGCTAAGGCAGAGAAAGAGAAATGATTAAGAGGTAGCCTTTCAGTGTAAGCAGAAGGCTTATCACAACCACAGGCCGGGATCCTGCACTCAGGAAGTGGAATCAGGAGGGTCAGGAGTTTAGGGCCATCCTCAGCTACAAAGCAAGTTTGAGATCAGAAAAGAAAGAAAAAGGGTTTTTATTTTAAGATAGGGTCTCACTATGCTGCGTACTCATGCCTCACCTTCCTGGCTATAGCCCAGCTTTAAATGGGAAGACTTTGTGTGTAGATCTTGTGAATTAAAAACTTGCTGGGCACTCAGAAGGACAAACATGGTATGTACTCATAAGTGGATACTAGATATAAAGCAAAGGACAATCAGACTGCAACCCACAGATCCAGGGAGGCTACCTAGTAGGGGGACCCTAGGATGACTGTGGCTTATAATAAGTTTTGGTTTTGCCCAATCACTGGGCAAGCTTATACTATCTACATTTCACTATTAGGATAAGAATTTGTATTGTATCAAGCTGATAAAAGAAAATGCTGGCCTTACTTTCAGGAGAGGAGGCTAAAATCTTTTTAGATTATGGATTAGCCTATAGAAAAATGTCTGCCGTAAATCAAACAGTGAAGGGGAAGATGAGTAGGAATCTCACTTACACAGCTTAAGTAAAACATAACTCTCTGAACAGATGAAGACAGGTTTCTTCTGTAACCCAGAATCTAATCAATATTTACATGTATAATTCAGCTATCATTTGGCTTAAAAGGGCTTATAGGAAAATGTTATCATTTTTACTATTTTTTTTCTTTTTCTCTTTTTTTTTTTTTTTCTTTTTTTCTTTTTTTTTTTTTTGGATTTTCAAGACAGGGTTTCTCTGTGTAACTTTGTGCCTTTCCTGGAACTCACTTTGGAGACCAGGCTGGCCTCAAACTCAGAGATCCACCTGGCTCTGCCTTCCGAGTGCTGGGATTAAAGGCGTGCACCACCACCACCTGGCCATTTTTACTATTTTCTACAGAGAGAATATTTTACTGTTTAAAATAACACTGGACTTTTGAATTATAACCTGTTTTTTATGTTAAAAAAAAAAACTTGCTGGGCATGGTGGTACATGCCTCTAATCCCAACACTTGGGAGGCAGAGGCAAATAGAACTCTGTGAATTTGAGGCCAGCCTGGTCTACAGAGTGAGTTCCAGGACAGCCAGGGCTACACAGAGAAACCTTGTCTTGAAAAATTAAAAAACAAGCCAGGCGGTGGTGGCGCACGCCTTTAATCCCAGCACTCGGGAGGCAGAGCCAGGAGGATCTATGTGAGTTCGAGGCCAGCCTGGGCTACCAAGTGAGTTCCAGGTAAGGCGCAAAGCTACACAGAGAAACCCTGTCTCGAAAAACCAAAAAAAAAAAAAAAAAAGAAAAAAGAAAAATTAAAAAACAAAAACAACAACCCTGCCTGTTGGTTTCTGTGTCAAAGATTTTTGACAGATACTACCAGTTGCCTTCCCCAAAATTTCACCAGTTTCACTCACAAGCAAATACCTTTGGGGTGGTAATTTCCCAACATCCTCCCTAGATCTGGGTGTCATCATATTTCCTGATTCCTGCTAATCTGGTTGGAAAAACAACTTTGTCAATTTTCTTCCTTTTTTTTTTTTTTAGTTTTTCAAGACAGCGTTTCTCTGTGTAGCTTTGGAGCCTGTCCTGGATCTCACTCTGTAGACCAGGCTGGCCTTGAACTCACAGAGATCCGCCTGACTCTGCCCTCTGAGTGTTGGGATTAAAGGCGTGTGCCACCACGCCCGGCTTGGGCGTGTACCACCACAGCCGGCTCCCATGTTATTTTCTTTCTCCCTATTTGTAATTTTTTTTCGGGGGGAGCAGGGCGGGCAAAGTCCTAGTTGTCCTGGAACTGGTTCTGTAGACCAGGCTGGCCTTGATCCGCCTGCTTCTGCCTCCCAAGTGCTAAGATTAATTAAAGGCATGTGCCACCACCCCACCACCGCATGACTGTTAATTTTTTTTTCTGAGTTTGTTTTTGTTTGATGGGTGTTTTGTTCCTTGGTTTCTGTTTCCTCTGTGGTCTTCTGGTCTTTGTGGTCTGTATTTCTGGCGGCTGGTGTCACCTCTGGTCCAGCAGGGCCTCTCCTCAGAATTGGGGAATTCCAGTTCTGGCCTGGAATTCAGAGACCTGCCTGCCTCTGCTGCCCAGGTACTGGGATTAAAGGCGTGTGCCAACCACCCTGCAGCTTTATTTTTGTTTTCATTTATTTTCATTATCTGTGTGTATGTGGGACGGGACACCATGGAGGTCAGAGGACAACTTTTGGAAGTCAGTTCTCGCCTATCTCTTAGTACGTAGTCACCATCCTTTGTTTTTATGTGTTATATATAAGTTCTTATTTATTATTTGAAGATTTCATACACGTATTCAATTTATTTCTACTATACCCATCCACTACTCCCCATTCCGATTCTCCCTAGTCCCATTCCTGAATACCCAAATTCCCCCTCCCAACCTCAGGAGGTCCGTTTTTAAAAAATAAATAAGCCGGGCAGTGGTGGCGCACACCTTCAATCCCAGCACTCGAGATCCAGGAAAGGTGCAAAGCTACACAGAGAAACCCTGTCTCGAAAAACCAATAAATAAATAAATAATAAACAAACAAACAAACAAATAAATAACCCACTGACCACTGAGTCCAATTAGTGTTGTCAGTATGCAAATAATAAATATGAGCCCTCACCTGAGCACTGGCCACACCTTCCTCTCCTAGCAGCCAATGGCTCCTCAGATAGGGGTGGAGCTTGCTAAGCCCCGCCCACATCCATGCGGGACTTTTAACTGGCTTGATCTTGTGCGAGTAACTACAGCTACTTGAGTTTATGAGTTCAACGGTTCTGTCATGTCCAAAAGATAGCATTTCACAACCGTCTTCTTTATCGTCTTCTTTATCCCCTGGCTTCTCTGTCCTTTCCACCCCCTCTTCTGCAATGTTCCCTGAGATCTGGGGGCAATCAGGGAGGAGAATTGATATAGTGGACCCATTTAGGGTATTTGTTTCTTAGTGATGTACTTTAAACAAACTGAATTCTTATGTGTACTGGAGTCTGTTTCTGTGTTCATCTGTTATTTATATGCAGGCATGTGTCTACATGAGTACATGCAAACATGTATGTGAGGGAATGTACCTGTTCACACCAAGACAAGGTGTCGGGTGCCTCCTCTGTCAGGTCTCCATCTGTTTCTCTGAGGCAGGGTCTCCTAGAACTTACCCTTTCTAGGCTGGGCTGGAAGCCAGTAGGCACCACTGCCCGCCTTGGGGCGAGTTCCTGGGGTATGTGAGATGCCTGGCTTGTTCCATGGGTGCTGAGATCCAAACTCATAGTTGAGCAGCAAGTGCTGGTAACTGCTGAGGCTCTTTTCATCCCTCAGATTCAGTATCTGGGTCACTCTGGATCTTTGGCCTCAGGGAGAGATTATCACCATTTTTCTGTTGAGGAAAAGACAGGGAGCTTTTGAAGACAGAACTAAGATGCCAAACTTTAGCCTTGGAGAGTGAGAGGTCTGTCTTTCATTTTACTTCTCTTGGCAGAGATATCTACATAAAAGCAACCACTGGTTAGGGGTAGGGCAGAATCTAAGCCTCCAAATCATTGAACAAAAATACAAACGTGGGGTTGGGGATTTAGCTCAGAGGTAGAGCGCTTGCTCTGCTCAGCAAGCACAAGGCCCTGGGTTCGGTCCTCAGCTCCGGAAAAAAAAAAAATAAACGTGCACATACATGCCTATCACAGTAAACAAAAACTGGACATGGAAAAACAGAAAAATGGAAGCATTGAGATAAAAAGTGGAACAGAAGATAATATAAACACTTAAGGTTAATACGTGAGTTACACCAGCAAGTGTAAATATGGATTAAACTCACCCTCCACAACAACACCAAAAAGATTCTTACACTGGATGAGAAAAAAAGCAATGCCCTACTCCATACTGCATTCCAGGGTTGCATCATTACCAAACTAACTCTGGTTAAAAAATGTAAACTGAGCTGGGTGTGGTGGTGCACGCCTTTAATCCCAGCACTCAGAAGGCAGAGGCAGGAGGATCTCCGTGAGTTTGAGGCCAGCCTGGTCTATAGAGTGAGTTCCAGGGCAGGCAGGGCTACACAGAGAAACCCTGTCTTGAAGAGAGAAAAAGTGCAAAAGTCTAGGCTGGGCATGATGGTGCACACCTTTAATCCCAGCATTGGGGAGGCAGAAGCAGCCGCATTCTGTCTTCCAGGCCAGTCAGGGCTACATGGAGCTTCTACCAGGATACTGTGAAAAAATGTTAGAAAGTACAAAAAAGATGGGGTGTGTAACACAAGAATAGAACACTTGGCCGGGCGGTGGTGGTGCACGCCTTTAATCCTAGCACTTGAGAGGCAGAGCCAGGCGGATCTCTGTGAGTTCCAGGCCAGCCTGGTCTACAGAGCGAGATCCAGGACAGGTTCCAAAGCTACACAGAGAAACCCTGTCTTGAAAAAAAAAAACAACAAACAAAAAACAAAAACAAACAAACAAACAAACAAAAAAGAACAGAACACTTGCCTATGTTCTATGAGGGTCTCAGGATGACCAAAAGCAGGTGACAATACCTTCATAGGAGTCTCTTTGTCAGCAGCCACTTCGCACACAGAGCTCTGAAAACACCCCGAGGCCATGAATGGAGACCACTGACTTTTATGGCTGTGCATTGTGAGATGAGGAGCCAGATTGTCACCTGACTGCGGTCTTTGTGAGGAGAGTAATGTGCCTTGACATTCAGGTGCAGGATTTGTTTTGCTCCAAATATGTGAATCAATGTTGGACCAGTTAGCATACCAAAAAATAAGGAAACACTTCAAATAGGATGGTTATAAAGAAAGCTTATTTACAAAAGTGGGCTTGGGTGACCCCCAAAAGACAAGTCCCCACAGAGCTGCTGTCACCGATAAGACAGGAAGAAAGCGGAGGAGGGACTGGGGGCATCTACAGAAAGGAGAGAATCCATAGCAGGAGTTGCTGCATGAGCTGTAGTGACTTACAAGAAAGGGTTCCCCTATCTCTCCCCTGCCCCCATCCCTATCCCTGCTGGGGTACTCATGGTGGAGCCCCTGGAAAACAGAGTGTGACTCTAATACTTTTCTGTTTGGTTTGTTCTGTTTAGATAAGATTTCATAACGTAGTCCTGGCAGCCCTGGAACTCACTATGTCGACCAGGCTAGCCTTGAACTCAATGTCGGCCTGACTCTGCCTCCTAGGTGCCAAGACTCCCAGCTTGACTCTCTAATCTCTGTGTGTGGGGTGTGTATAAGTGCACTCACTCTTGTGTACACAAAGCGTGTCAGACCCACATCAGGTACCTTCCTCTATTGCTAGTCAGCTTATTTTTTGAGACGGGATCTCTGAACCTGGAGTTCAAAGTTTTGCCTAGACTTGCTGGCTGGAGATCCATCTCCACCCACACACTGACCTAGGACTGAAATTACAGATACACCCCTCCAAGTCCAGTTTTCCTTGAGTGTTGAGATCTGATCCTCATTGCTTGAGTGGCAAGCGCTAACCCACTGTACCATCTCCCGATCTCTAACCCTGCAAGGGAATCCAGCAATAAACAGAACAAAATGTCATAAAGTACATTTCCTTCCTGTGTATGTGTGTGTGTGTGTGTGTGTGTGTGTGTGTGTGTAGGTTGGAGGACAACTTGCAGGAATCTATACACCTAACTTATGAAGAAATGAAGGTTCAGGTTGGGGTTACATACCTATATGGTAGAGTGCTTGCCTAGGTTTTATCCTTAGCACAAGCCTGTAATCCCAGCACGCCCCTTCAGAGGAAAAGGGTAAGTACTTCAAGGTCACCCTTACATACACAGTTAGTTCAAGACCAGCCTGGGTTACATGAGACACTGTTGAAAAATTATATAAAAATTGTTGCAGGAGGGCCCCCCAGGAGACATCTCATTCTATTTCATTGGCCAGAATTCCTCTCCTACAGCAGCAAGGGAGATTAGCAGAGTGCAGAGTGGGATGGTCACGACTGATTGAGACCACTTTGTTTGCCTGAGCCTGGAGAATGTGTCCATGGATCCAAACTAAGGTTCTGTTATCAAGAAAGAGGGGAAGGGCTGAATTCACCATTGATATGTGTGAGGCTGGCTTCCAGGGCTTTCACTGGACAATGGGGCTCTTGTCTGCTGGTACTGGCTGGGGGTGCGGCACTCCTTCACAGTGTGTGACATTGATTTTGTGTGTCATCCAAGTGGGTTGTTTGATCAACTCATTTTACCAAGAGCTCGCTCTGCCTTCTCCCTGATCATAGTATCTCTCAGTAGCCTGTGGCTCAGTTGATAAGCCGAAGAATGAATTGTGTCAGTTTTCAGTACAGGTTGGACAATTTCAACGATGCTTCAAGGATTTTCATTTTGTATTTTTCTCCCTTTGAGGGAAACTCGTGAACATCACACTAGACTTGATTTTACCCATATTCTGGAAACAAACTTGGTTGTCTAACTGCTACTAGGGCCCCTGTGGGATTCATACCACCATTTCACAAGATTTCATAATACCGGGGTGGGGATATAGTTCAGTTGGTACAGTGCTTGCTCAACATGTACAGATCCCTGTGTCCCACCCTCAAGCACCACATAAAACTATGCTTGGGGATACATACCTTTAATTCCAGCACTGAGGAGGTAAAGGCAGGAGGATCAGGAATTCAAGGTCATCCTTAGCTATAAAGTGAGTTCAAGATCAACCCAGGCTACATGAGACTCTCAACAACAACACACACCATTTTCACATACTCAAGTCTGTGCTCGCTTCCTTCCTCCTCCTCTTCCTGACACGGGGTCTCACTATGTAGATCAGGATGACTTCAACCTCGCAGGGGTCTGCCCGCCTTTATCTCCTGAGTGCTGATATTGAAGACGCGCACCACTATTCCAGGCAAGGATTATCTTTTTTCCTTGATACATCTTTAAGGTTTGAAGCCTGGCTGCCACATTACAACAACAATAAGATGGAAATAAACATAACAGTACTAACCAGGAATGTGCAAATGGCCCGGGCATATTTTAACCAGCTGGGTTGCAGTCTTGCTTTTACTGAGTATGAGCTAGATTGAACTGGCCAACTCCAGTCTGATGGCTCAGCAGAACAGGACAGTTACTCCAGAAACGGTGATTTCTAAGGACATTAGCGTTGATCCCACACTCCTGAGACGTACTGAACACCTGCCTGCAGAGTGGTCCTTGCTCCAGCCCCACTGCAATCCCGGCCTCACACGTGCCTAGTTTATTACTGGGAACAGCTGACTCGTGGCCTGGGGCAAGCTTTCTGTCTGTCCAAACCCAGTTCAATTTACCCAGAGGGCAGGATGGAAGTGGCCTTGAATGTAGTAGGCCTTAACCTGCAGTGGGCTAGGGTGGAACCCTCTGAGGAATGTTCCAAATACTATCTCAGTGACATAAGCTGCAGTTACCCTCTCCGGTCATATGCACCCACCATCTTCATTGGTTTTGTTCCCCCCTCCTTCTTCTTATACCCATGGGCACCTGAAAACACACACACACACACACACACACACACACACACACACACACACACACTCACAGCACACAGATACTTAAAATAAATCCTTGAAAAAGAAAAGAAATATGGTTGGAAACTGTTGCACAGGACTGTAATCCTAGCTGAGACTGGAGGATTAAAGTTCAAGGCTTGCCTGGTCAATTCAGTGAGACCTTGGCTCAAAATAAACAGTAAGTTTAAACCAGGCGGTGGTGGCAGACGCCTTTAATCCCTGCACTCGGAGGCAGAGCCAGGTGGATCTCTGTGAGTTCCAGGCCAGCCTGGTCTACAGAGTAAGATCCAGGACAGGTACCAAAACTACACAGAGAAACCCTGTCTTGAAAAACCAACCAACCAACAAACAAACAAAAAAAACAGTAAGTTTGATGTGTGGTGGCAGACGCCTGTAATCCTAGCTTTTGGGAGATGGAGATGAGGAGTTCAAGGTCATGGTCACTAACTAGTGAGTTTAAGGACATCCTAGGGTATGAGACCCTGCCTGACTCAATAAAATGCAGTAATAAACTGATTAATTAATTAAAAAAGAAGAGGGATGAGGGTGTAGCTCAGAGGCAGAGAGCCTGCCAGGCACACATGCTTCCCTCCACAGGACGTCATCCATCCATCCTTGTTACTGAACTAGGCCAGGCTAACACTCATTTGATACATCAGTGGTCCCTAACTACCAGGCTGCCTGCTCTCCTGAAGTATTCTTTTTTGTTGTTGTTGTTGTTATTTTTTCTTTTTTGTTTTTTGTTTTTTGTTTTTCGAGACAGGGTTTCTCCGTGTAGCTTTGCGCCTTTTCCTGGAACTCACTTGGTAGCCCAGGCTGGCCTCGAACTCACAGAGATCCGCCGGGCTCTGCCTCCCAAGTGCTGGGATTAAAGGCGTGCACCACCACTGCCCGGCTGTTGTTATTTTTTCAAGACAGGGTTTCTCTGTATAGCCCTGGCTATCCTGGAACTCACTGTATAGACCAGGCTGGCCTCGAACTCACAGAGATCTGCCTGACTCTGCCTCCCAAGTGCAGTGCTGGGATTAAAGGTGTGCACCATTGCCTGGCTTGAAGTATTCCTTTAGTAGGAAGACTCTGGGTACAGGGCATGTGGAGACATTTGAATTCTCAGGGTGATTGATGGAGAGGGAAGTCGGGCCCACACTGACCTTAGCATGTCAAGTCCAAGAAGGAAGGTGGGCCAATGGCTCCCTTTCCTCTTCTGACCCTTCTCTCTTGGGAAACCCCTTTGTAGGGAAAGCATAGAGTCTGTTAGATTGGAAATCCCCCTCCCAACCCAAGGAGGTAGCCTAGGGAGAGGGCTACTTTCCCCTAGCCGCCACACCCCCCCTTCTCGCCACCCCCCATCTGCCTGTGGCTCCTGACAGGCTGGTTGCAGTGGAGAACTCCCTGGAGTATTCATCCTCAGGATCCACAACAGAAACAAAAATTAGGGTGCATTCTCCAGTGCTGAGATTGATCTTAGGGCCTGTGTGTGCTAGCCAAGTACTCTACCACTAATTTATAATCTGGTCTCTTTCTATTTCTGTTTTTAAAGATATATTTATTTGTTTTAAGTGTATATATGTGTGTGTGAACACAAGGGTGTCCAAGCAGGCTAGCGGAGTTGACTCCACCTGGAGCTGGGGCTGAAGCAGGGGGTTATGAGTCACCCAATGTGATGCTGAGAAGTAGCAAGCTCCAGCCAGTCCTCTGCAAGAGCAGCACACGGTGCTCCAGACCACTGAACTATCCCTCCAGCCCTACCTGTTTTTATTTTGAGACAGGATCTCACTAAGTTGCTCAGGCTTGCCTTGAACTGATCACCTTCTTGCTTCAGCCTCCTGAATACTGGGATTACAGACTGATAAGTAAATGAAAAACAATAAAGACTTTTGTGCACTTCAGGAAGAAATACCTGTCCCAGTGTACCTTCATCAGAAAGATGATGGAGCCAATTCACGTAATCCCTGCATTGGTGGTGGAGGCAGGAGGATCAGGATTTCAAGGGCAGCCTCAGCTACGAAGTAAGATATTTATGTTTGACTGAACCTCAAGTACCCTAGGCCAGCCTCAAACTCACTGTGCAGCTGAGGATGACCTCACACTCTTGATCCCTCTGCTTCCATCTCCCAAATGCTCGGACTACAGGTACATGCCACCCATTCTGCCTTTGAGATATATTTTTGATATGGAATTAAAAATACTAAAGGCAGGGATGGAGAGATGGCTCAGCAGTTAAGTGCACTTGTTCCTCTTGCAGAGGACCTGAGTTCAATTCCCAGCACCCACGTGATAGCTCACAAGTAACTATAACTCTAGTTCCAAGTAGTCCAAAACCCTCTTCTGGCTTCCTCAGGCATTACACACACAGTGCACATACGTACATACATACATGCAGGAAAAAATACTCATATACATAAAATAAATCCTTAAAAATGTTCAATTACTTAAAAAATACTAAAGCACACTAAGCATGGAGCCACAAACCTGTAACCCTGGCACTTGGGGACAGAAATAACTGGTTCAGAAGTCTAAGACTAGCCTCTGCTAAAGGCTAGCCTCTGCTATACAGACTATATAGTGAGTTAGAGACTAGCCTGATATATATGAGATCTCATCAAAACAAAAACTAAAATATAAATAACTAAAAGTCTGACATATAAAATACTTAGGAGATGATGAGATATCAGGCTAGTGAGATGGATGAACAGGAAAAGGGCCTTGGGGTCTAGCCTGCAGACCTGAGTTCCAGCCCTGTAATCCACAGGGTAGAGGACAGAACCAGCTCTCAGAACTGTCCTTTGACTTCCACATTCACACACACACACACACACACACACACACACACACACACACATGCACACAGAACAGATACTTGTAAAAAATAAGATACTAAAGTATGAAGATAGCTTTTCTTTTCTTTCTTCATTATTATTATTTTTTATTTATCTATCTATCTGTCTATCTATCTATCTATCTATCTATCTATCTATCTATCTATCTATTTATTTTGGTTTTTCAAGACAAGGTTTCTCTGTGTAGTTTTGGTGCCTCTCCTGGATCTCGCTCTGTAGTCCAGGCTGGCCTGGAACTCACAGAGATCCACCGGCCTCCCGAGGGCTAGGATTAAAGGCGTGTGCCACTGCTGCCCGGCTCTTTTTTATCTTTTTGAGACAGGATTTCTCTGTGTAGCCTGGCTGTCCTGGAACTCAAATTTTGACCAGGAACTCAGAGATCCACCTGCCTCTGCCTCCTGAGTGCTGGGATTAAAGGCATGTACCACCACACTGGCCTGAAAATAGCTTTTTTTTTTTTTAATTTTTTTTTTGGTTTTTTCGAGACAGAGTTTCTGTGTGTAGCTTTGGTGCCTGACCTGGATCTCGCTCTGTAGAGCGGGCTGGCCTCAAACTCACAGAGATCCTCCTGCCTCTGCCTCTCGAGTGCTGGGATTAAAGGCATGTGCCACCACGGCCTGGCCTTCTTCCTCTTCTTTAATTGAGAAGTTTATTTACTTTATTTATTATTTGTTATGTGGGTGGGTGTGGTGTATGCATGTATTAAGGGTGCACTCTCCCCAGCCTGTGTCCAGTCCCTCCATCTCAGTTTTTGAAATGGAGTATCCCACTGAACCTAGAGCTTTCTCTCTGCTAGACTTGTTGCCTTCCTTGTCCTTCCCCAGCACTGGGGTTACACACACAGGCTGCCAAGGCCTGACTTCTGCGTGGACATTACTCTGTGTGTGTGTCTGTCTGTCTGTCCATCTGTGTGTGTGTGTGTGTGTGTGTGTGTGTGTGTGTGTGTGTGTGTATGTCTCGTCTGTCCTTCTGTCTGCTTTCCTCCCTCTCTCTCCCTCCCTCCCTTTCTCTCCCTCCCTCCTTGGCCTGTTTAGAGTGTTTATCCCAGGCTTCTCTCCCTCTTCCCATTCCTTCTTCCCTCCTCGTCCTCTGGCAACACTGTGCTGACAATACTCTTGCTTCCCTTGGCAACAGACACGGCTCAGGCTCCGTTCTGCATTCTTGCTGGAGGACCCTATCCCAGTTCTGATTTCTCTAATCTCTGGTTGCTGGAGGGCGATGACCTCCTCTCTTTTTCTACCTGAGTTCAGTCTCTGAGATCACGGCTTTGTACACAGGCCCTCTTCCCTGCAGCACCGTCCATCACCTCTGTCTTTGCTCTGCACTGGGGACTGACTCTGCAGGCTGTCCCTGAGACTCCTTGGAGTCAGGCTTCCCAGGGGCTTTGGAGAAGAGGCGTGGAGTGAGGTCAGAGGTGTGTTCCCCTTGTAGGGTTGCCATGGACAGGCTCCAACAAAACTCAGCTTCTGCCAGTTGGCCGAATCCACACTTGTATAGCAAAAAGTTAATCCCCTTTCTTGGATGAAGTTACAAAAGTTGGATGTCTCTCTTCTATTCCCTCCACTGAGCTTCCTCTCTCTCCTCTTTTGAGACAAGGTCTTGCTATGTCGCTAGCCTCCAACGTTCACTTTCCCAGCCTCGGTTGCACCACCTTCCAAATGCTCAGGTTACAGCTCTGCACCACCACGCCCAGCTCAGTCTCCTGTCCCTCCCCCTTGGATCTGTGGGTGCTTAAATCCCCTCTCAGGAGCCTGGTCCAACACCGCCCTTGTATACTCTCTTTCCTTGCAAAAGCTGACTTTTTTTTTTTTTTTTTTTTTTTTTTTGGTTTTTCGAGACAGGGTTTCTCTGTGTAGCTTTGCGCCTTTACTGGAACTCACTTGGTAGTCCAGGCTGGCCTCGAACTCACAGAGATCCGCCTGGCTCTGCCTCCCGAGTGCTGGGATTAAAGGCGTGCGCCGCCCGGCGCTGACTTTTTTTAATGAAGCCCTCCTCAAATTTCTCATTCAAGCATGCTAGCTGTTTCTCTCTGGGGCATGCTCCTGTTCAAATTCCAAACACTCTCCTGTCTCTACCAGTCCTGAAACTCCGGCCCTTGGAAGCAGCTCTCACTCCCTAGTCTTCGCTCAACCTCTATCCTATAAAGGACAGGCTCGTGCTTCTGGTTACAGTGGCCTGGGGCTTCTTCCCCTCACACCTACATCTGGGCTACTGGTCAGCAAATTCTATCAACCCTGTTGTTAAAACACACCCAGAAGCCTACCTCGGATGCCTGTCTCCTCCCTCTCTGCTGTCTCTCACTGAGACTGCATCTCCTCTGGGGTAGAGCTCCACTCACATCCTGTCATTTCATTGTTCAAGACCCACCAAGGGGCCGGGCATGAAGTTCAGTTGGTAGCATGCTTGCCTAGCATGCCCCTTCAGTTCAGAATAAAGCTATGTGTGGTAGTGCAAATACGCAATCCCAGACTCAAGAGGTAGAGGCAGGAGGATTATAAATTCAAGGCCACCCCTGGCTGGCTACATAGAGAGTTCAAGGCCAGCCTGGGCTACACTGCATAAGACCCTGATTCAGAAAACAAAACAAATACCCTCTAAGGGCTTCTCTTCTGACATAAAAGCCAACCCATTGGGTCCTACCCAGCACTCTTCACACCTCTTCAATCTTGACAGACACAAGATGTTCACACTTCATTCTGGTCTCCACACAAAAGTCAATTTGTGCACAAGGCTGTTCCCTTCTTTCCACACCTTGTTACCACCAATGCATTGTGATCACCCTTCTCCACAGGCTTTGGGACTCAGACCTTTGCTCTGGTCACAGCTCTACCAGTGTGTCCTGCCCTGAATCTTGTACGTTCTCAGTGTGTCTGTTTTGTCTTGTTTGAGACAGGGTCTCACGATATAGTCTTGGCTGGCCTGAAGCTTGATATGCAGATCAGGCTGGCGACTGCCTCTGTCTCCTGGATGCCAGAACTAAAGGCCGAAGCAGGAAGACTGAGCTCATAGTCACCCTATCTCCAAAAAACCCACAGTGGGGCTGTAACCTGGAAGACCAGTGGTTCTCTAGACGCACAAGGTCCTGGGCTCCATCCTTTACACTGAAGGAAAAAATTAGACCAGAACAGTAGGCAAACATGTCGGCAGGCATTCTTGGGCTTTATTATAAGGCATCTTGGATATTTGGCCTGTAATCCACTCAGGAAGCAGTGGCAGGAGGATGGAGAGTTCAGAGTCAGCCTGGGAGATATATACATATATATATATGGAACACTGTGTATATATATATATACACACAGTGTTCCAGGTCGGCATGGCTATGAGCCCCTGTCTTAAAAACAAACAAGTCAGCCAGCCAGTTGTCTTCCTAACACAGCATGTGGAGTGCCAATTTACCATGCTCATTACAGATGGATTATCTTAAATAATCTTGGATATTGGTCTTGGATATTTTAAATAATCGCTGCTCCCAAACCACCTTAGCAATTATCCTTCTGTCGTGTCCTTAGGACAAACCCTTGCATGTGCAGTTGTTAGGTCAACGGACACGTTCATTTAAAATCTGGTCATATTCTCAATTTGTTCTTCGAACCCGCGGGCAGACCTCTCCTTTGCCTCATCTGCCCCAACATGAGTCATCTCAGGTTTTTGGTTCTTGGCTCAAAGGGATGAGTATCACTTTGTTTCGTTCAACTCGCCTTTCCCAAATTATGGCAAAGTGAGGAGTCATCTTTTCTGGGGTCAGAAGCGCCGAGATCCGGCAGGGGACAAGCCTGTGCTCAGACAGCTGGCTACCACCCCCTCACCCTCCAATACTCCCTCTTTCCTTCTGAGCTTTCCTTTCTCGCCCACAAGTTTCAGATTCCTGGAACCGCTCTCGGTGACCTCACGCCCGTGACTTCACATCCGGAACCTTCTGGGAATTCTCGGCCGCGCTTTTTCGTAAGAAACCTTGCAGGGGAGGAGGTTGGGCCAGGCGGAGCTTTGGGGCCTCGGCAGCCCGCCCCTGGACCCGCCCCTCCCGCGGCGCGCGCCTGGGGGCCCGCCCCTGCAGCGGATCCTAGCTGCCTGCGAGCCCGAGCTAAGCCTAAACCTTTTGAGTTTAGCTGGGTGTCTCATCCTGCTCTTTGGTCGTCGGTGGGAGAGGGTACTGAGAGGGAAAAAAAGAGCAAGGTGGATCTGGAAGGATCCACAGCACAGTGGGCAGGACCTCAGGGGCTTGGGGCTGGGGCCAAAGATGGACATTGCTGATGGCTTTGAAGTCTTCAGAGGGGACCTCAGACCTGAGTCTTCAGACTAAGCTTTCCAAAAAAGGTGGCTAGAAAACAGGGGATGTGGGGTCCCACCCAAGGAAAACCAGGACCCCAGGCACGCCTGTCTTCATGGGGGTCTCTTTTTCTCTGTGTACTTTATGACTGGGAAATTAAAGATGAGTATGTTAGTGCTATAGATTAAAACATTTTCTTTAGCGATTAGGGATGGTGCTCTGTTGGTAGCGTGCTTTGCCTCGCGTCCACAAAGCCCTGGGTTTGATCCCAGCACCTTGTAAACCAGTGTGGTGGCACATGCCTGTAACCCCCATGCTCAGGATCTGGAGGCTGGAGGGTCAGAAGATCAAAGTCATCCTCAGCAACATAGCAAGTTTGAGGCCTGCCTGGGTTACACGAGACTGTCTCAAAAATGAACATTTTCTCTACTGGGCATGGTGGCTCACACCTTAAATTCCGGCCCTGAGGAGGCTGAGGCAGGAGGACCACTGCACGTTCAAAGCCAGTTTGGTCTATAAAATGAGTCTTATTTTAGCCAGATCTACGTAACAAGACCTTGTCCCATGTCTAAACAAAACAAAATAAAGGACAAAAATAAGAAAAATTTTCTTTTGTCTAAAAGTTCACATGCACACCTTGATCTCCAGATTTTTAAAGAATCTATATTTTCAAAGATCTCTAAAAGTCTTTCAGACCTTAAACAGGATGAGGTTGAAAGGGTAAGTTGGCCCTGGCCCAAACCAGAAGAGTGTGACACAGCCTGGTCAGAATAACAAAGGCCCTAGAAGGATGGTGACTTGGGTGATAAACAGCAGCTGCCCGGAAGAGTCTGAACGCCCACAGATGGGGAATTTGAAGGTGGAGAGAGGCGCCCCAGGGCTAGGGAGGAGGAGTAATGCTTTGGGGACCTCTTCCGAGGAGGGAGGCTGTTACTGAAACACAGGCCCATGGACCAGCAGAGGAGATGAGGAGAGTGTGAGGAATAAAGATTTGGGGCTGCTACTGGGACCTGGGGGCAGGGCAGCTGAGAGCCTGGGCTTGGGTGGATGGTACTTGCTGCTACCCTCACAGGAAACGGGGAGAGCAGAGAAATAATGTAGGGGCTCCGAGGGCTTGAGAAGGCTCAAGTGGATGCCCTTCATGAACAAGCAGGCTGGCAGAGAGTTTGAGAAACTTAACAGGTTTGTGTTCAGCTTCAGGGCTGTTAAGGGAGCCTGAGTCATCCTGGATCCTGGCAACCCAGACAAGTTTGACTCTGCCATCCTCAATATTCCAATTAAATAGACAGAGCAACATTGAAAAGCAAAAAAAAAAAAAAAAAAAAAAAGAATTATTCAGTGTAGCCACATGAGCCTAAGAACAAAGAAGTACATTGAGCCCACTAAGTCCATCTTCCAGGGTCCTCATTTTTAATTAAAATAAGAGGACAAGAGATATGCATAAGCAAGCAGTCCTGTCCAGGTGCCCTCACACCCATCAATACCTCTGCTCCAGGTCTTCCTGCAAGGATGGTTTGACTGATTGTTAGAAGTGTGAGAAATCTGTTCTTGGAAGACAGGTTTCCCTCTCTGGTGGGCATCAGACTTCATGAGATTTCTGGGACATTTTTAATTTGTCTTTTTGTTGTTGTTGTTGTTGTTGTTTGGGACAGGTTTTCTCTGTATAGTCCTGGCTGTCCTGGAACTTGTTTTGTAGACCAGGCTGGCCTTGAACTCAAGAGATCCATCCACCTGCCCCTGCTTCCGCTAATACTAATGGTAACGCTTCACCTAGCTAGCACTCCTGTTAGGATTCATTATTTCAACAGTCTGATCACCAAATGGAAAGGGTGCACAATTCACTTTAGAATATCTTAAGATATTTAATAGTAATAATAATTTCATTCTTGCCAATAAGTTACAGGGCCATATGTAACCTGGGTCCCTTTGTCTTTATGGACCCCCACCTTTCCCTGGTTACCTGTTGCCCCTCCCTAAGACTCCATTCCCAAGCATCCACTTTCCTGTTTCTGAGGCCTGCCTGTCCAAACCACCTCAGTTGGACGTTTCCAGAGTTTAGAGTGAGAAAAGGCAGATTGGATTTTCAAGGCCCCTAATAGTAGAAAATTGTCAGCTCGTTATATGGTCATGCATTTCTTCGTCCTCGGTGTTTTGTTTTGTTTTGTTTGTTTGTTTGTTTGTTTGTTTTTTGGTTTTTTTGTGACAGGGTTTCTCTGTGTAGCTTTGCGCCTTTCCTGGGTCTCTTTCTGTAGACCAGGCTGGCCTCGAACTCACAAAGATCCGCCTGCCTCTGCCTCCCGAGTGCTGGGATTAAAGGCATGAGCCACCACTGCCCGGCCTCAGTGTTGGTTTTAAATGTGGAGCTTTTACTCTGTGAGGAAAGGTGGGCCACATGCCTAGAACCTTGTTACAATGCATGATGTCCACGAGACAGCCATGCTGTGAGGAAGGTCATATAGAGAGCTGAGGTCCTCCATATTATAGGACAGGGAAAAATCATCCTTCCTGGCTTCTGTCCCAACTCCTAAACCAATAGTGAACATAACCCAGGGCGGTTTAAGCTAGAGTTTAGAAGGTTTCTGGTGCAACAGTTGTGACACTAACATGCACCAGCAAACACAAAGGGCAAGACCAGTTAATATTTTTAAAGATTTATTTATTAATTTTAAGTTTATGTGTATGTATATGTGCATGCACATGTGTGCAGTACTCATGGAGGCCAGAAGAGGGCATAATATTGGATCCCCTGAAGCTGGAGTTACCAGCAGTTGTGAGCTGCTCAGTGCAGGTGCTGGAACCAATTCAGTCCTCTGCAAAAGCAACAAGTACTTTTGTTTTTGTCTTTTCCAGGGTCTCACTGTGTAGCCCTGGCTGTCCTGGAACTTACTTTGTAGATCAGGCTAGCTGTCCTGTGAAGCAGACACTGAGCAACCAGCTTTGACCCTTCCCCATCTGGCTGAGCAGTTCGCCCCTCCTGATGTTGCCCGACGTTGGGCGCCAGGGAAGTGCTGTGGGATGTTCTGTATGGCAAATGTGTTGCTGATTAGTCAATAAATAAAACACTGATTGGCCATTGGCTAGGCAGGAAGTATAGGCGGGACAAGGAGGAGAATAAAGCTGAGAAGTGGAAGGCTGAGTCAGAGAGACACTGCCAGCCGCCACCATGACAAGCCACATGTGAAGATGCCGGTAAGCCACCAGCCATGTGGCAAGGTATAGACTTATAGAAATGGATTAATTTAAGCTGTAAGAACAGTTAGCAAGAAGCCTGCCACGGCCATACAGTTTGTAACCAATATAAGTCTCTGTGTTTACTTGGTCGGGTCTGAGGCTGTGGGACTGGCAGGTGAGAGAGATTTGTCCTGACTGTGGGCCAGGCAGGAAAACTCTAGCTACAAATGGCGTCCAACGTGGGGGCAAGAGTTTCCACCTAAAAACTGAGAAAAAAGATTGTAAAACAGAGCTAAAAACAGTTCCTAGTTGTCTCTCTCAAATGAGCGGCAGCTGCCAGTTTGAGCTACTTGTGGGTTTCTGGTGTGCACGCTCGACCTGCAGTTTGGCAGGAATGAGGCCTCTGCAAGTGGCACATTAAGCTGCGTGGTGGATTTAGACTTTGCTAGTATAAAACAAAAAAAGAGGTTTCTGGGCTACATGCTGCTTAGATAAAAGCATAGACCCATGATAGCTCCCAGAGCTCATGGTAAACCACCGCCATGTTGGGAAGCTGAGGTGGGTGGAGCCAGCAGCCACAGCTGCTGCAGTTTAAAGCAATAGATTCACAATAAGACAGATTCAGATGTAATAGTTTACAATGTGTGTAAAATATACATAGGCTTGAAAGAGACAAAAAAAGGTGATATATACAGCTATATAAACAAATAGTTTTAAAAAAATAAAGTCTTTAAAGAGACAGTAAAATTAATATAAAAAATAAGCCACGTGAAGATGAATATTACACAGAGAATCTGGATTGTGTTGTCTTTGGGATTTTTAATTGCAGAAAAACATTTGATTGTAAAAGCTGTTGAGTTATGCCAAAATGTATATTTTAAAGATACCTTGACCTCAAAATTTGGATATAAGGATATGTTGCTTTGGAAAGGAGGCTCTGCTTTTGTTTCCACAGAAAGCCAGAAGCTATGGATTTGTTCAAGATTAAGATACATCAGGTTTGACCAGCCAAGACCCCCTGAAAGGTCTCCTATGACACCATGGCCCAGATGACCCAACATCCAGAATGGTTTCAAGGCAACTGGCTCAGACAATACAGCCTCACGGACTACTCCATGATCCTAAAATTTTCTTTGTATCCCCATAAGATACAGCGCCCCCCTCCAGCAGGAAGTAGTAAGAGAAGCTACGCCCAAATTCCCAAATTTTATGTAATTTTACTTTGTTAAGGTTAAAATCTTCCTTTTTGAAAAAAAAAAAAGGGGGGGGGGAAGTGCTGTTGGATGTTCTGTATGGCAAATGTGTTGCTGATTAGTCAATAAATAAAACACTGATTGGCCATTGGCTAGGCAGGAAGTGTAGGTGGGACAAGGAGGAGAATAAAGCTGGGAAGTGGAAGGCTGAGTCAGAGAGACACTGCCAGCTGCCATGATGACAAACAGCATGTGAAGATGCCGGTAAGCCACCAGCCATGTGGCAAGGTATAGATTAATGGAAATGGATTAATTTAAGCTGTAAGAACAGTTAGCAAGAAGCCTGCCACGGCCATACAGTTTGTAACCAATATAAGTCTCTGTGTTTACTTGGTCGGGTCTGAGGCTGTGGGACTGGCAGGTGAGAGAGATTTGTCCTGACTGTGGGCCAGGCAGGAAAACTACAGCTACAGTCCTGGAACTCACTTTGTAGATCAGGCTAGCTGTCCTAGAACTCACTTTGTAGATCAGGCTGGCCTTGAGACCCACCTGCCTCTACCCTCCGAGTGCTGGGATTGAAGGTGGGTGCCACCACTGCCAGTGCAGCAAGTGCTTTTAACAGCTCAGCTATTCAGCTGTCGTTTCTCCAGCCCCGAGTGTGTGTGTGTGTGTGTGTGTGTGTGTGTGTGTGTGTAATTTCTTTTAAAGGACAATTTATTTTTTAAGACAGGGTTTCTCTGTGTAGCCCAGGCTGTCCTGGAACTTGCTCTGTAGACCAGGTTGGCTCTTGAACTCACAGAGATCCACCTGCCTCTGCCTTCCAAGTTCTGGGATTAAAGACGTGTGCCACCACCATCAGGATAGTCAAGGAAGATTTTATTAGAATTTAAAGAAAAACCCTAGAGCAGGCCAGCTGTAAATTTCTGTGGTTTTGAGGCCAGCCTGGTCTACATAGTGAGTTCCAGAATAGTCAAGAATACATAGAAAGACCAAAAAGAAGGAGAAGAAGGAGGAAGAGGAGGAGGAGGAGAAGTAGAAGAGGAGGGGGTGGGGAGGCAAAAGAGGAGGAGGAGGCAGAGAAGAAGAAAAAAGGAGAAGGAGGAGGAGGAGGAGAAGAAAGAAGAAAGAAGAAGAAGAAGAAGAAGAAGAAGAAGAAGAAGAAGAAGAAGAAGAAGAAGGAGAGAAAGAAAAGTTACATGGGTGTGGCTCTCAGCCTCGGAGCCTGGCAGCTTCTGCCTGCAGTTTATATGTCGATAGAGCTTAGGGAAAACTTGAAAAGACATTGAAACATGGAGGGAGCCCTTCCTGTTTAGACAGGAGGGAAGGGCATGTGTGGATAACTTTTCCTAGGAAGACATGAACAAAGCGGCTGCAGATCAGGCGGCAAAGACAGAGTAACAGTCCCACCCAAGTCTGACTTGGAAGACAAAGGAATTTATTGGATTTACTTCCAGAGTGCAGATGAGGAGACACTCACAGGAACGTGGGTGACCCCAAACAGCTGCATCATCGGAAAGTCCCCCTTGTCATGGATCATGAGCTCATGGAAGCGTCACCCTGGAGTCCCCTCTCAGTATATTCTCTGTCATATTCCAAGACTTGCAGCCTGGCATAGGGAACAGGAAGGGGTAATGGCCAGAATCCCAGGTGAGGTCCCTGTAACCTCACCACCCTCCTACTAGAGAAAGTCAACTGCTCCATTAAGGTTACATTGGATTGTTTTGCTCATCCAGTTGCCATGGCTACCAGCCCAAGGTAATCTGTTCTCCAAGGTGGTGATGGAAGACTGTGTTATGCCCTGAGGAAAAGACCATACCACAACATCAGTGATGTGGAAGGCCTTTCAGAGAGAAGCTGGGTTGAGACCAAAGTGAGAAGGATTTTAGTCACTGAAGATCTGGGAGCGGAGACTTCCAGGATAGATGGAAAGTACAGAGGTCCTGGGGCAGGAATCAACTTGGTGTTTTATGACGAAAACTAGTGTGACTAGGGGAGGAGCATATGGAGCAGTGGGCGCAAGGGAGAGGAATGTGGACAGGCAAGCCATTCTGGTCTTACAGGCTACTGAGAGCTTAGATTCCAGACCTAGTAACCTGGGAAGCCAGGGCAGGATATTGGGAGGAGTGGCTTTGGGGTGTGTGTGTGTGTGTGTGTGTTTATGGGTGTGTTTTGAACCCAGAGCCTTGCACATGCTAAGCAAATGCTTTACCACCAAGCTGTTAAGTCTAGATTTGGCTTTTGGCTTTTTTTTCTTTTTTTTGAGACAAGACCCCACGTTATCTTGGCTGGCCTGGAACTCACTCTATAGACCAGGCTGGCTTCCAACTCACAGAGATCTTCCTGTCTCTGCCTCCTGAGTGCTAGGATTAAAGGCATGAGCCACCACACACTCTCCTTTTTAAACTTTTTATTTATTTATTTATTTAGGTTTTCTGAGACAGGGTTTCTCCGTGTAGCTTTGGAGCCTGTCCTGGAACTCACTCTGTAGCCTAGGCTGGCCTTGAACTCACAGAGATCCTCCTGCCTCTGCCTCTCGAGTGCTGGGATTAAAGGCCTGCTCCACCACCGCCCGGCCTTCCTTTTTAAACTTAAAAAAAAAATTATTTATATTTGGCTTTTTTGTGGTTTTGTTTTTCGAGACAGAGTTTCTCTGTGTAGCTCTGACTGTCCTGGAACTCTATAGACCAGGCTGGCCTTGAACTCACAGAGATCTGCCTGCCTCTGCCTCCCAAGTACTGAGATTAAAAGGCATGTGCCACCTAGGTCCAGCTTTTTGACTCAAGGTCCCACTATGAGCCCAGGCTGGTCTCAAGCTGACAGAATCTTTTATCTTAGCTTACCCACGGCTGTGATTACTGGTGTGAGCCACCAAACCTAGCTCTACCTGCTTATGTGAGGTAGGGTCTCATTAAATTGCCCAGGCTGGCCTTGAACGCTGTAGCACACAGTCAGACATTTAACTTATTTTCCTTTCCTGTCTCAGCTTTCAAGGTGCTGGGATTACAGGTGTGAGCTTCACTCTTGCCTCTAACACTTAAAACCAATTAAAAAAAAAAAACGTACGTTATTGGGGCTGGAGAGATGACTCAGGGGTTGAGAGCATGTACTGCTTTTCCAGAGGACTGGAGTTCAATTCTTAGCACAGATATCAGCTCTGGGGCACTGGTAAAAATCCACAGTCATACACACACACACACACACACACACACACACACACACACACTTAAAAATAACAAATCTTAGCCGGGCGGTGGTGGCGCATGCCTGTAATCCCAGCATTCGAGAGGCAGAGGCAGGTGGATCTCTGTGAGTTTGAGGCCAGCCTGGTCTATACAGAACGTGTTCCAGGACAGGATCCAAAGCTACACAGAGAAACCCTGTCTCAAAAAAAACAAAACAAAACCAAAAAAAGAGAAAAAACAAAACAAAACAAAACAAAAATAAAAAAAGTAACAAACAAAACCCCCCAAAACAAAAAACAAAAAACAAAAAAACCTCAAAACAACAACAACAAAACACAAATCTTTTACTGTTGTGTATGCATGATGTGTGTGGATGGGTGAGGATGCCACTTCTGTGTGTGGAGGTCCAAGGATAACTGTAGATTCTCTGCTTTCCACCTTCACCTGGATTCTGGGATGGGACTCAGGCTGCCAAGCTTGCACCATAGGCACCTTTATCAGCAGAGCTATCTTGCCTGCCCAGGCTCTTGGCATTTTACTTTGATAGAGTATCAAACTGGGGAGGCAGAGATGGATGGTAGTCGGAGGCAGAGGACGAATTCCAGACACAGACAAGGGCAGAGCATCAAGGAGGGACCAGGCGCCCTCCCGGGTGAGCCCCGGAACCGGCATCCGTTTGGAATCCGGGAGGGAGGCTCCGCGCAAGAGCTGGCCGGGACGGCGCGTCCTGGCGCCCGGCGTCTGCTCGCGGAGCCAGCCCTGGCAGCACGCCTGCCGGGCGTTTCCTGGCAACCAGCCACCGCCTGAACGTTCCGAACCCAGAAGCCCGCGACGTCACCGTCACCTTGGCGACGGCCGCGGGAGCACGCCCCGTCGGCTCCGGGGGCGGGGTCTGGGCTCGGCGCGTGCGGAGAGGGGCGGAGCCTGGGCAGGTGCGGAGGCAGGTGCGGCTGCAGGTGTGAGCGAGCCGGGGCGGGGCCTCCTGCACCCGTCGCTCCGCCGCTGCGCTCACGGGCCGCCACTGTTCCGGATGCTCTGCAGCGATGCCTCCCCGACCACCCAAACTCAGCCTGCCCTTGCCGATCGACCTTGTTTTTCACACAGTTTTTCTCTCGTGTAAAATGACCTAATCTGCTTATATATTTGTCTTCTCTCTCAGCCCTGTGAGGTCAAGGGTAAATTCTGCCTTGTTCATCGCTATTTTTAGCACCCTGAACAGATCCTGGCACGAAGCGCAATGGAATGCCAGTAGCGTGAATCCACAGATTGACTCAATCGTTTCGTTCATCGGTGTGCTCTTTTGACTTGTAACCAAGATGAACAACACTGGGCACACGCCCCCTGCGGGTGAGAAAGGAGATGCTGAAAAAATATTACAGAAGGTTGCCTTGACAACACATGTCTACAATTGCAAGACTTGAGACGTATGAGCAAGATCAGGGGCTCAAGGTCATCTTCAGCCACAGGGCAAACTTGAGGCCATTTACTTTTAAACGGGACTCTCAAAACCAAACCAACCAACCAAACAAACAAACGAAACAAGGCTGTTGGGCCAGGTGGTACACACTTGTCATCCTCAGCACTGAGGGGGAGGCAGGAGAATTACTGCAAATTCGAGTCTAGCCTGATCTGCATCCTGTCTCAAGTCCTCCAGGGCTATGGAGAGAGACCTCATCTCAAATTTTAAAAAACAAAACAAAGCCTTCCCTAAATTTTAGTACTAAGAATGAATGCCAGACAGAGGCTTAGCTTCAAGCACTCAGCACCTATTAATTCAGTCTTCCCATGGTAGGTACCACAATCATGCCCATTTTACAGATGAGGACATTGAAGACACTCATGTGTTAAGCTGCTGGGCCAGTGGCCAAGTGAGAGCCTGTGAAAGGTAGAGGGGAGAGACAAAGTGGGGGGCCCAGAAACATGGGAATTCCTGCACAGGTATTTTATTTTTCATGGTGTTGAGGATTGATTTACTGGGACCTTGTACATGTTAGCTGACCAAAGCACCGCTGTGCTATATCCTCACACCCACACCTCCCCCCCCCTCGGTATTTTAGGCCGGGTCTCACTGTGTAGCCCTGGCTGACTTAGAATTGGCTGTGTAGACCAGGCTGGCCCATCACAGAGATCTGCTGTGTCTGCCTCCTTAGTACTGGAATTAAAGGGATGCACCACCATATCTGGTTCCCACACCCTTGGTTTTGAGACAGTCTGATGTAGCTCAGGCTGGCCTCAAACTTACTAGTTGCCAAAGATGACCTTGAACTTCTGATCCTCCTGCCTCCACTTCCCAAATGCTGAGATTACATGCTCACACCACTCACTCTGTGAGTCCTGTTCTCTTGACATTCAGGTATCAGATGTCTCTTCTTTATGGAGGCCACACTAGCCTCCTCTCTGAGACTGTTCTTTGTCATGGTCACACTGCCATGACTTATGACTCATGTCTCCTGAGTGGAAAGACAGCTCAGTTAGGCACATCGCCCTCTTCCTGACGTCATCTTTCTCCCTCTCCCTCTCCTCAAGCAAAGCCAGTTTCCTGATGGCAGCTCCCACTGGATCTTTATGTCACCCCTGTGCCCTACAGTGGACCTGGCATAGAATGTTCAATGGTTTTTGAAAGGGGGAAAAAGGTTTTCACCAAGTCATTGCATTTTCCAGCCAGGATCTGATTGCCCCCTTCCCAAAAACACCTCCCTCCTTGGCACACAGGACCTGCTGTGTGCCAAGAGTACAGGTGAACGAGAAATGGCTGAGCAATTCTGAGCATGGGAATTCTAGCAGGAATGTTCCTACCTCCCTTCCCTGGTTGTATGGGGTTACTTTTCCATACTGGGCCAGGAGTTTTTAAAATTTATTTTTATGTGTATTAGTGTTTTGCCTGCATGTATGTTTGTGTGAGGGTGTCAGATCTTGGAGTTACAGACAATTGTGAGCTGCCATGTGGTTGCTGGGATTTGAACCCAGGTCCTCTGGAAGAGCATTCAGTGCTCCCAACCACTGAGCCATCTCTCTAGCCCCTGGGCCAGGATTTTAAGATTTTTCCTAGAATGACACCCAAGAATACTAGGGGGGAGGCAGAGATAAAGGGGGCAGCAGCATGTGGGTCTGGGTCTGTGGTGTGTGCATGTCTATGGTATACATCTCTCTGAGTGTATGTGTGAGAGTGGTACATGTTGGTGGTTTCCATGTGTATGTGTATGTACCGTGTGTGTATATGGAGTGTGGTGGATGTGTGTGCATGCAGAGATCACAGAACAGGGGACTGGCGGGCATTTCTGTTCCCTGACCTACACTGTGGGGAATGCTGGTTCTTCTGTGTCAGTACTGCTAATGTTAGAACAGGCACCTGATGATCATGATTGTTTTCCTGTGTGAGCAATGATTCTGGGGCAGGCACATACACAGTCTCTTACACACACAGTAGAGAATCACCTTTGGGTTTATTTAGGGGTCATATTTTTTCCATTTGGGATACAGAGTTGGGGTGATGGGAACAGGAAGGGCGGTGTACTTAGCTTCTAGGAACACTGTTTACTGCTAGCTCTTTCTGTGTGAACTTTGGACCACTGATGGTGAAGAGGCAGGCACCCAAGTTTTTCTGGAGCCGTCTGCCCAATCTCTAACAGAGACCAATGTCACGTCCAGTCCAGTCAGCCCTGGTCTTCACCAGAGATTAAGACAGCCAGATTCCATAATAAAAGAAATAAAGGGACACGGTGGAGGGGTGTCTCTCCAACTTTAGGCAACGAGATGCAGATTCACAAGTGCACTTGTAAGCTGGGCTAATGTGCATGTGCACATGCTCCATTCTCCACAGGCATCCAGCAGGTCTCACCCATCCAGCGTTACTCTGTGGGTGGCGCCTTTACTTTTCTTGTCTCTTTTTCAAGAACTGGACTTGACAAGGCAAACAGCCTTGATCAGCTCTCTGAAGAGCTCCATTCTTCTTGGTCCTTGCTCCATATGTGCTGGAGGCCGGCCCACGCCTCAGTCCTAGAGCTCTGGGGGAGGTACCCGTGCTGGGTGGGAGACAGAGGGGCTCACAGGGCAGCTGGCTGGATGTGGCTGCAGGAAACTTAGGCTGTCTCAGCTTCTGCCACATCATTGTTGAACCTGGAGGGGCTGTGTAGGAACTGCCTTAGCAAGGGAGAAGTGTGGAGTCGGAGCTGTGGGCCGGGGTCCATCAGCGGCTCTGCCTGCTGGGTAACGGTGGTGGAGGAAGTGAGGACTGTATTCCCAAACTGGTCCATCTCCTCATACTGTTCAGTCACTGTTTTAGTGGCTCCATAGGACTTGGAGCTAACTGACCCAGTCTGTAATTCCAGAACATTCTTTTGCTGCCCCGTGGGCTCAGAGCCTTTGATAATCATCCCAGCCTGGTCCTGGATATCTGTCTGGTAGAGCAGGGCTTGGCCTATGTCCTGAGCTAGGTGTGTGCTTTTCCCTGAGATACAATGGCTTCCCTGAGGGCTAGAAGCTTCTGGAAGCTTCTTGGTAGCTGATTGGATAGAGATGAAAGTGGGGGAAGAGGTAGAGCCTTTGCAAGAAGGTGAGACTTGTTGGAGGCTGGACTCTTCTCTTGGTGTCTCCAGCCTCCTGGAGGGAAGGACATTCGATGCTGCCTGACCTCTGGCCTCTGTGTGATTTCTGACCTTGCCTTGACCTTGCTCCTCTGCATGGCTCTGACCATTGCCTTGATTTTTGACTACATTTGCATCTTTGGCCTGACTTGATCCTCTAGGTCTGGTTCTGCTGCTGGTGGAGACACTGGCCTTGTGTGCACTGGGAACTTTTGGCGTTCTCTGTGGATAGTCCCTTGTGTGAACCTCAGACTGGAGGCTAGACATGGAGCTAAGAGCCTTGTGTACCGCTTCTTCGATGTCCAGCAGCCTGGCCAGGGTCTGTTCCTTCAGCTGGGCAACTTCTGTACTCACCCGAGTCAGTTCCCCAAAGGCCTGCTCCATTGAGGCCTCAGTCTTGTGGGGTGCAGTGGGAACCTGAGGGGTGTTCCCTCCCAGCTGGGGTACACCCTCAAAGAGCTTCCGCAGGGCCTGCACATCCACACTGTGGGTTGCTTCCTTTTCCAGGGCTTGTACTTGGCTTAGGAGGCCCTGGAGCTCTTGATGGCTACCTTGTACAGTCTCTGGGCTCTCAGCGGTCTCCTGCTTGGAACAGTCCTTGGGCTGCTCTTTTGGGGAGCTAAAGTCCTTTTGTGGTGGGTCGAAGTCATTGTTGGGAATGTCCACCTTAGGGGAGTCAGGGCTCTGGCTGTTGCTGCTGGGTAGCTGACCCCTGCTGGGCCTGGACACCATGGTGCTGAGAAGTTGCTGAGGCTTGGCCCGGGTCTGTCCCTTGGAGCGTTCGGCTGGAGGCAGGCATTCCGGAGCCGTTTTGGGAGCTTTGGCTGTGTCTGGCTCACCTGGCTTGTGCTCTCGTCCTGCTCCTGAGATGTCAGAAGAGACTGTCGAGGGCTTGGGCAGCCTACGAGGGGGGTGGGCTTGGTTTAGATGGGGAGGTTTGGGAGGCACTGGGGGTCTCTTTCTTGGAGACGTGGTGCATTCCGGTTTGGAGCTTTTTGTCTCTGCTCCCTCAGGGTTTTTTTGTCCAGCAGGTCTGTCGTGAGTGTGAAGAAGGGGGTCCTGCAGGGGCTTGGAGGCCTGCCGGATGGAGTCCTCATGGTGGTGGCCTTGAACTGGGTGGTCAGGTTCTGTCACAGCAGCTGGGAGATTAGGAGGGGGAGGAACAGAGGCATTATGGGAGTGCAGGCTGGCACCTGCTGCCTGGGGTTTCGATGTTGGAGTGTGGTGAGTGCGAGGGACAGTCTTCAGGGTAGCATCTGCTGCTTGAAGGCCCTCAGGCCAGATTGGGACCATCACTTTCCCCAGAGGTCCCCAGGCCCTTTGTGTATGACCCCCAGGCTCCTGATATCCTGGCCTGGGACTCTGACCTGGTTGTGCCTGGGGTGGGCTGGGATCATGGGCAGAGAGCGCACTCTCCCTGTTCCTTGGCTGGGGCTCTTTTTCAGAAAGCTGGGTAGCCCCAGATGGGTCAGAGGTCCTCACAGGGTGAGCAGCATAGACACCATCCTGTATGGTCACCCACCCCCCAGGCAGCCCTCTGGGGACTGCTTTGTGGTCCCCACTGACCTTTCTGGGGGCTGCTGGGATCCTGGCTTCACTTCTGGCCACAGGCCTGATGCTGCCTTGGGTAGCCCCAGTGGCAGGCTGAGTGGATGCTTGCAGAGGAACATCTCGGCTAGGCGTGGAGGTGGCTGCAGGGTCAGAGCCCCGTGAATGCCTGTTCAGAACTTGTTGGTGCCGGCTTTGGGCCTCTGCGGTTGCCATCCGCAGATTTTGCATGGCTTCCTGGAGATCTGGGGTCCCAGACCCTTGAGGGGAAGCTGTGGTTCCCTCCGGCCCTCCTAAGGCTGCCTTCCCCGGCTGCCCGGCAGGGCTGGTATCTGTTTGCTTTCTTACCTCCTGCAATGGAGCCTGGGCTACAGCTTTCCCATTTGGAAGGACCACTTTTCCAACTGCCCGAGGTGGAGGTGGGCAGGGTGTGGTCCCCGAAACTCTCAAATGCCCCATCTCCATGGTAGGCTCTAATGGGGCAACATGTATGATGCTCTCAGTTGGGGGGAACCTCTGGGACTCCTCACTGTCTGGTATAGAACTTGGGTCTGCGGGTGGCTCCCATCGCAGACTGTGGAGGCCTGTCAGGTCTCCTTTGTCTATGCAGCTGGCCAGAAGCTGCACACTACTTCTTTCGGGGCCCCTGCTGGTTAGCTGGGGCTGAAGGGAGTAAGCAGTCAGGGCCACCAGGCCCTGCCCTGTCTCCTGCATCACCAGCCCCGTCTTGGCCACAGAGACTCCAAGCCCACAAGCCAGCAGCTGTTGGAGCACAGGATCCATATCTTCAATATTCCCGGTGTCACCTGGCCCTGGCAGCCTCAGTGGGTGGAGCTGGAGCTGGCCAGCTGTGTCCTCCTGAACCAGCAGCCCTTGCTGGTCCACATCTGCCCGACGCAGCACTTGGCGGACGATCCTGGGGAGCTCACCACATACTAGCTCCTCCTTCCGTATGTAGGGGCGCCCCTGCCCTGGGCTTGGGAACACATACTTGGCAAGGCAGAGCTCCCCTGGCCCTCGGGCTTCCATGAGGATTCCTCCATGGTGCAGGATGCCAGGAGTGGCGTGCAGAGTCCGAAGGGTTCTCTCGGCTGCTGTCTCCTGCCTCTCTGGTGTCTCACGATCTGCAGAGCCTTTAGGCTGTTCTTCCTGGAGGTTGTCTCCCCTGATGCTCTCAGCTGCCAGGGAGCCCATGGGGCAGTTCTCAAAGAGCCAGGTGAATTTGTGCACAGAGCCTGTGGGGATGGACTCAGGGCTTATCCTGGCCTCCTGCGTCTCCTTCTTGCCTGCCTCCAATGCCTGGAAAACCTCTTTCTGCCGAGATACCTGCCCTGAAGGAATCTCCACCCGGCTGCAGTACCTTATAGGTCTTCTCCCACAGGGCTGGCCGGATGCCTGCAGAGATTCAGTCTCAAAGACATGTCTGTCTGTCTGTCTGTCTCTAGCTTGGATCTGGCTAGTTTGCAGGTGCTGTTCTCCAGAGCCTTCTATCTGGGTCAGAGATTGGGGCCCAAACATCCAGGTGCACGACTGTGCTTCAGCCTTGCTCACGGGGTCTATGACCTCAGATTCTTGCTTCTCGGCCAACTGGCTCATGGGGTAGGTCTCAAACAGCCAGCGGATGGTCTGCACATCGCCTTTTTGGGGGAGCTCAGTAGGGGGAGCTTCTGGACCCTTCCCATCTTCCTCCTGCCGTTTCTGCTGCTCTTGTTGGTGGATCATCTCCAGTGGCTGTGTCTCAAAGAGCCACCGAGTGGTGCCAACGTCCCCGGCCACCACTTCCTGCCGAGTAATGCCTCGTACCACATCGACGGTACTGGGACTTCGACCCAGCTGGTCTAGGGGCTGTGTCTCAAACATCCACTTGTAGCCCTGTACATCGCCTCCAACTACCTGCTCTCTGCTGACAGACGTCAGGGCATGGAGCTGTCCCCTGCTGTCCTGCATGGCATATATGGGGGAATCTGCGCCCTGGGACTGCTCAGCAGAATCAGTTGTTTGTGCTCTGCTTATATTTCCACAGGTTGAATGCTCACCCTGCCCGATGCTGTCCAGGGGAAGGGTCTCAAAAAGATTCTTGAAGGTTTTGACATCCCCCTTCAACCCGTCATTCTGGGAGACACCCTGAGACAGAGGCAATGCTGAAGTGCCATCACTAGATAGACAGTCAGTCATAAGCCCCTCACCCTTCTGGTGACCCACCCGCTGCAGATGACCCACTTGGACCTGGTCTCTGGGAGCATCCAGGGGTTTCGTCTCAAACAGCCAGAGTGTAGAGCGAACATCACCAGGAATCACCTCCTCCTTGGGTGGAGCCTCTGCCCCAGCTTCTCCTTCCCCTTTCAGAGTGTCCAGGGCGCAGGTCTCAAACAGATGTCGCTGCTGCTGAACATCTGGACCAGGAGGGATGAGATCTGGAGACGGCTGGAAGTCCTTCTCGTCCACCAAGATCTCACGGATGGCATCCAGAGGCTGCGTCTCAAAGATCCAACGAGTCGCACTGACATCAGGCAGGGCTCCCTCCTCGAGGGAGATCCCCCGAATCACCCGCACCTGGCTGGGATCCTGGTTGAAGGCATCCAGAGGTCGGGTCTCAAAGAGCCAGCGAGCTGACCTCACTGCATTGCTTTGGATCTCCTCCCGACAGGCAGCCTTGACTTCATGGATGGTGCCCTCTGCATCCTGGATGGCACAGAGAGGTTCTGTCTGAAACAGCTTCACCGTCTTCTTCACATCACCCTTCAGCTCCTGAATCTCCGAGCGCAGCTCCAAGGGGCTCTGCTCCTGGATAGAGGGCCGGGAGCCCAGCCGGTCCAGAGGACGTGTCTCAAAGAGCTTCCTGGTACCCTGTACGTCTCCACTGGCTGCAGGCTCCTTCATGGTGGCCTCTGTGGCCTCCCCATGGCCTGCTGGTGCATCCAGTGGCTTGGTCTCAAAAAGCTGTCTGGTAGCTTGAACATCACCTCCAGTTGGCCGGGGTCCAGCTGGCTCCTGATCTGAGCTGCTGGTAAAGGAGCCTTCCTCAAACTTCCGAGAGGTGGCCTGAACGTTGCCGCCTGACACAGGTTTCTTGGCCGCCGGCCTCTCGTGGTCACCAATGGCATCCAGTCGCCAGTTCTCAAAGATCCAGCGCATACATTGAACATCACCCTCGGTGGGCTCTTCGGAGCCCAGCACCTCCGCCAGGTCCTCAGCCACAGCTTCCTCGAGGTTCTTTCGAAGCTCAGGGTGGATGTGTTTGTAGAGACGGCGGAGCTCGCTGGCTTGCCGCTGTTGCTGGAACTTGGAGAAGGACTCCTTGGGTGGTGGCAACGGCAGACCCTCCAGGGCTGGGGGAGGGGGGTGGGGTAGGTCCTTTCCAGTCCTCATTTGGACGGTTGGTGTAGGAGCTACCTGCGTCTGGGCATCAGCCATCCTTCTGAGAAGAAGGGGAAGAGGTGAGCGGAGTGAGGGCCAGTTCCTGGGATGAATAGCAGGAGAAAGGCCCAGGAATTGTGTGACTCTTACTAAGGGCTGCCCCCCTCTTCCCCCACATCTCTAGCTAGCCAGAGGCTCACTCTGCCTGGCTGGTGTATCCGTCCATCCCTCCGTCCGTCCATCACTGTGAGCCTCTGCTTCCTAGTCTCATCTGGGTTGCTGGGATCAAGCAGGGCACAGCTGGCCTCGAGATGCTTTCCAGCCATTGAAGGGATCTGGATCTCCAGTGGGTAAACTGGATGAATCATCTACACCTCCCTCTGTCAAAATCGTTTATCCCCGGGGACTCCCAAGTGAGAGCTCTGAAGAACCCTGTCTTAGAAGTCTAAATGAAGACTCATTTCCTATGGTGGTGAAATTCCCTTATAGAACACCAGAGGGCGGAATTAGCACGTTGGCCAGAAACCTTTCTCCAACCTCCACTTCCTGGCTCTCAACTCATGCCAACCTTTCCCAGGCCCCTGGGTCCACAGCCCTTGCTGGGAAATTGAGTTCCAAGGAGAGAAAGTTGCTCATGTTTAGGCAGAGCCAACATTTGAATTCCAGGTCAGGGTTTTTCTTTTTACAGACAGGGTCTCAAGTAGCCCAGACTAGCCTCAAACTTGCTGTGCAGCTGAGGATGACCTTGTACTTCCAATCCTTCGTACCCCCACCTTCCAAGCAATTTGATTACTGGAATATGCCACCATGGTAGGTGCTGGGGATTGACCCCAGGGCTCCATGCATGGTAGGCAAGCAAGCATTCTACCAACTGATCCACATTCCCAGTCCGGAACTAATGGTATCCGAAGTTTTTTTTCTCCCCACAACTCTTTGCCATTAAGGATGAGAAACACGAGGCCCAGAGTCAGGTGCTGCAGAATGAGTTGTAGGCAGTACTGACTTGGAGACCCCAGACCTTACTGAGGGTTGGATACGCAGGGCTTTTTTATTGGCACGGGGCCCCCTCTCATCCTCAACAGGCACCCCTAGGAGAATTGGGAGGTGACGTATCCAGGGTGTGTGCATGGTAGAAGATTGTGGGATTAAGATCCCTTCAGCCAAAACGGCTCTGGACACGAGAGTCCTGTCCCCGGCCCACAGAGAGCCCTCCCTAGTGCACATGCAAGCATATTTTGGAGAGTCTCTAGGGCAAGGCTTGCGGCCAGAATATGGATCCTAACCCCTCCCCCTGCCCCAACCAGCTTCCAGCAAGGCACACCTCTCCCTAACTCTCCTCACGCCTCAGTGGCCACACACCCCTCCAGCCGTCTTTGGGTCTGTTTCATGTATGTCCTATCTGTCTTGTGACAGGTGTTATGACAGTCCCCAGAGGCCATTAGGGAAAGAATGTGAACTATGTGCTGCTCTGACCCACTGCTCCACCCTGCACTTGACACTAAATATAGCTGAGGTCCATGCCTCAGCCAGACTTCATGATACTCAGGGAGGTTCCAGCTCAGCCAGGGAGACCTGGTGTGCCCATGTGCCATGCCATCTCCATCCATACTTTGGGCTCCTAGGAGACTCTGCCTTCTGCTTCCTCTGAGGTGTCAAGGTATCTGGCCTGTAGGCCAACCTGGAGGATCCCCATCGCGCAGAGATCTGAGGGTGTGGGATGAAGCAGGAATGCAGGTGACAAGTACGAGACAGACATCCTCCTGTCCTTCTACCTCAGAGGGAGGAGGGAGGGCTGGTCGCCCCACCCCCTCCCTGGTCTGTCCACCATGGATATCAGGGTCCTGAGGAGGTGAAGTCTGACATTTTCTGCCTGGGCCCCAAGCAAAACCTCTGGGTGGTCCCTCTTGTCTCTGAGCTCTGATGAGGAGACCACACACAAACCCATGCTCTATCTGATCACCACGAGGGTGGCTTGAGCAGATATCCTACACAGATTACCAGCTGCACCCAACCCCAACTCCCAGGAACCCCCAGAATCCTTGCTAGGGTCACAGAGGTCAAAGAGGTCAGAGTTAAGGATCCTGAGAAGCCAGTGAGTCTGATTGCCTGTTGTTAGAGGAAACAGGCCAGTGAGGGGGCAGGAGCTGTCCGTGGAGGCCCAGCAAGCGGGTGGAAAAGGCTGAGGCGAGTTTTCTGGCTCCTGGTCTTCCTAACTCCACTCCTGGCCTGAGACTCCTACAGACAGTGTGGTGCCAGGTTTAGGATATAGTAAGTTTCAAAAACTGTCCGTGCATAGGTCTCCTATGCTGAGACAGCCACTCAGGACCACCTACTGCTTACTTAGGACCACCCACCTCCACCCCAGACCACTCTTTGGCACCAGCCTGCTCTGGATGCCTACTGCTGGGTGACTTCAGACCTGATCATCTATTCTGCCTTAGACTTAGTTTGATGGTTTTTCTCAAGGGGAAGACAATGGCCTGAGACAAAGTCATCCTACCCAGGCCACCTCACGGGAAGCTGCTCACAGACTAGCCTGGGCACGAAGTCTCTGGGGCCATATATGCCAAGATTGTCACCAACAATGCTGGGAACTGGGCTTGCCCAGGCCATGTTCTGGCTTTCTTGCTATTCCTGGCCCCTGTCTCCCAGCTTTTGTCTGTTCCTCTTTCCTGTGGTCCCTGGACTGACCTCAGGCTTCCTGGGGAGCAAGCCCCGAAGCAAGAGGAGTTCCATATTTGCATTTTTATTTATTTTTGAACAGACTCTCATCTAGTCCAGGTTGATCTCAAACTCAATAAGTGGTTGAAGATGACCTTGAACTTCAGATCCTCCTGCCTCTGCCTCCCAAGACTGAGATTCACCAACTAAGCTGTGTCCCAGGCCCATAGCTGCATTTTAAAAATTAAAACTCCAGGGCCGGCAAGATAGGTCAGTGTAAAGGCAGCTTCTCCTATTTCTGAGGACCTGAGTTCCCTTCCTGGGATCCACATACATGGTAAACAGAGAAACAATGTGCTCTGATTGCTACACTTTCACTATGGCATATAGACTCACTCACATACACACAAACAAAAATGTAATTAAAAAAATCAAAACTCCAGGTGACTACCTGAAACTCACTCTGGATTATACTAGATCAGAGAGAATCTGCTTCTTGGGCCAGCCTGTGGTAACCACAGCAGCTGCTGAACACATACAAATCCTTGCTACCATCTAGAGAAAAATCTTGGTGGAACTTCTCTCTAGGCCTGCCCGGTACACCTGTGCCCACATGCTTCTCAACATCTTCCCGCTAGGCTCACTCCTGACATCCATGCTGCAAGGACCAGAGGGCAAGGCCTAGAGAGCTGGGGAGCGTACTCACTGAGGGTCCGGTCGGGGTGCTTTCGGGTGTCTAGCGGGCGCAGCCTTGGAGTCTGTAGTCCTTGGGGTTCTCTGTTTGGTGTGAGTTCAGTTCTGTTCCTGGGTCCCACGCCTTCTCCCTACCTTGGCTCTGGGTCTCTGTTCTCTGCCAGCCAGGCAGCTGCCTTTATCTGGCTGGCTGGGGGTGGGTGAGGCGGGGGCAGGGCGAGGCTATGTTCGGAGTATTAAGTGGTCCAGTTATTTTTAGGGCTTGTGGAAGTCAGTTTTCCATCCTGGGGAATCAGTTACAAGTTCTTTGGGCTGAGGAGGAAGAGCTCCATTCATCCCAAGTCTGCCCCCAGGATTGGGGTGGGTGACTCAGTCATGGATGGAGACATCCAGACTATTTTGAGGGGATGAATAAGGGGGTCACTTGACATATGGGTGTCCCTGTCCTCTCATCCTGCAGGCTCCTCTCTGTGCTAGAGTGTTGTTGCCACTGTGCCGAGCCTGGCGGCTCCCTGAAGACAGGACAAGGCTTCTCATCGTCCATCTCTACCAGAGTAGATTTTTGAGTAAAAAGCCCAGGTCTTTGTCCTCTGATTCTCTCTGTGCAGAAAGAAAGCTGGGCTGGCTCCTGTCCATTCTCACCCTAGCTCCACAGCTCAGGTCTGCGAAGCTATGAGAAAAGTAAACTGAGAGGATTTCTGAAGGAGTAGGCCTTTGATTTATCAAAAAATCTCTAGGCTAGCTCTGTGGTGTCCCTGCCCAGTGTCCCCAGGGTCCATGGCTACTTCTGGACTCTGCTCTGACTCAGGGCCGAGACTCTGGGAATGGCTAGGAGGGCTGACACATGGGAGCTGACTCTGGGGCTATTTCTGACCCTGGAGTCATCATCTTCGTGGTCACAGATGGGGTGGCAGACATCACACCTGCCTCCTTGTCAGCTACCCTGGCAAGCTCCATCACATACACTGGCACACAGGCCTGTGTGGAGGGATGCCAGGGAAGGAAGAGGCTGTTGTCCCAGGCGGGACAACAGGCTCCTCTCTGGGTGAGAGTGAATTCTGTCTTCCTTCTGAAATCCAAGTTCCTTCAGATGCCAAGGGTGACGAACCTTTCCCATGGCGTCAAGACTGTCATTCTCTCTCTCTCTCTCTCTCTCTCTCTCTCTCTCTCTCTCTCTCTCCCCTCTCTCTCCTCCCTCGATTGCCCCCTCCCCCAGGATCCTGGTTGTCCCTGGAAGGGATGGAAGTGTCAGAGCTTCCCTCTCACAGGATGTACCAGAGGAAGCAGGACCATCTACAACCACAAGTGACTACCTCCCTGGGTGATGGTTGTGAGCATTGAATGGACGGTCACTGCAAAGACCTGTGGAGACAGCTTACCATGCTGTGTGTGTTGTGAAACCGCCTGGTTATGTGTGTTAGAAAAGCACAGGTTGGGGGTGATGGCTCAGCGCTTGCCACCAAGACCAGAGCTCAATCCCTGAGGACCCGAGCGGTAGAAGGAGAGAACCAGCTTCTACAACTTGTCCTGTGATCTCCAAACACAAAATAGTCGTTTGAAAACAAGCAAACAAACCAGATGTAATTAAGCTGAGTATGGTGGTGTACGCCTTTATCCCCATTACACAGGAGGCCGAGACAGCAGATCGCTGAGTTTGAGCCTGGCCTGGTCTAGAGGCTGGCCAGGGCTACATAGTGAAATCCTGTCTCCTTCTCACTGCCACCCCCCAAAAAGTAATCAAAAAAAGGGGAAGGAAAAGCATGCAGGCAAACTTGCTTTCACAGCATCAAGGGTGTTAACTCCTGTGAGAAATTCCCCAGGTTCCGTCACTGAATAGTGGAGGAGTTCTCCCCACATGTATCATTAGAAACATGCTGTTATCTAAATTGTCCAGTAATTCCAACACTCAGGTAGATCCAAGAGGATCGAGAGTTTGTTTTTGTTTGTTTGGTTTGGTTTTGTCTTTTTGAGACAGGGTTTCTCTGTGTAGCCCTGGCTGTCCTCGAACTCCCTCTGTAGACCAAGCTGGCCTCAAACTCAGAGATCCACCTGCCTCTGCCTCCCGAGTGCTGAGATTAAAGGTGTGAACCACCACTGCTCGCTGGGTTGTGAGTCTTTTAAAGTTTATTTTTATTTCTCTGTGTGTCTGTGTATGTGAGTGCACTACCCCAGGAGGCCAGAAGAGGTCATCAGGTGGTTGTGAACTAACTGATGTGTGTGCTGAGAAGCAAACTATCGTTTTATGGGAGAGTGGTGTGGTGGTTTGAATAAGAATGGCCCCCATCAGCTCATATATTTGAATGCTTGATCATTAGGGAATGGCGCTACTTGACAGGAATTAGGAGATGTGGCCTTGTTGGGAGAAGTGTGTCACTGGGGGTGGGTAGTGAGCTTTGGGGATTTCACGTGCTCAGGCCAGACTCAGGGTCACTCCCTCTTCCTGCTGCTTGCAGATCGAGATGCAGGACTCTCAGCTCCTTCTCCAGCACCATTTCTGCCTACATGCTGCCATGTCCTGCCATGAAGATAACAGACTGAACCTCTGAAACTGTAAGCCAGTCCCAGTGAAATGTTTTTGCTGAGATCAAAGCTGGGTGCTGCCATGCCATTTTCTGGAGTGCTGGAGATGGGACTTGGGGCTTCTTGAAGAGTGGTCTCAGTCTGCAGCCCTGGCTGGCCTGGAAATCAACCATGTCCCATGGTCAGGTCTTTAGCACGGGCATTACAAGAAGTGGCTCTAAGTATTGCTTATGTCTGCAGCTCAGACAGGGTGAGGTCACCTGTGATGCCTGTGGCCCCCTCCACTCAGGAGCTCTTCAGACCAAGTCTGTTCTAAATGACTTTTTAAAAAAGATTTATTTATTTTATGTATGAGTGCTCTATCTGTATGTACTTCTTTATGCCAGCAGAGGGCATCACTAGAGATGGTTCTGAGCCACCTAGTGGTTGCTGGGAATTGAAATCAAACCTCTGGAAGAGAAGCCAAATGCTCTTAACTGCTGAGCCATCTCTCCAGATGAGACAAGGTACATGCTCCTCCTTGGATGTTGTCAGTCATTTGGGATTGAGGCTGGAAGCCTGAGCATGTGCTGGTTAATGGCTTCCAGAAAGGGCAAGCCCTACCACCAAAGGGCCTAAGCGCAGGGTAGGCACAGGGCACACGAAAGCTGCTTTCTAGCTACCCAGTGCCGCCTCTGTGGCCTGATGCTCCAGGGTTCCACCTTTGCCAGCCCCTCCTCCAGGAGGGGTCTGTTCATACCAGGATTGAACAGAAGTGGGTCCCCAGCCTCCCTCCACTCCAAGATGAACTTGGTATGAGTAAGTCCAATGGATTAAGGCCTGATCAGGAGACACATTGCCTGAGTTCGAATCCTACCAGGACACTAGCTGTGTGACTTTGACCTTGCAAGACTTCTTTCTTTCTTTCTTTCTTTCTTTCTTTCTTTCTTTCTTTCTCTCTCTCTCTCTCTCTCTCTCTCTCTCTCTCTCTCTCTTTCTTTCTTCTCTCTCTCTCTCTCTTTTTCTTTTTAAGTTTTAAAGATCACATTTATTATTATTGTGTGTGGGTGGCGGCAGCATGTGACATGGGTACATGTGGAGGTCAGAGGACAACCTGGAGTTCATTCTCTCCTTCAACCTGGGAATCAGGTTAGGCTTGGCTGCAAACAACTTTAGCTGCTGTGGTTTGAATAGGTATGGCCTCCATAGACTTATGTGTTTGAATACTTGGTCCATAGGGAGAGCGAGGCATTATATATAGTAGGTGTGGCCTTGTTGGAAGAAGTGTGTCACCATGGGTGTGGGCTTTGAGATCTCATAAGCTCAAGTCTTGCTGGTGTGTCTCAGTCTCCTGCTGCTGCCTGCAGACCCAGACGTAGAACTCTCAGCTCCTTCTCCAGCACCATGTCTGTCTGCATGCTGCCCAGGGCCACTCTCTCTTCCTGCTGCCTGCAGACCCAGACGTAGAACTCTCAGCTCCTTCTCCAGCACCATGTCTGCCTACGCTGTCATGTCCTACCGTGAAGATAACAGACTAAACCTCTGAAACTGTAAGCCAGTCCCAGTGAAATGTTTTCCTTTGTAAGAGCTACTGTGGTCATGGTGTCTCCTCACAGCAATAGAAAACCTAATAAGACAGCTGCTGAGCCATCTCACTGGTTTTCATGCCTAGGGTATGATGGATGGAGAGGCTAGGCTTTCAAGATGACCTAATTAGCTTTCTGTTTCTGTGATAAACACCATGACCAAGAGCAGCTCAGGGAGGAAGGGTTCACTTCATCTTATAGTTCCGTATCACAGTCTCCCGGAACTCAGGCAGAGTGGGAGAGCAGCTTTCCAGCTTCATCCCTGGCTCCCATTCAACTCCTTTTCTTAAACACAGCCCAGGCCCACCAGTGTTAAGCAAATCCACAAAAGGATTTAAAGGATATTAATGGATTAATTAAGATATAAAATGGGGAGAGATACACTCACAGGTACAGAACAAAGTAAACAGCCGTCGTCACCCTCTGTTCTGCCCTGGGGGTGAATGGAACCAGCCGTCCAGTCTACAACCACCTCCAGAGAAAGAGCACACACACCCCTCCTCAGTTTTAAGAGTCACATACCCAGAAAAAAAACCACGCCTCTATCGGGTCGAATACCCCAAGGTCACTGGCGGAGTGAATTCTCACAACACTTCCCCTTTTTGTCTAAGTAAGAAAGTTTTAAACCTAATACAAAGCTGTACACAATAAGAACAATTATCAAAGTATTGCCTAGAAGAAAGAAATGATAATAACATAAAAATAAAACAACAGCCAGCAAGAACAACAATGAGCAAAAAACGTACTAAATATCCAGGCCAAAGGTAATTGGCAAGTTACAGAGATTACTCCAATAGCTGTCCTATCCTGAAGGATCTAAATCTTGTACCTGAAATGCTCTTAGCTAAAATCTGAGAGGATTGTAACTGTAACTATCTAGTCTTCAATCCTCTCAAAGACCTGAGAAGGAAAATAATATTACTTGAGTAAGTAGGAAGTGCAAACGAGCTACTTCTGAAACATGCAAGGTATGATAGAAACAGCTGGCTGCTGGACAGTCACCCAATGTTTCTCTGCAATGTTGGGGCAACCACTTTTGGCTACAGGCCTAGAATATCTGACAGACCATTCTCAGAAGCAGGAAATTTTGAAAGACTGGCCTACCTTGTCTTGGCAAGGTTCGACAGTCGCTTTTTCCTTTGTCCTGCTCATCTCAATTGGACAGTGAACTTACTTGTCAGCAGCCGAGGCAAGGGCAGTTCTTTGCCCAACAGGCCACTTTTGTCAAGAAGAAGACAAACTCCATGTGTAGTGTCTTCAAAGCCCAACCTCTCGGGAATAGATCGGTGCTGTCAGAAACAATTGTGTCTCACATTAACAGAAATCTAAGTTATAAAACATTTAAATGCCATATTCTCTGGGTCTATGAAGTGTTTGAAGATTACCTATCCATGCAACATATATCTCTGTATATCTAGAAAACCTACTAACAAGTATGACAAGCATGGGTGATTATTAACCTGTAACTCTTATCAACCTATATAACTTAAAGACTAAGGCTTCACATTATAAAATTGAACAGTCTGCAAACAGATGTACAGTATAGGGACAATGGCCTTGAAATTGTGACAATATACTAAAATATCTTAATCAGAGGTAGAAATATATAGTGCAGTATGACAACAATATCCTTAATTTGTATCAATGTACAAAATATTCTAAACAAAAGTAGAATATACTGGCCTGGTGGTGGTGGTGGTGCACAACTTTTAATCCTAGCACTTGGGAGACACAGTCAGGCAGATCCCTGTAAGTTGGAGGCCAGCCTGGTCTACAGAGCGAGATCCAGGACAGGCACTAAAACTACACAAAGAAACCCTGTCTCGAAGAAAAAAACAGAAAACAAACAAAAAAAGTAGAACATACATACAGTATGAAAAATATAATTTTACATTTGTATCAATATACAAAAATATTTTAAGCAGGAGTAGGAACATATGTACAATATGACAAATATAGTTTTGTATTTGTATCAATATACAAATTATATCAAACAGGAATAGAAAAATAATTTTACATTTGTATCAATATATAAGAATCCATACCAGTGCTAATTATCTAAAGCTGATAGTTGCTAAATTAATTTCCAAGTACATACAATAATCTACCTTATTATCCTATCCTATCTCTCCCCCTTTTTTCTTTTCCAAAGGAGATTCCTGAATCTAAACTTTATTGTTCCACCCCCAACCCTATTACAACTTGTAACCAACCCCTTACAGATGACAATTATCCATAACCCTGAGAAAACAAAAACCTTTTGTGAGAGGGAGAAGGGGCATTGCTTTCTTAAAATGTTTAGGAGGTGATGGTATCTCTGTGGGAATTTGCTCCACCAATAATCTTGTGGTATCTGGCCCCACAGAGGCATGTTTTTTTCTGGGCATGTGACTGCTTAAAACTGAGGAGGGGGCTGCACTCTCTCTCTTGAGGTGGTTGTAGACTGGATGGCTGGTTCCATTCGTCCCCAGGCAGAACAGAGGACAGCCACCTCCACTGTTTACTTTGTTCTATATCTGTGAGTGTATTTCTCCCCATTTTATATCTTAATAAATAAATCCACTGATAACCTTTAACAGACTCTTGTGGATACACTTAGAAAGTGGTGCCCAATGTTGGACATTGATCCACATAGACCTGAGAAACCTTAAAAAAGGTTCTGAATGCACAGAAATGGAGCCATGCTGGGCTTCCTAGTTTCAGAGTCTCATGCCAGCAACAGCCCAGAGACAAGTCTCCTGACAGCCACCAGCCACCATGAGCTAAGTGTGGCAGCCTGGTGTGGCAGGCTCCTGCTGTCTCTCCCACAGGCTATGGTACAGAGAGGATTCTCCCAGGCTCTGCCTGCATGCTTAAGCTATCAACACAAGCTCCAGCAGCACCTACTTGGTGGATTTAAGGCTTTTGCTCAGACAAATAAAAGGCTAAAAGATACACAATAAAACAGATTCAGACAAAAAAACAAAAAATAAAAAATAAAACAAAACAACAACAACAAAAAACAACTCTAAGTGGGTCATAATCTGTTTAAAAAACATGCATAGGCTTGAGAGAGAAAAGATAAGGCGTAGACAGTCATAAAAAAGAGATATAGTTTTAAAATAATAAAATAAAATCCTTAAAAAAAGAGTACAGTAATATAAAAAAAGCCATGTAAAGATGGAAAATACATGGAGAGTCTGGGATACTGTATATTATTATGTTGTCTTTGGATTTTCAACTTCAGAGAGACATTTGATTGTGGGGTCTGCTAAGCTAAACCAACACGTGTATCTTAAAGGTATCTTGACTTTGAAATTTGCGTCTAAGGATATGTTGCTTTGGAAAAGAGGTTGTGCTTTCGTTTCACAGAAGATGTGGATTCCTTCCAGGTTAATATGGCTCCATCAAGGAAAACCCCCTGAGAGGTCTCCAATGGGAGCAATGGCCCAGATGATCCAACATCCAGAACAGCATCAAGGCAGCTGGCTGAGATGATCCAGCCTCACACACTACTCCAGTCAGGACTTGACCATAATTCCAAATTTTCTCAGGGTCCCCCAAAGATTACTAAGATCCTCAATCAGAAGGAAGTAGCCTGAAAAAACTACACATACATTCCCCCAAAATGGATTATGGATGTTTGTCTTTATTTAGGGGATTTGGTTACAAATTGTTATTGTTCATAGTCAATCTCTTTCTAAAAGAAAAAGGGGAGTATGATATAGAAACGACAGGAAAAAGGTAGATTATTGAATCTACTATAATACAAAAAACAACTATTAATCTGAGATATTTTACATTGACATGAATTTTGGTATAATGATACAAATTTAAAGTTAATTTTGTTACACTGTATATATGTTTCTATTCTTGTTTAAAGGATTTTTGTATATTGATACAAATTTAAGGTTATTTTTGTTACAATATATTGTATGTATGTTTCTACTTTTGTTTAAGGTATTGTGTTTATGCAGCTCAATTAAGAATGCAATGTATAATTAAAAAATACAGATTATAGTTAGTCATCTGTAATAGTCAATATTATAGTCATGTTAGTTAGGTTTTTTAGGTATACAAAGATATATTTCAGATAGGTAATCTTCAAATACTTCAAAGACCTACAGAATATGGCATTTAATGTTTTAAAAACTTTGACTTTTCTGTCCAGTGAGACATGTCTGCTCCTGGCAGCACCAATTACTTCAAAGAGGATGATGGCCATTGAAGAAACTCGTTATGGAGTTTGCTTACAATGTGGAAAGGCTAGCTAGCCATTTGGGCAAGAAACTGGTCTTGCCTAGACTGCTTGACAATATGTTATATAAACTGGACATGTATCGGGAATATGGGGGTCCAGCACCTCGATAGTCCTCTCCCAGGGTCCGGGAAGAATCTACAGCACCTCGATAGTCCTCTCCCAGGGTCCGGGAAGAATCTACAACCAGCTGATAATTAATCTTTGGTGAAAAGAAATGAATCTATGTACACGAAACTCCTTAGTTCATACACTTTATTATTCTGTGATAGTTCTCTCTCTACACAGCTTCTATTCTGCTCTCATGTCTAGCTCCTTTCTTGCCTCATGTCTCTATATTTATCTACTGTCCCCTCTAGGTTCTATCTTAATTCCTTCATCTAGTTCTGTCCCTTCTAGGTTCTCATCTTTCTAGTTCTTTCCCCTATCAGCTCCTCTCCCATCTCCTTCTCTCTCATCTGGCTCTTCCTCATCTTGTTCTTACCCATCTGGCTCTTCCTCATCTTCCATCTTGTTCCTCTTGTCCTCTCTTCTCGCCCTTCAATCTAGTTCTTCCCCATCTCAGTTTGTTCCTCTCAAGTTCTTACCCATCTAGTTCTTCCATTCTCTTTTCTCTTCTCCATCTCTCCGTGCCCTGGAAGTCCTGGTATATAAATCCAGGCTTCCAGGGTCAAACAGAGGGGTGATAAGAATCACATTGAGAGGCAATAACTGTTAATTATCATTTGCAACCCCAAAGGGAAGTGACCAATGGGGAAATGAATTTAAAGGCTAAATTCGGGTAATATCTAAGAAGAGGGATCTTATGTGCTCAACTATTAAACTCTTAAACGTGATTAGTAGAAAATGTTAAGAATCTATAAGTTGCTAGGTCAATGGGAGAAAATAGAACTGTCTTCTTTTTTCCTGTGGCTCCTATCTGTCCAAGCTATCTGCCATTTTTCTGCAGGGTGGGGGAAAGTGTGCTCAGTCGCTAGGCAACCTGTGTACAGCTAGATGCTTTTGGTGATAGTTAAAGGGAGATCTGGAACTAGAGGAAAGGTTTGGGAAAGCAGGAAGTAAAGCTTAACTGGCACATCTGCCAGGCCTTCTCAAATGGGTAGCCTGGATGCTTAAGTCTGTTCTTAGAAAGTACAGAGGTATCTCTGATGAGGTACTTTCCTCCATCTGGGGATGGACCTGGCCGGATGCTGCCAATGATGATAATTACAGGGAGGCTTGAACTGGGGTTCTGGCTGAGCCTAGCTGCCAGTGCAGAAGGTTATCTAAATATTCCTAGAAGTGGTTAGGTAAGGAGTTAGCGGTCTATAAAGTTAGTAAGGCTGTAAGAAAGGAGGGTCTCTGCCGGGCGGTGGTGGCGGCGCACGCCTTTAATCCCAGCACTCGGGAGGCAGAGCCAGGCGGATCTCTGTGAGTTCGAGGCCAGCCTGGGCTACCAAGTGAGCTCCAGGAAAGGCGCAAAGCTACACAGAGAAACCCTGTCTCAAAAAACCAAAAAAAAAAAAAAAGAAAGGAGGGTCTGAGATGAATTGTGTAAAGCTATTACTTAACATCCACCTGACCTAGGTGGTGTCTCCTTGTGGAATTTACCTTAAATCAGGAGACTTGCATATGGACTGTTATTACTGCTAGTCCTTGAAAGTGGCCAAGGGAGATATCTGATTCCAGAGAAAGCCTTTCCTAAGGCTGTTCTCCAAATATCTGGAATGTGTATGTCCAGAGAGTGATCAGTCCACACTGTTAGCCCTTCTTAGGGAAAAGTCAATTGGGAAAACTATGAAGGCACACATGATTTTCATAACAGAAGACAGCTGATATATAACAAGCCAAGTAACACCAAAAACTCCTTGGGATTTGGCTTCCTCTGGAGGAATTCCCTGATTCCTCCAGGTAGTGACTTTGCCATAACCAGCTGAGTTCTTATGATATATTCCTGCGGCCTGCAGCAGACATGCAAGACCCACAGGAAAATGACCACTGAACTTTGGCAAAACAAGGCAAGATGGTCCTTCAGGTTCCTGCTTCACAGAGGAGACTGCCAGACATCCTGCAGGACACAGAGGAAAGCAACTAACGAGCTTTGCCGAAATAGATGGGACAGTCCTTCAAATTTCCTGCTTCACTGAAAAGTCTGCCATATACTCGAGGCCTGTAGGCTGAAGACAGAGGCCCCAACATTACAGAGGACCTTTGGGTGACTGTCCAGGCAGCCAGATGTCTCTTGTCATTTCTAGAGTTTTGGAAGTTGCTTGCAATGTACTTCCTGTTTACTCACATAATATTATATCCTTCTGGGGACTTTGATGGATTTGAAGACTAGATAGTTAATTATAATTTTCCTTAGTTATGATAAAAGATAAATTAGATATAAAACTTTAGATTCACTAAGATATATAATTAAATGTTTTCTTTAATTTTGTCAAATACAAATAGACTAGATGTTGTAACTGTGATTTTTGTTTGATAACTGTTTTGTCGTATATAATTTTACTATGGTAAAATGAAAACCTTCCTATTTGATTAGACAGAAAAGGGGAAGTGCTATGTGATCAGAATCTTTCTGTATGCTGTGAATATGTGTTACTACCATGGGTTAATAAAGAAGCTGCTTTGGCCTATGGCAAGACAGGTTATAGCCAGGCAGGAAATCCAAACAAAGATACAGGGAGAAGAAAGGAGGAGTCAGGGGAAACTCTGCACACCGCCTGGGGGAGCAAGATGTAACAGAACACAGGTAAAGCCATGAGACACATGGCGATGCATAGATTAATAGAAATGGGTTAATTTAAGATGTAATAGCTAGCCAGCTATAAGCCTGAGCCATAGACCAAACAGCTTGTAATTAATATGAAGCCTCTGAGTGTTTGAGTGATTATTTTATAAGCTGCTGTGGGTCAAGCAGGACACAGAAAAGTTTCCAGTTACATATCTGCCTAAGGATGGCACCACCCACAGTGGACTGGCTCTTCTACATTAATTAGCAATAAACAAATGCCCCACAGACATGGCCACAGGTCAGTTTGATGGAGGCAACTCCTTAGTTGAAGTTCCCTTTTCCCTGATGTTGCAAATTGACAAACAGGATCAGCTGCCACAAAGAATGAACAGCATTCTCCAAAAATTCATACTCCAAAGGTCCAGCATCTTCGAGGGTGACTATGTCTGGAGATTTTTATACATGTATACATATACAGCTTTATAAACATATGCTGTTTTATTAAGTTGTTAGCAATTTAGAAAGCCAGTTTGTGGGGGTACATCCCATTAGTCAGAGAGAACTGAGATCGCAGGTAGCCATGGAGCTGGGGAATGGTTTTGATCGCTGGCAAAATCTGCCAATCCACAGTTTTCTGATCAGCCTTGCGCTGCTCTGAAATCTCGTATTTCTCCTTCTCTGTGTCCAAGACCTCACTCGTGGTGCCCAGGTGTGCGCAGCTGCTTCTTCTTGAAGTAAGTGTCAGTCAGGTGTTTGGGGATTTTAACCTTGTTGATACCAACTTTTGTAGGGGTGATGATGAGAAAGTTCTGGTGTGTTCTGATCAGAGGAACTCTGTTGAGGGCAAGAGGTCCAGTCACAAGTAGCAAGCCACTGCCTAGCTTCTTCAGGAAGGCCACTCTCTTGCCCCTGTGGCACCCGTGAGGATGATCAGGATGATCCCAGGAATGACGCTGGCACGCAGACTTCTCACACGCAGGCTGAAGGGCTTTTTGCCATGACTCAGCAGCTCCTGAGTCGTAGGATAAGACCTTGGCATTTTTTGAAGCGTAACTACCCCGAATACCACCGTTCTTGTCACCACCAACCGGTTTGTGGCAGTAACAAGGACCTTCTCCCTTTTCTTCTTCTTTTCAACCTTGGGTTTTACAACTGAGTTTTCCTTTTGTACAAGGCCTTTCTGGAATACATAGCACACATAGGAAGTATCTGCCAATTCCTCTAACCAGGACAGGGTTTCAGCTACAACTGGGGCTTCTTCACCTCAGGGTCACTCTTTTTGGCTGCATCAGCGGCAGGGGCACCAGCATCAGCGGCAGGGGCACCAGCATCAGCGGCAGGGGCACCACCAGCAGCGCCAGGGGCACCAGCAGCAGCAGCGGCAGGGGCAGGAGCACCACCACCAGCGGCAGTGGCAGGGGCACCACCAGCAGCAGCAGCAGCAGCAGCAGCAGCGGCAGGAGCACCACCAGCAGCAGCAGCGGCAGCAGCAGCAGCAGCAGCGGCAGGAGCACCAGCAGCAGCAGCAGCAGCAGTAGCGGCAGGGGCACCACCAGCAGCAGCAGCGGCAGGGGCAGGAGCACCACCACCACCAGCAGCAGCAGGGGCAGGGGCACCACCAGCAGCAGCAGCGGCAGGGGCAGGAGCACCACCACCACCAGCAGCAGCAGCGGCAGGGGCACCACCAGCAGCAGCAGCGGCAGGAGCACCAGCAGCAGCAGCAGCGGCAGCGGCAGGAGCACCACCACCACCAGCAGCAGCAGGGGCAGGGGCACCACCAGCAGCAGCAGCAGCGGCAGGGGCAGGGGCAGGAGCACCACCAGCAGCAGCAGGGGCAGGGGCACCACCAGCAGCAGCAGCGGCAGGGGCAGGAGCACCACCAGCAGCGGCAGCGGCGTCACTCCCAGCCTTCTTGGCTGCAGGTATCTTCTCCTCGGTGTCAGGCTTCTTGGCTTTTTCACCCGTCATCTTGCAAGATGGAAAAGAGACCAAGGTCCCGGCTTCTGGTCTAATGTGGAGATGGGTTTTAAAAATATATTTATTGGCCGGGCGGTGGTGTATATATATATTTATTGATGAGGAGAGACACTGAGGTAAGGGGCCAGGTAAGACTTCTTCTTTTTTTTTTTTTTTTTTTTGGTTTTTTGAGACAGGGTTTCTCTGTGTAGCTTTGCGCCTTTCCTGGAACTCACTTGGTAGCCCAGGCTGGCCTCGAACTCACAGAGATCCGCCTGGCTCTGCCTCCCGAGTGCTGGGATTAAAGGCGTGCGCCACCACCGCCCGGCTAGGTAAGACTTCTTAAGGGATGACATCAGTAAGGTACATTCCCAACACAGAACAAGGTAGACGCCGCTGCTGATCCAGCTGTTGTCCTGCTGTTCTACCCAAGGGCGCGGGAACCAATTGCAAGCCACACTTCTCCACCTTTGCTCCTGCTCCGACCAGCCAAGACAGCATGTACCCCCTGTCCCATAGTTTTTAAGATGTCCCATGTCCTCAGAGAAGACCATGCCCATAATGCCAAACCAAACAAAACAAACTGCTCCATCTAATTGGTCATTGGGCCAAGTGGCGGGATTCCCACAACAACTTATTCTTATTTCATTTTGTATGTGTGAGCGCTTGCGCATAGTTTCTGTGCACCACACAAATGCCTGGTACCCACGGGAGACAGAAGAGGCACCATATCCTCTGTCATTAGAGTTACAGATGGTTGTGAGCCACCTTGTGGGTGCTGGGAACTGCATCTGGGTCCTCTGCAAGAACAGCAAGTGCTCTTAACCACTGAGCCATGTTTCCAGTCCCTGGATATGGATTTTAAAGGAAGCTCATAAGGTTAAGTGGGGGGAGGGGTGTCCAGTGCCCCAGATCACTGCCACAGTCAAGAATACTGGTGAGCTGGATGTGGGGATGCATGTCTATAATCTTAGCACTTGTGGGAGGACCATGAGTTTGAGTCCAGCCTGGTTTACAGAGCAAGATAATCCCCCAATTATTTTTCTTCTTTTGAGGCAAGGTCTCATGTAGCCCAGGCTGGCCTCAAAATCACTATGCAGCTGAGGATGACCTTAAACTTGCGATCCTCCTGCTCCAACCTCAGAATGCTGGGATGACAGGTGTTTACCAACACAGCTGGGTTGTGCAGTGTTGGGGATGGAGCCCAGGGATTTGTGCATGCTAGGTGTACACTCTACCAACTGAGCTACATCCTGGCTCTTCTAGAAGGTCCTAGTCAAGGGCAAGTAGTAGTAGAATCGTGATAGAGTCACAGAGACAGGGCGTAGTGGTAGAAGAATGAGCCAGCACATCAGTCCGGGACCCACAGGGTCCGGGTGATGGCAGGGGAGTCCCTGGTGTGTGGGGTCACCTGCCGGAGGAGCTACAAGATGGTAGCTGCAGCAGCACACACCTGCAGTCAGGGAAACGTGGTGAGCCTGTCTCAGAGAACAGCAACAAAGCCTGCCTAGGTGCCTGGTGCTCTGCTGGACAAACCGCTGCGTCCTACGGTTTTTACTGCTGTGATGAACCGCCATGACCAAAAGCAACTCAGGGAAGAAACATTTCACTTGCTCTTCCACATCACAGTTCATCATCCGAGGAAGTCAGAGCAGGAGCTCTAGCTTGTGCTGTGTCCCCAGGAATAGTCTGTGAGTCACACTCAGAGCTGGGAGTCAGAGACAAGACTGGGCTGGAGTCTTCCGCACACAAAGGATTTGAGGAGTGATGATCTCTCGAGGCCTGTGAAGAGAGTGGGCTCAGTGCTGGACCTGGGAGAAGGAAGATTAGAGAAACGCCTGAGGAGAGGCTGCAGCCAGAGAGGAAGGGAGGAAACCTAGGGACTAGCTGGAGACCTTGTGGAGAAAAGAAGTTATTTTGGGCGGGAGTGGTGCAGTGTGGGTAAGCCTGGCTGCCAGGAGGGGCTGCCAGGAACCACAGCATGCCCTGAGGGATCCCGGCAGAGCAGGCGGTGGAGGAAGCCAACCATGGTTGGGTCAGGAGGGGACAATCTGAGCCAATGTGGACAGACACAAGGAAGACGACTCCAAACAATTCCTGTGGGTCCCTCAGTGTTCTCATCCAAATGGAAATCAGTACAGAGGCCAGGACTGTTGCCAAACAGACAGGCAGGCAGACAGACCAACAACCATCAGGAAAGAGTCATATAAACCGAGGATGGCTGGGATAGGAGAGGGGTGCATAGTTCCAGATACAGGAAACAGCAGTTGAAATAGGTGGCATTATTCTTGGTGCCCAGAAGGTGGCAGCACCTCACCATCCTGCAGGACCACGATGGCATCACCACCTCCTCCCCCTCCTCCTCCTGGTCCTCCTTCTTTTGGTTTCTCTGAGACATGGTTTCTCTGTGTAGCATTGGCTGTCATGGAACTTGCTCTGTAGACCAGGCTGGCCTTGAACTCATAGAAATCCACCTGCCTAGGTCTCCCGAGTGCTGGGATTAAAGGTGAATACCATCACCACCTGGCCACATTCATCTTATTCTAAAATGGTGGTTCTCAACCTATGGGTCGAGACCCCTTTGGGGGCTGAACAGCCCTTTCACAGGGTTGCATATCAGATATCCTGCATATCAGATATTTACATTACAAGTCATAACAGTAGCAAAATTGCAGTCATAAAGTAGTAACAAAAATAATTTTATGGGTCACCACAACATGAAGAACTGTATTAAAGGGTCCCAGCATCAGGAAGGCTGAGAACCTTCACTCCATTGTAGGCCATAGCAGCTACCTCAGCATTTCCTGTTGGGGATGTTCTCTTTATAATGTGACTGTGACATTCATCTAGTTGAAAAGAGTCTGTGTGCCATTCTCTTGAAGACATTTTGTGACTTCTCAGGACAGGTCATAAAAGGCAACATAGCTCCCACCTCTGGAGGTCTTGGAACCCAGCCACCATGCCGTGTGGAAGGAACCATGGCCCTGGCTCATAGAGCTGCTTGTGCTTGAGCTACAGAGCAAGACCCTGTCTCAGAATAAACAAACTGTTTGTCCTTACTCAGTTGTCTGATATTCGTTCAAAGGCTTGGAACCTGAACTGGTTGAAGAAAGTGTCTCCTCCTGCACACCTTCCTCTGACTAGATGTGAATGACGTCTCAGATTTCTTACCAGACTGTTCCTTCCTGTCCCAGCAGTGTTACTGCAGAGCTGGGTTAGAAGAGAGACGGGAGAGTCCTCGGAGACCATTCTGCCACGTTTATTACCGAAGGTGGATCATGACGCCCAGCTCCGACTCTGACACAGTGGTTATTTTGAGTCAAAAGTGATTGAGAAGTAGATTCAAGAAAAGCTGTGTCTCCCACCATTTGCCTAGAACAGGGTACAATGTCACACGGCCGTTGTGATGGCTGTTCTTGGTTGTCAACTTCACTAAGAACCCAGAAATGAAAGGCACACCCGTGAGAGATACTCTGCTTGGTTTGAAGTGGGTGAAGCCACTTCTAATCCAGACCTCTGAGGTGGGAAGATACACCTCTGATCCCGATCTTGAGGAGGGAAGACACAAGCCTTCAATCTGGGCCACACCTTCTGCAGGAAGCCTACATAAGGACATGGAAGAAGGAAGCTTTTGCTTTTCGCCTGCTTGCCCTCACCTTGCTAGCACACCCATTCCTTCACTGGCTTTGGAACCTACTTCCTCAGGATTCTGTATATGCAGAAAAACCAGCTCAGACACCCAGCCTCGGGGGACTGAGCAGCTACTGGATTCTTGGCTTTCCATCCACAGCTAGCTATTGGAATGCAGCCTGGAAGTCATTCCGGTAAATCCCCTTTATATGTATCTTCATTCCATAAATTCTGTGACCCTAGAGAACCCTGTTACAGCTGTCTTTTCTTTTCCATCTTTACGCATAACTCCACACAGCCATCCTTACACCAGGAGAGATAAACACTGAGGAAGTGAGACCTTTATTAACCCGGAAGGCACCAGAGAAACCTTCATAACAACCTTTTTCTGTTGGGTTACATATATCTACATATGTGTATATGTATGTGTAAGTGTATACATACATACACACATATGTGTCTGTACACACAACCCCCAGAGTCCAGTTTTGTTGTGTGTGTAACGGTTTTACGACTGAGCACTCTGTGTTGAACAACCAATGACGGGGCTGATCCCAGCAGTCAGTAGCTCCCGTAGTTCTTTATCTAGGGGTAGCATCCTGCAAAACTTCCCTTCTCTACAGTTTCTGGCCATCTACTCTGCCATTGTCCCAGTCCTGCTGCATTCCAAGGAGAGAATGCTTCACGGCAGACTTCGTGGTTTTCTGGCTCTTAGGATCTTTCTGTCCCTCTTCTGAGATCTTCCCTGAGATACAGATGCAGGAACCTGTGATGTGGCTGTATCTGTTGCAGCTGGACTCCACACAATTTGCTGATCTCTGCATGTGTCCAGCGGTGGTTTTCTGTGGTGGCTCCGTTCGCTGTAAGGAGAGGCTTCATTGATGAGGGGTGGGAGCCACAGTCCAGGAACCGTGGCTTGTGCACAAAGAACAAGATTTATTGCTTTTTACGTCATGCACGAGTGTTTTGCCAGCGTTTATGTCTGTGCACCGTGTGTGCAGGGCCCTTGGAGGGCAGAAGAGGACTTTAGAGCCATAGTTACAGATGGTTGTGTGCCACTGTATGAGTGCTGGGGACAGATTACCAGCAGCCAAGTGTCCTGACTGCTGAGCCATCTCTCCAGCCCCAACCCAGAATTTCCAAGAGTGATGATTATCTTTTCCTTTCCCACTTTACTTACTCCTAAGCAGTACTGTACCTTCATGTTAGCCACAAATAGTAACAGACTGGTGCATTCTGGGAAGTGGCTGCACAAAGAGAATGTTTTCTTGTTTCCCAAGTGTTGACAGCTGTAAGGGGAGGGCAAGTGACTTCATAGACATGAAATAAATACACTTTATTTTATGTAGTCAGGTCTGTAGCATTTGAGTGGAGTGTAAAATGGCACAGAGTGGCTGATTATATGGTGGCTAGAAAGAAATAAAAACCAAACCAGACTGACTTCTACTCCAATAGCTTGTGAGCACTAATCTGCTGTCTCACAAAGTGCCTCCCTGTGGCTTACCCAGCAAGTGTTCATTTCTTACAGTCTGGAGGTGCAAAGTCCAAAATGAGGACACAGGCAACTCCAGTTCCTCACAGTGGAGTTCCATCTCTCACCATGTGGTTGACAGCCCTGTGAACCTGCCTTCACGGAGACAGGGAACTTAGGTCTCTTTTCTCTCTTTCTTTCTTTCTTTCTTTCTTTTTTTTTTTTTCTGAGACAGGGTCTCACTATGTAGACCAGGCATGAAACTCACAGAGATCCACCTGCCTCTGCTTCTGGAGTGCTGGGATTAAAGGCGTGTGTGTACCACCACACCCAGCTTCTCTCTTTCTCTCTCTTTGGTTTTTCCAGACAGGGTTTCTCTGTGTAACAGTCCTGACTATCCTGGAACTCACTTTGTAGACCAGGCTGGCCTTGAACTCCCAGAGATCCTCCTGCTTCTGCTTCCCAAACGGTGTGATTAAAAGCATGTGATACCCCTCCCGCCCGCTTCTCTCTTTCTTTTAATAAATAGAAAATAATTTATTTATTTGCATGTTGAGAGTGAGCATGTGCTATGGTGTGTGTGGAGGTCAGGGGACAACTTGCAGGAGTTATCCTCTTCTTATACCATGTAGGTGATAGGAATCAAATTCAGGTCTTCAGCCTTGGTGGTAAGTGCCTTTCCCTGCTGAGCTGTCTGTCCAGCAATCCACAGGTTTTCCATAGACTCACCACCTAAAAAGTGTCTTGATGAATAAGACAGAAACTGCTCAAGTTAAAAAGTCTTACTTTGACTTTTTTATCTGCTTGTCTTTTGTTGGATCTTTTCAGTAGACACCCAACTCACATTCTGATTCCCCTCTGTTGGGACCCCAAAGGTCTTTGCACCTATAGACATTCAGGGAAACCTCGAATGTTAGTCACGAAGCGAGGAACTACCTGTTCTTCCATCTGGAAGGCTGGCGATCTGCGTTATCTGTTGGACCAGGCCATTTCAAGGTCCCACAGCCAGGACTGGAGGTGGCTACAGCCCAAATGACCTCCATGCTATCTGTATGACCCAGACCAGGCCAGATGCTTCCTTAGGTCCTTAGCTAGTACAGGCAGCCCATCTCTAGGACCCATCTTCTTGGAAGAAGTGACATATGCCTTGAATTGAGTTTTGATGTAATTATACTTTCTTGTGCACTGGGGATTGTATTAACCAGGAAACTTCCTCCCGCAAAAAATTTGTACTGTGTCCCCCAGTCTGATCCAGGTTGAAGTCAATCTGAACCATGTTTTCATTCTCACCTCTTCACATTTGCTCCCCTGCCTGGACACCTGCAGGGTCCCTCTCACCCCTCCTGCTAAAAATGTTGTCCTTTGTTCCTGGACTCACTATGGAGAACTGTGAGAAGAATTTGGTCAATTATAAACCATTCTTTAAAGAAAATGTTTGTGAAAAGTGGTGAATGTAGAAGGTAAAACGCACAACTAAAGTGAGGTTGGGACGTAGCTCAGTGGCAGAGCATTTGTTTAGCACTCACGAGGCCCTAGCTTCACCCCTGCCCCCAGGAGCCAGAAAGGTGATTAAAAAAAGAAAACCCCAGAGCACACGCCTTCAATCCCAGCATTAGGGAGGCAGAAGCAGGCTGATCTCTCAGTTTGAAGCCAGTCTGGTCTACAGAATGAGTTCTAGGACAGCCAGGGCTACACAGAGAAACCCTGTCTAAAGAAAAAAAGAAAGAAAGAAAGAGAGAGAGAGAGAGAGAGAGAGAGAGAGAGAGAGAGAGAGAGAGAGAGAGAGAAGCCACCAGGGGTGCTATGATGGCTCAGTGGTTCAGAAGACTTCCTGAAAAGTCCTTTGAGAAGAGGACTGGAGTTCAGAGGCCGGCATCTCCTTGGATGGCTCATAAATGCCAGGAACTCTAGCTCAAAGTACCCAGCATCCCCTTTTGGCCTTCATGGGCACCTGCACACGTGCATATACGTAACTAAAACCAATAAATCTTTGGAAATGTAAACCCTAGGGATGTCACTTTCTTCAGTGGTGTTCCACTGATAACCTTCCCACGCTCCAGTAAAAACCTCTCCTGCGCTTGTGCAAACAACCTTAGTTAAAGTCTGTGGGTCACACACAAGACAGGAAGTAGGCAGAGACGATGGGAGGGAGGAGGGTTTCTACGGGAGAGAAAGGGGATGAGAGGGAAGCTGGGGATGAAAACAACTAAATTTGATGGTACATGTGTATGAAACTGTCAAAGAATTTAAAAAGTCGACCTCTGTCCAGTCTTTTCCTGATCACCCTCCTGGGACGGAGGCTCCATTTCGTTTCCTTGTCTTTCTTCATTTCTTCTAATTTGTTGCAAAACATCATACACACTTGGTATCCTGGTTTCATTCCTGTTGCTGTGATAAAGTACCCTGAATAAAACAAACAAACCAACAAGAACAAACCAACAATAACTTAGGGAAGAGAGGAAGGAACATCGAGCAGCTAGCTACAAGACAGCCACAGCCAAGAGCAGAGGGAAATGGACGCTTACGTTGCTCATCACTTGTTTGCCTCTGTCCAGCTCGATTTCTTCACTCGTACATGGTCCAGATCCCCTGCTTAGGGAATGGTACCACTCACAGTGGGCTGGATCTTTCCATGTCAATTAACTGAATGAAGAAAATCCCCTGAGACATGGACAGAAGCCAACCTACTATGGACAATCCCGCGTTGAGACTCTAGCTTGTAGCAAGTTGACAATTAAAGGGGACTATCGTCCTTGGGAGGGTGTGTTCATTCACAAATGTGTTTATAAATACCTCCATGCTGCCCTGCTGACTGAGCTGGGTCCACATTTTGGAACTTTAAACGTTTGCTTTCTGCCTTCTGGCCCAGAGGTTGTTGGTAACATTCTGTTTTTCTTCTTCTTTGCTTGAAACAACTTCGTTATAGTTGAATTTTTTGTTTGTTTGTTTTTCAAGACAGGGTTTCTCTGTGTAGTCCTGGCTGTTCTGGAACTCTGTAGCTCAGGCTGGCCTCAAAGTTATAGAAATCCACCTGCCCCTGCCTCCCAAGTGTGGGATTAAAGGCGTATACCACCTCCATCCAGCTAACAGTTGAATTTTATTTAATACACTGTGCTAAAGATTTTTGAGATTGCCTCTTCGTTTTGGGTGTTCTAAAACTTGGCCATGAAGCTCCCAGTGGTAGATACCTCCCCATCTGTCTCTTTTCTCCCCGTGGGCATGGGATGCGGTATTCCAGTTGGATATTGTGTCTTGGAATGAACCCAGTCCTGTACTTCAAGCATGCGTGGGCCACCATGGATCCCCCAGACACTTCTGAAAAACCAACAGCAGAATTGAGAAGGACCAACGTGGACAGAAAACTGAGACAAGCATTCAGGGAACTGAAAGTCTGAAAGTGCTGACCAGTGCCTCCAAAGCTGTGGCCTCTGAAACCTCAGGGGTCCAGGTGGCTGGTCAGCAATCACCCTTCTGTTTCCATCGCCTTCCCTTTGCTACCATGCTTGCTCCACATCTTACCCCTGTTTTCAGATCGCCAGTGAACCCTCATACCTGCCTGCAGGCAATCACCTCCATCCATCGGGACTTCTAGAAGAGTTGGAAGATAGTCTTCACGAGGTTCCGCTCCTATCTGGTACCAAACATTGTCTTCATTCCCATCACCTCGGAGCAATCAGCTCTACTTTTAGCTTAGCTATGGCTGTGACTTAGGTCCGTCCCTCTCTCCTTTAGGACATTGCTGCTGTATCTCCTGAGCATAATTCATCTCCCGCTATTCACACCTGCAAACAAACATGCACCTTACAAACCAACCAGGCTGTGTGTGGTGGTGCCCATCTGTAATCCTAGCACTCTGAGAAGCTGATGCAGGAGGATGAGTTCAAGGACTTTGCTTTGGGCACTGAGGAAACCCTCAGCCCTAGGAAAACCAGAATGGCTGCCATCTTTCTTCTGTGGACTCTGCTTCTCCTAATGTTTTCCTTTTGGCTACTTTCAAGGTAGGGAGGACAATCTTTTCACAAAGAGACCCTGAATGGAAGCGCATATCTAGAATCCCAGCACTACACATTTTCTTCATATTTGTTGAATTGTGTCATTTTTTTTTTTTTTTGGTGTTATTCTTTTACTGGTTGTAGTCTGGATAAGAACATACATCAAATATGCAAGGGTTGTTCATGCCTCATGTGGCCCTAGGATGGGAAAGCCAGGAGCTGAGGACACCCTCCACCTTCTAAGAACCCAGCAATTGCTCACTTTTTATGGGACACAGAACTGTGACTCCTCCTTAATTAATAAGATTCTTGAAGGGAGGTTGTGGCGCACATCTTTAATCCCAGCACTCGGGAGGCAGAGGCTGGTAGATCTCTGTGAGTTCGAGGCCAGCCTGGTCTACAGGGCAAGTTCCAGGACAGCCAGATCTGTTATATAGAGAAACCCTGTCTTGGAAAACAAAAAACAAAAAACAAACAAACAAACAAAAAGATTCTTTGTCTATCATGTCAGCTGTGGTGCCTTTGCAAGGTCCAAACAGGGATAGAAGTCATCATCTACTTCTCTCAGACCACAGACTAGCCCAGCCTGGGTCTGGATGCTAATTCTGGCCAAGAAAGGGAGTAAAGTTACGAAACCCCCCTGGGGTGGGAAAGATGTGAGAGAGGATGAAACAGTTTCTTAATTTTTAAATTTATTTTATAATTTTATGTGTATGGCTGTTTTGCCTGCACATTCGTACGTACACCATGTGCATGCCTGGTACCAAGGGGGTCAGAAGAAGGTGTCGGGTCCCCTGGAACTGGACTTACAGACAATTGTGAGCTGTCATGTGGGTGCTGGGAATTGAACTCACTGAACACATCTGCTACCTTCTAGAGCTGTATGTCAAGTTCCCATAGAGCCCTGTGTGTGTGTGTGTGTGTGTGTGTGTGTGTGTGTGTGTGTGTGTCTGTCTGTCTGTGTTCATGTGCACCATGGTACGTATGTGGAGGTCAGAGGACAATTTACAGGAGTCAGTTCTTTCACCATGTGGGTCCCAGGGATCGAGTTCGAGTTGTGAGGTTGGAGGTGTAAGCACCTGTGCCTGCTGAGCCATCTTGCTGGACCCAAGAACAGTTTTTAATGGATTGAAGAAGTGGGAACCTTTGGTAAGGGTTTTATGGTAGTGAAATTAAGGATCACTTGGTTCATGGGCTGGTTTGGAGGCAACATTGATCCAGTTCACCATGTTTCTTTCCTTCCTCCCTCCCTCCCTCCCTCCTTCCCTCCCTCTCTCCCTCCCTCCCTCCCTCCCTCCCTCCCTCCCTCCCTCCCTTCCTTCCTTCTTTACTTTTCTCCTGCATCTTTCTTTCCAGCCTCTTCCTTCCTCTCCCCATCTCCTCTCTTTTTAGGTAGGGTCTCACTGTGTAGCCTATATTGGCCTGGAACCTACTGTGTAGCCCAGGCTAGCCTCAGACTTGTATCAGTCCTGAGTTGTGGGATTACAGGTGTATGATGCTGTATTTGGCTCACTCTTTCCTCTCTCTCTCTCTCTCTCTCTCTGGTTTTGTTTGAGAGGAGAGTTTCATTTGTATAGTAACTTCTTCTCATCTTACGTGCAGGGAAGAACACACGTGGGGGACCACAGTCCAGCTGCAGTGAGGTGCCGCACCCGGCCACTGGGCTCTCAACCCTGAAGCAGAGACCCAGGAAAGCCTGCCTGAGGTCAGCAGTTTAGGGATAAGGGACAATGAAGTGGGGGATGAATGATTTTTGCCAGAAAAAAAAAAAAACTTTTTTACTTTTGTTTTTTGAGACAGGGTCTCGCTATGTAGCCCAGCTTGGCCTGGAACTCACAACCCTCCTTCTGCCTCTGCCTCCTGTTGTTGGGGTTACAGGCATGCACCTCCATGTTCAGGCAGGACTTGGTTTCCTCCCTGAATAAACAGGCCCAGAGGACAAAGGATAACTCTCTATCCACAGGGCTTGTCTGGGGCAGAGCTGGGATTAGACCCTGGATTATCAGGGAGAGGCAATCAAGCCACTAAACACCTTCAGGACACCCCTCAGGCCACACAGTGGCCCTCTGCTGTTCTGACTCACTCTTGGCCCAGCCCAGAGGAAACGCTAGGGCCTTTTTCACCTTGGGGGAGAGATCATTCTAGCTTGTAGGTTCAGGAGGAGGAGGCCCTATGGAGAGTTCCCCCATTTGGCTGCCTTAAGGAGAAGCAAGGTTCTAGGGAAGGCTGGATACCTGCTTTCCCCAAGGTGAGGGACCTGGCACCCTGAAGCATCTTGCATCACCCTGTCTGCAAAGCTCAGGCTCCCTGGGCTGGGTGCAGGGCCTCTTAGCTGTTATCTTCAGCGGCTTGCTGAGGGCTGCAGCATTTCTGAGTCTTGCAATGGATACTTCCTGATTCCCTTCACACAAATAGGTCAGTCTGTGTAGCTGGCTCTGTACTTGCATAGACAGGACATGTAGGGTTCCTATTTTTCTAGTTCCCCAGGCTGGTGTCTGCTTCATGAGGAACTGCTTGCTAAGAGTTTTGCCACAGAGGGAGCTTAAGAAAGAGCAACCGCTTAAAAATAAATCTCTAAGATGGACAGTGACACTGGGCCTGAGTGTGTTTCCTGTCTTTCCAATCCCAGCACTTGAGAGGCAGAGGAGGAGGACCATGGGTGAAGATGACTTAGTTAGGGTGATTATTGCTGTGATGAAACACCATGGCCAAGAGCAAGCTGGGGCGGAAAGGGCTTATGTCACCCACAGTTCAATTTAACAGTTTATCATCTAAAGCAGCCAGGGCAGGAACCTGGAGGCAGGAGCTGTTGCAGAGGCCTTGGAGGGATGCTGATTACCGGCTTGCTCCACATGCTTTCTTGTAGAATCTGGGACCACCAGTCCAGCAATGGTCCCACCCACAGTGGGCTGGATCCTCCCCCATTGATCACTAAGAAAATGCCCTATAGCTGGGTTTGTTTTGTTTTGTTTTTGTTTTTTTTTGAGACAGGGTTTATTCTTTGACACAGTCCTGGCTGTCCTGGAACTAGCTCTGTAGACCAAGATGGCCTTGAACTCACAGAGATCCACCTGCCTCTGCCTCCCGAGTGCTGGGATTAAAAGCATCCGCCATCACCACCCAGCATGCAGCTGGACCTTATGGAGACATTTTCTCAGTTGAGGTTCCCTCCTTTCAGATGACTCTAGCTTGTGTCAAGTCAAAATAAAAATCGCCAGGGAGATCTCCCAGTGCTCCGGACAGAATGGGGCATAAACACAGGAGTAAGCATGTGGAAGGGGGGCTCTGGAAAGTGTTTCTCCCAGAGTGCACCCCTGCATGTGTCCCAAGCAGGAAGACTGAAACACAAAAGCCATCAGCCAGCTAGTCATCACTTTCCAAGCCAGCTAGCCCCAATCTATACCTTTCAAGTGTGTTTACCCCACCAAGACCCCCATTCTCATCCTATCTCAGAGCCCAGCCTCAACAATCTAATGATAGGAGGCAAATTCAGTATAAAATATAATTTAAAAAAATTAGACTACAGGGCTGGAGAGATGGCTCAGAGGTTAAGAGCACTGACTGCTCTTCCAGAGGTCCTGAGTTCAATTCCCAGCAACCACATGGTGGCTCACAACCATCTGTAACGAGATCTGGTGCCCTCTTCTGGCCTGCAGTCATACATGCTGTATATATAATAAGTCTTAAAAAAAATGGACTACATAAAAAGACAACATTTCACGCCTGTTCAGAGAGACAGGGAGGGAAGGAGGGAGGGAGGAGAAGCACAGGAAATATAGACAGAGACAGACAGACAGAGGGACAAGGAGCTAGTTAGAAAGAGGGCACATCCACACACAGGATAAATAATCAAATAATCTTGTGGTTTTGTTATTGTTTTGAGACAGAGCCTCATGATGTAGCTCTGGCTGTCCTGGAACTCAATATGTGGACCAGGCTGGACTTGAACTCATAGACATCTACTTCCCTCTGCCTCCCAAGTGCTGGGATTAAAGATGTGTGCTACTACACCTGGCCTACAAAATAAATCTTTAAAAAACAAAACAACATAGTTATAACTGCTTGTAGAAGCTCTTTTATGATGGGCTATTTAAAATGGTAGGATCATTCTAACAGCTCAGGGCTGTAAACTGGCCTGTTCTCTCTGATTCAGATCTTACTGGCTGTTGGCGTGATGAGTGAGTTTCTTGTAGAACTTGGATGTTGGGTACTATGGTGTGAGCCTCTGACCTCACCCTGACCTTCTGTTTCAGCTGGGTCTGTTGGCAGCAGCCTGGAAGGGAGGGCCGCTGTTTGTACAGGGGTGAAGGCAGAAGTCCAGGCTCCCTCTTGGACTCTGCTGACACCTGGGGCTAGGAACCTCTTCATGATTGTGTGAATGTTGCGGCTCCCACTAAGTCTTCACTGGCACCTCCTTGGCTGGAAGCAGTAGAAACCTCTTCTTACAGCTCTAAAAGCTTTCTGTCTGGCAAGGGTGTCCCTTTCCTGGTCCTATGGCTAGAGACAATCATTTCGGCCCTCCTTTCCTTCCTTCCTTCCTTCCTTCCTTCCTTCCTTCCTTCCTTCCTTCCTTCCTTCCTTCCTTCCTTCCCTCTTTCTTTCCTTCCTTCCTTCCTTCCTTCCTTCCTTCCTTCCTTCCTTCCTTCCTTCCTTCCTTCCTCACTTTCTCTTTCTTTCTTCCTTCCTTAACGAAGACTATTGGGGTCCAGGCCCTCTATAGTCCTCTCCCAGAGTTCAGGAAGAGACGCTACCAGTGGTGGATTAATCTTAGTGATATCAAATGTACACTGAGCTCTTTAGTCCATTCACTTTACTCTTCTAAGTCAAAGTCTCTCTACCCAGCTTCAGTTCTGTTCTCGTCCTTAGCTCCTCTCTGTCCCTTCCTCTCCTGTCCTCTCATTGTTCATCTAAGTTCCTTCCATCTTTGTCTCTTCATCATCATCCTCCATCATGATCTGTTGTACCCGTTTCAAGAAACCCTCAGAGACCACCAAGGAGCTGGTTTCTGATGCAAGCACACAAGGGTCCTTTTATTCAGGTTCAACCTGGGCCGCTGCATGGCAGATGGAAGGAAATGTGGTGACAGCCACGAGCCCAGGTGTAGAGGGTTTTTATAGGGAAAAACCACAAGCCAGGAATCGGCAACTTGGGATTGGGTAGAAGGGGCAAGGTGATTTTTTGAAACTACTGGTTTAGACTTTTGGAGGGGAACCACAACCTACTGAACAGGATTATCTGGACTGCTCAGCAGGATTATCTAGATATCTCCAAGGGCCGTAAACCACAGACAGCATCCTGTTAAGCTTTCCTTTCCTGTATAAAGAGCAGACATGATGTCTGCAGGATACTGCTCTGTATCCGTTTGAGTTATCATGGCATATTCCTGAGCCTGTAAAGTTAGTCTAGGCCTTCACAGATCCTCCATCATTGTCCCCTGTTATGGTCCTCCATCATTGTCCTCTGTCATGGTCCTCTGTCATGGTCCTTCATCATCATCTTCCATCATCGTCCTTCTTCATCATCATCCCCCTCCTCTCTCTCCTGTCCAGTTTAAATACACATACACTCTGCACATCTCTGGCTCTGCCACTGTCTGGTCGGGCGGGGCAAGTCTACTCCATAGCTAGGAAGCCTGCGTCATAGCTTGATGCACCTGGTATGAAAAGCCATTTTTGTTCTGAGTATTGTTAGAGGGGAAGTCTAGAGGTGCCACTTGGGCTGTGGAAGAAAGAAAGGTCTAAGCTTAATTTGCACAAGAAACAAAGCTATGTACCTAACGCCTGCCTGGCCTAGGCAGTGTCTCTGTACAGATAGTTACCTTAATTCAGGAGACTAGCAGGTGGTCTGGAATGCTTATTCTATCTGCCTGTTTATCCTTGGATGTTTCAGAAGTATCTCAGATAACATGCTTTTGTCTGGAGGAGGCCCTGGCCTTGGATACTTGCTAAAGGAGATAGTTACAGAAGGCAGACATCTGATTCAAATGCTGAAAAGGGTGAAACAAAAGCCTGGAGAAAAGAAGTCTTGCCTACGTCATAGCTGGGGGAAGTATCCAGATACCTCAGTTGTACAGGGGAAATAGTGCCCAATGAATGATCAAATACACCGTTAAAAGTACAATAGCTCGCCAGAAATTCATAGCAGGAAATAGCTAATATTCAAAAGCCAACATCACCAAGACTCCTTAAGCCTTGGCTTTGTCCTCTGCAAGGCTCTTGGCTTCTTCCAGGTACAGCTTTGTCATAGTCAGCCAAATTCCTAATTCACATTTCTGCAGCCCGCAGCCCTTCCTTCCTTCCTTCCTTCCTTCCTTCCTTCCTTCCTTCCTTCCTCCCTTCCTTTTTCCCTCTCTCTAGATAGAATAGTGGCCCATAGCAGACGGGCCCATGAAAATCAGTGGGGAAAAACAAACAATGGAAAGGGCCAGGCTTGGTGGCACACACTTTAATCCCAGGATTTGGGAGGCAGAGGGGAGCGGATCTCTACGAGTTCAAGTCCCAGTCTGGTCCACATATCAAGTTCCAGGACAGCCAGAGTTACATTGTGAGACACTGTCTCAGAACAAACCAACAAAAATCAGTGGAAAAACCAGTTTTTAGAGGAAGGGGGTGCAGTAAGCCTGATGGGCTTGAATTATGTGGGTTTGCACTTCTTTGAAAGGGGGTTAAGCCAGGGAGTGGTTCTACTTCCTGAGCAAGGACATCTGAACAGCAGTGGGTGTGACGTCCTGAGAGGTGAGAACACACCCTGGGCAGGCGGAGTGGGGGAGGGGCACTGCGGGCGCCCACCCATCCTGCTCTTGGGCTTCCCTGCTTCAAGATTTGAAGACTCCCCTTGCAAGGTTTATCCGCTGCTCTAGTTACAGGCTGGTCTCCTCTGCTGAGGTTTCATGACTCAGGGGAAAAAAACCAGCACATTAATAACTACTGATGAACTAGGGTGAACCTGAGCCGTCAAAGGCATCTCTTAAGGCTTTGGGGAAATGGCTTAGTCAGTAAAGTGCTTGCCTTGTAAGTGTGAGGACCTGAGTTTGATATGCAGTACCCACAGAAAAAAGCCAGACAATGGTGATATATAGCTGTAATTCCAGTGTTGAAGAGGCAGAGACAGGTGGATCCTCAGGGCAGGACTGGCTGGCTGGCTGTGCACATAAGCTAGAGTCATTGGAGAGGAGGGAGCCTCAACTGAGAAAAGGCTTCTATAAGATTGGACTGTAGGGGGCTGGAGAGATGGCTCAGTGGCTAAGAGCCATCTATAGTAAGACCTGGTGCCCTCTGGAGTGCAGGGATACATGCAGGCAGAACACTGTATACATAATAAACAAATAAATCTTAAAAAAAAAAAAAAGATTGGATTGCAGGCAGGCCTGTAGGGCATTCTCTTAATTAGCATTGATGGGGAGGGCCCAGTCCATTGTGGGTGTTACCACCCCTGGGCTGGTGATCCTGGGTTCTGTAAGAAGGCAGGCTGAGCAAGTCATGGGGAGCAAGCCAGTAAGCAGCGCCCCCCCATGGCCTCTGCATCAGCCCCTGCCTCCAGGTTCCTGCCCTGTTTGAGTTCCGTTCCAACTTTCTTTGATGAGGAACAGTGACGTGGAAGCATAAGCCACACAAATCCTTTCCTCTCCAGCTTGCTTTTGGTCATGGTGTTTTACCACAGCGATAGTCACCCTGGCTAGGACAGCCTAGTCAAACTGGCAAGCTCCAGGTTCAGTGAGAGAGATGGTCTCCAAATACGGTGGAGAGAGAGTGAAGAAGACACCATGCTTGGACTGGGGAGATGGCTCAGTGGTTAAGAGCACTGGTGGCTATTCCAGAGGACCTGGGTTCAATTCCCAGCACCCACATGGCAGTTCACAACTGTCTGTAACTCCAGTTCTAGTGAATCTGGACTGGATTCATATATACAGACATACATGCAGGCAAAAACACCAATACACATGAAATAAAAATAAATGAATTAAAAAAAAAGAAACACCACCTTTGACCTCCATAGGCATGTACAAATGTGAATGTGCACTTATACAGACATTCCATACACACACAAGCACTCCCACACCACACACGCACTCTCACACACACACACACACACACACACACACACACACACACACACGTGCTCGAGTGTGTGGCTGGAGAGATGGCTCAGCAGTTAAGAGTATTTGCTGCTCTTATAGTGTTTAGTTTCTCAGCACCCACGTGGGCAGCTCACAACTGTTGTAACTCCAGCCCCAGGTGATCTGATACCCTCTTCTACAAATGTGCACACCCACATGGACACCCCCACACACATATGCATGAAATAATAAAAGTAAATCTTTTCTTTTTCGTTCTTTTGAGACATTGTTTCTCGTGTATCCCTGACTGTCCTGGAACTCTATCTATAGACCAGGCTGGCCTCGAACTCACAGAGATCTGCCTGCCTCTGCCTCCCTGGCACTAGGATTAAAGGCATGTGCCATCACTGCCCCGCATATCTTTGTTTTTAAAGTGAAAGAACTGAGCATGAGCCAGGAAGGCCAATGCCTCTGCGGGTGCGGTGTGTGGATAAATCATTTGTTAATTTAATGATCATTACATTTCGTATGCTTCATTGCCCAATGCTTCAGAATGCACATCATGGAAACCCAAGTAAATAAAGAAGGGAGTGTACTGACCTCCACAGTGAAAAGGTCAGAGGCTTGGGTGTGGTGAGACCCAGTCTGTGATCTGTGTCCCTGGTCTTGCATCATCTTCGGGTTCTGCTTTGCTCTGTGCCCTTCTCATTCCCTAAAGCGGTCTTCCTTAGCTACAGCCAGACAGTGATAAACACCACAGATTCCCGTCTGAGGGACTCCAGCAGGAGCCTGAACTCAGTATGTAGTGAACGATGACCCTGAGCTCCTGGTCTTGCCTCTACCTCCAAAGTGCTTGGATCACAGACTTGCACTCCAGTGCCTGGTTTATGAGGTGCTAGGGATGGAACTGTTAATACCACCAGTTGAGAGTAAGACCACTACCACAATTTAAAGCCAAATTGGAAGCAAGCGTTAATTAAATACTGGCTAGGTGGATGGGCTCTGTCCAAGTCCATCTCTGGTTTCCCAGAAAAAAATGGCCCCAAATCAAATTTTGCAAGGGCTTCAGAAGGAAAATCCATAATTCACTGCATTTCCCATCAGGTCCAATCAGTGTAAGCATACATCCTGACATATTTCCTGCCTACATACCCCCCACCCACATGTGATCAAGCACATCTGGTGCAGATGGGTCAAACAAACTTGTTTAGGGGAGTGCAGACATGTGACTTGTTGTGTCCCATAAACAACAGCCTCCAGCATTTCAGGAACTATCTGTCCTTGGGACAGGGGCTCGTAGATCAGAGGCATTTTGTTTCATGGATCTCTTAGGCATAGTAACTAAAACTTAAAATGTAACTTTGGCTCTCACAGAACCCTGGGCTTCCGGCATTCTGGGGAAGCATTCCGTCAACTGAGCTACTGTCCCGGCTGTCCTCTATGACTTTCAATATGGTTTCCTTTTGGGGGACAGTCTTTTACCACTCCTCACTTAAGCTAATTTTTCTTTTCTTTGTGTGTATGTGTGTGTGTGTGTGTGTGTGTGTGTGTAGGCCAGAGACTGACGATGGGCATCTTCCTCAATTGGTTTTCATCTTATTTTTTGAGACAGGGTCTCTCACTGAACCTGGACCTTACCAATTTGTCCGGACAGGCTGGCCAGAAAGCCCCAGGAAGCCTCCCTCTTCCCAGCACTGAGAAAGAACCCAGGCTTATGTCATCACAGCTGACGTTTTGTGTGAGTGTGGGAGATTGAACTCGGGTCCTCAAGCTTGTCGGGCAAGCGCTTTACTGACTGAGCCGTCTCTCCAGCCCCAGGGAATTTTTATGTATTGGAGACACATTTTCCTTCTGCACCCCTGGTTGGCTGTGACCTCATTATTCAGCTGGGTCTGGCCTCAGACTGCTGGCAGCCCTCCTCCCTCAGTCTTCTGAGCTCTGGGATTGCAAATGAGAACCACCATACCCAGCAGGTCAACGACTCTTGTTTGAGAGGAAGAGAGATGGATCTGTTCAGTCTGGAGCAGCCAGGTGACACCTCGGGAGACTGAAAGGCCAAGTCACCCTGACAACAATATCCAGAAAAAAAAAATTGGCCGGGCGGTGGTGGCGCACGCTTTTAATCCCAGCACTCGGGAGGCAGAGGCAGGTGGATTTCTGTGAGTTCGAGGCCAGCTTGGTCTACAGAGCGAAATCCAGGACAGGAACCAAAACTACACAGAGAAACCCTGTCTTGAAAAACCAAAAAAAAAAAAAAAAAGAATACCCAGTGACACTCCCGGGTACTTGCCCAAAGGCTTCTAAGTTAACACATCGTGGATGAGACACCCACAGGCAGTGTTCACTGTAGCTGAGTTACAGAACCAATCCTGGTGTCCCAAGCAGAGTGTGTTCATAACTTAGTCAGTATAGTCATCCGTACATGACTGGGCCATTCTAGATGGCAACATTTTCTTTTCAAGGACAACTTTCAGTGTGTGTGTGTTCATGTGTGTATGCTGATAAGTGTGCACATGCTTATACATACATGCAGAGGCTAGAAACTGATGTTGGTGTGTTCCTTAATCTCTCTCTACCTTAGTTTTCAGACAGGGCCCCTAACTGAACCCAGAGCTCATCGATGCAGCTAGATTGGCTGGCTAGAGGGTTCTGGCTATCAGACTGCCTCTGCTTTCCCTGCGCTGGGAATCCAGGCGTATGCTGCCATGCCGAGCTTTTCTATGGGTGCTGGGGATATGTGCTCAGGTCTGCGTGCGTGTACAGTAAGCACTGTACCCACTGAGCCTTCTCGTCAAGCCTGCAAGGACAACTTTTTCCCTCCACCATGCCTGGTTTATGCAATACTGGGGATTGAACACACGATTTGTGCATGCTGGGCAAGCGCTCTGCCATCAGAGCTACCTTCCCATCCCAAAGGACAACTTTTGAAGAAAACATCCCAAATCCACAATCCTGAGGTCTGTTATAAGAAATGAAATAAATGATCTCGAATTGAGGTGTGAGCAGAGGGTGGATCAGCTAGAGTGTTCCAGAAGGCTAGCTCTTTTCTTTGGTTGGGTGTCTGAAACTCCTCATGAGTCTCCGGTGACCCCTTTCCCTCTTTCCTAGCCTTCTCCGTCAGTAGCAGGGAGAGAACCCTCAGAGCAGACACGAGGGGAACCCACCCAGAGATACTCCTAGCTAGACAGCTAGAGAGCTGGGGGAAACAGTTACAGACGCTGTCCAGGAATGAGTGCTTGGCTTTGTCAATCTGAACTTATCTCCCTGGACTCTGATAGCACGTCAGGACACAGCTGATGCCACCTAGTGTGACCTTAACTTAGAAAGACTAACTGATCCTTAAAAACTGTAGGGGCGCTGGTCATCCAAGGGCGTGCATGACCTGGCTGAAGTTGCCTTCATTCCTTTCTTTTCCTTTTTCTTTTCTTTCTTTTTTTCTTTTTTCTTTTTTTTTTTCTTTCTTTCTTTTCTTTTCTTTTCTTTTCCTTTTTTTTTGGTTTTTCGAGACAGGGTTTCTCTGTGTAGTTTTGGTGCCTGTCCTGGATCTCACTCTGTAGACCAGGCTGGCCTCGAACTCACAGAGATCCTCCTGGCTTTGCCTCCTGAGTGCTGGAATTAAAGACGTGCATCACCACCGCCCGGCTCTTTTTCTTTTTTTGAGACAGTTTTTCCACTGTAGCCTTGGCAGTCTGGAACTCACTCTGTAGATCAGGCTGGCCTCAAACTCACAGAGATCTACCTCCCTCTGCCATGTGAGTGCTGTGGTTAAAGGCATGTGCTACCATGAATGCTGTTACTCCTTTCTTTTAAAACAATTATGTATGTATGTGTATATGTATATGTGTATGTGTGTATATATGTATGTATTTGTATATATGTATATATGTATACGTGTGTGTAGGGGTCTATGTGTGCATGAGTGAGTCTATGTGGGTGTGTAAGGGTCTACATGTGGAGGGGTCTATGTGTGTATGTGTACCCATAAGTGTGTGGAGGGCAGGGGTTGGTATCACAAACCTTCCTTCCTCTATGGCTCTTCTCTTAAATTAATTTATTTTTATGTGCAAGCGTGTTTTGCCTGCATGTAAATCTATGCACCACATGCATGCAGTGCCCATAGAGACCAGAAGAATATGTTGGATCCCTTCGGACCGGAGTTAATGACAGAAGTGAGCTGCCATGAGGGTGCTGAGAATTGAACCCAGCTCCTCTAAATCCCGAGCTGTCTCTCCAGCCTCCACTATGGCTTTTCACCTTATTTTTTGAGACAGGGTCTCTCACTGAACCTGGAGCTCACCACTTTGCTAGCCTGGTCAGCTATCAAGTCCCCTGTCCATCTGTCTCTACCCTTCATCTCTGGAGTTACAGATTCATGCCGCCACACCCAGCCTTTACATGAATGCTGGAGAGCTGAACCCAGGTTCTCATTCGTACACAGCAAGTCCTTTACCCACCGAGTCACCTCCCCAGCCCTGGTCATTCTGTTCTTTGGCCCAGTCTGTGCTGGGATACTGACATTGCTCATCCGTACTATCCTGGTGTGCATATTTCCTAGACTACACCACCCTGAGCCTGGTCCCTTCAATTAGAAACAAAAAGGGGCTGGGGGACTAGCTGTCCTCTAGCTCTCTGTAGTCCCATCATGCAGGGCAGTGCTTGTACTGGACCAGCTCCTCTTGATCAATTTCTCTCTGGTCCCCAGAAACTCATTTGTGGGTGAGTCACAGCTTCATCTGTCCATTTTTAGAAAGGTGCAGTTGGGATTCTGCGTGTAGATGTGAGAGTAAAAACAGGATTTACAGTGTGGGGAGTGAGGGAGAGTTTTGCAACACAAACCCCAAAGGAGAAGTGTGAGCCTCCTCAGCTTCCTCCTGACAGTGGGAATTAATGCCGACACAGCACTGGGGACGAGCAGGTGGCAAGAGTGAAAACCGGCTTTGTTGCCCCTGCCCGCAGGCCGCCAGGCAGCATGAGGGTAGTGGCATGAGGTGCTTCTCCCTTCTGAGAGCAAGAGCGATGGGTGAAGGCGGGTGCTGGGGGAGTGACGCCGCCGCTCACCCTGCTGCCCTGTTGCACAAACAGGGCTGCTCAGGTTTCTGGTCTTCCAAGCACCTGGGGCCTGCACGGGAGCCAGACTTTTCACGCTCCTATTCCAAGCCAGGGCACCATTCCTTTCCCACTCTCCTCTGTCTTCTACAGCCCTTTCCCTCCTCTCCTTCAGCATGGCCGTGGGGCAGATGGGAAGGACTAATGAGAAAGAGAAAAGGGGCTGGAGAGAGAGAGCACTCGTGTAACATGCACAGAGCCCTGACCTGAAGGCTCCCCAGCTGCCCTGTTTCCTAAGAAGTGTGTTCCCTGACACTTTCACAGCTCACCCTCCCGCTGCAGGTGTGCTGGGTGGATGCAGGAGTGAAGGAGGACTAGGAAGGAGGCACAGAAGAGGGCAGGCACTTGAGGGCCCTCCTAGCGGTTTCCTATCTCTGTGCAGTTGGCCTTCAAGGGTGCACTCTCCCTGTCCCCACTCATACCTCTGACAAACAGCCCCTCCTAATCCTCATTTCCCACAGCTCCGTCCCCACCAGCCCCGGTGTCAGCCTCAGGCTCCCAACACTACCTGACAACCTCCTGAAAACTAGCCCTTCCTGCCCCGGCTTCTCCTGGCCCTCTCCTCAGGCCTTCTCAGTGCAAGGCCACAGTCTGAGGAGTCAACGATCCTTTCCTCTTTGTCTTCTGTCACTCCATGTGAGACACATGGACACTCTTGTTCTGGTACTGCTCAGTCAGGGACAGGGGAGTGTCTAGGTGCATGTACCTTACACACACACACACACACACACACACACACACACACACACACACACAGTCCCTGAGTGAGCTTGGACTGAAGTGAGTGCATTTGGCATTCATCTCGAATGTTGGACAGCACCTGGGCATAACTTTCCCTGGCATTTACTGTGTCTGTCTAAGGTCTGGGCCCTTCCCAAGGCTGCTGACTGCATTTGCCTCTGGGCATCCTGCGTCCTTTACTGATGACTCTGTGCATGCCATCTGTCATTAACTACAGTGATGTCACTGAGGGTTGCAGCATAGCCCACACCTGTGCGCACAGGCTGACTCCATTAAGCCACAGTCTAGGCCACAGGCCTCAGCCTTTCTGTGGCCATGCCCCTGCAGACTCTCTTTCTCCGTTTTCTGTTACCTCTACTCCTAGAGGCCAGATGGGCTGTACTGCGATCAAGATGAGAGAGGAAAGCAGGGCATTCTGGGAGGCTAGGCTCTGCCTTTTCAGGAGTCTGCCATGGGTCCCGACTGGCCACCTTTCGCTTAGCTACGAAGTGCATTTTGGGGCTGGAGAAGTAACTTAGTCAATAGAGTGCCTACCGTGCAAATTCAAGGACCTGGGTCTGACCCCAAGTGTGAAAGACTGGTGTGCACATGTCCTTGTACAGGGGGTCGGAGAACCCCAAGTGAAAAAGACTGGTGTGCACATGTCCTTGTACAGGGGAGTTGAGACAATGAGGTCTCTTGGGCTCCTGGCCAACCAGCTTAGCTTAATTGGTGAAACCCCAATAAGAGAGAAACTCAGACTGTCCCAAAAATCAAGGTGGATGATTCCTGGAATGAAACCAGAGATTGACCACACACACACACACACACACACACACACACACACACACACACACACTGCCCCAACCAACCCCTCACAAAAGACAGCTTAGCTTAGCCAGGGGTTAGGGATTTAGCTCAGTGGTAGAGTGCTTGCCTAGCAAGTGCAAGGCCCTGGGTTTGGTCCTTAGCTCCGACAAAAAAAAAAAAAAAAAAAAAAAAAGACAGCTTAACCAAAGTGTGCATCTGGACCCAGTTACTTCTGACCCTAAGAAAAACAAAGAGGCAAGGACAAGCTAGTAGGTGTGTCCTCCTGCAGAAAGGGAGAGTGAGGAAAAACAGGGTCACACTTGGCCTGAGCTTTCATAGCCGAATCTAGAATTGTCTTAATAACCCTCATGGTTCTAGGAGGTGGGAGTGCTCTGTGTTCCTTTCTGTCTGATAAGAACGTGGAGGCTCTGAGAGGGTAAGGAACTTGTTGGAAGACTTAGGGTAGTGTGCTGGGATGTCACACATCTCCTGCCTCCAGAGTGCACTTCCATCTCCTGCACTTTGGAAGTCAGAGCTCAAAGGCAGCAGTAGGTCTGACTCAATTGTGTGCTGACAGCCAATTACTTCAAATGTGTCTTTACCATGTGGGGATTTTCAGTGAATTCCTTTGTTCATCCCATCCTGTCCTGCTCAGCAAAATGAATGAAAGAATACAGGATACTGATTTATTATTTTATTTTTATCGCAAGTGTGTGTGAGAGCACACATACCACAGCATCTGTGTGGAGCTAAGTGGAAGTTGTTTCTCTCTTTGCACCACGTGAGTCCTGAGGATTGAACTCAGGTTGACAGGCTTGGTTGCAAGCCCCTTTATCTGCTGACGCATCTCACTTGCTCAGTGCAATTAGTTTGCTTGTAGAAAAGAAAATATCTGTTTCCCTAACTTTTGTTTCTCAGGCCAGAAGAATTCATTCTTCCCCACATGGGAGTCCAGAAACAGGTTCAACTTTAATGAAAACTCTCGAGGCTGGACAGTTGGAACGAGGACCCGGCATTGAAGGGGCAAAGGCTTGGACACCGGGAGGGTGGGGTAGGGGGGCAGAGGGGCAGGGGCGAGGGGGGGGGTGGGGGCAACCTCTGCTGGTCAAGCCAACCTCATAGACAGCAGTGCCAGGCCAAGAAATGTCCTTCCAGCTGTGCGGTTAGCTGATGTTCTAAGAGCCTCGTGCCCTCACAGGAATTCACACCCATCCCTCCTGGCACCACAAACCCTTCTTTACCTGGAGACGCTCTTATCTGTACAGTCTCGGGTCTTGTGTTGTTATCTCTGAGCTATCACACGGCAAGAAAGCACAGTCAAGCCTCTTCTGTCTACAGAAATCAAGCCCCACCGCACATCTTTAATCCCAGCACTCAGAGGCAGAGGCCGACAGATCTCTGCATTCCAGACAAGCCAGGGCTACATAGTGAGACTCTATCCCAAAAAATAAAATCACGGAGGGCAGAGGCATGGTCTCACTGCCTTGGAAACTTCTGTGGAGCTCAGCTCCTACGTCATATAGAAATGTGCTTCAAAAAGAGTTTGTAACCAATGGAGGTCATACATATGCATCAAAAACTAAGTGGGGGCTGGAGAGACGGTTCACCGGACAAAGATGCTTGCCACCAAGGCTCGCAACCTGAGTTTGATCCAGGACCCACATGATGGAAGGAGAGCCCTGACTTCTGCAATTTGTCCTCTGAGTTCCTCTGTGTGCACACACGCATGTACACACACACACACACGTATGCACACAAGTCTACACACACACACATAAACACCACTGATCAATCCATCAGGGTTAAAAACTTTCAAGAAAGCTGGAATAGCTCTTCCCGTGGTTGGCAGTCAAGGCGGTACTCCCGAGAGAAAGATGGCTGCCTCTGACAGACTTACGGACTTCATCACTGCCCGGTAAGTCAAGATGAAGATGCCTCGACTCAGAGGACTAGTTGGCCTTCCCTACAGAACTTTGTATTTTTTTCTTTTTTGAGTCACTGTCTCGATATGTAGACCAGGCTGGCCTTGAACTCACAGAGATCCACTTGCCTCTGCCTCATGAATGTTGCCATTTAAAGGGGTGGGTGGGCTTTGCTTTTTGATAAAATTGTATATACTTGGAGAGAAGTGCTGAGACATTCCCACACCCTTTGGTCTAGTTATTCCCATGGCAAAGAATTTATCTGATAGAAATAACTGAACAGGAAAAAGAAAATTCCACAGATTAGAGTGCTGTGAGATTTGTATTTGCTAAAAACAGGAAGGACACCAAATGTTTATCGACAGAATTACAAGTAAACTAGACATAGTGTAGGTATGTCTAACTGTGTGACCCAGGACAGCAGTGAATATAGAGCAAAACCAAATCATAAATTTACTTAAGACACTTAAATGATATTTTTGAAATTAAAAAGTTTATTTACTAAGCCTGGCATGGTGGCACACACCTTTAATCCCAGCCTTGGGAGGTAGAGGCAGGTGTATTTCTGTGAGTTCAAGGCGAGCCTGGTCTACATAGACAGTTTCAGAATAGCCAGGGTTACACAGAGAGAGCTTGTCTTGAAAAACTAAAGTTTTTTTTTTTTTTAACTTATTTTATGTGCATGTATGTCTGTTCACCATGTGCATGTCTGGTGCTCTCAGAAACCAGAAGAGAGTGTTGGATCACCTGGAACTGGAGTTATAGACTGTTGTTAGACACTATGTGGGTACTGGGATTGAATCTTCCATTCCCCAGTCCTCTGGAATAGCAGCCAGTGCTCTTAACCACTGAGCCATCTTTCCAGTCCCCCCCACTTTGGAAACTCAATTTTGAGGTTCCAGTTGTGACCTTTGTAGAAGACAGCATCATGTTGCAATATTAAAACATTGGACAAGCCTGTAAGAGACATGACTCAGTCTGTCATCCTTGAAACAAACATGAGGACTGCCAAGGAGACACCAGACACACCACAACGAGCCACATGCCACAACTTCCTCAATGAGGCCACCATCTGGGAGAGACTTCTAAAATGGTTATTACAGTGCCACACAGGAACAGAGAGCAATTTGGAATCCAGTGTTTTTTTTTAAAAAGCAAGTTACAAAACTATACTGTCCCAGAATTCTCAGTCAGTCTATAAATGAGGCCCGAGTCAGTAAATGCAGGCGTGAAGGCACTCCTGTGGTTAGATCATACGTGATGCTTTCAGAGTGGGGGACAGAAAGTAAGCTGCTCTCATAGCCTGGGTCTTGCACTGGCAGCAGCAGAGGTAGCTGTGGCTCTGCAGATCGAGGTATTGTTGGGCTGGCAGTAGACACAGGCTAGTTACTGAGGGGAGAGCCTGAGTCAGTCCCATCCTCCAACTTATAGAAATGGTCTCCCTCAATCTCTAACCTTGAGATTCCAACAATATCTTAGATCAGTTCTATTTTCAATACACTACCTAGTCAAGGGACGGGACGGGACACAACTTGGCCAATGGAAGCCCTTCCCTGGGAATGTTGACCTTGAAATCAGAGAGAGATGAGGTCCTTCTCTGATGATAAAGCTATGGAATGTGGGCCTGGATTACCTGTCACTACTCAAAGATCTGAAGGTCAGAGAGGGGACGTTCTAGCTAGATTCAATCCTTGATTTCCACTCAGTCTGGGTATTTAGTCACCCCCTTATCCACAGGGTCATGTGGATAACGCTCGCCGACTCTTTTGTGATTAGCTGGGTTAGAACCTTTGTCTCTTGTAAGCCCTGATGATCAGCATCTGCAGTAAGAGATAGGTGTGTCTTTCAAGGACTGAACAGAAAATTTTCAAAAACACTGTGGGGCTGTTTTGTCGGCATCTGCTCCATATTTCTTGCACATAAGACGCAGCAGGAAAAGTAGGTCTGTCCTCATTACAGCGGGTCAGAGTCAAGAACTCTGGTTCTGAGTGGAGTCAGGGTCGTGAAGACCCTTCAGAGCAGAAGAGAGCCCTCCCCCTCACTTGTGTAACGGGTAAAGCTGCTCAGGATGCTATCCTGCCTGCTCCTCTGGGATTCCGGTGTGAAGCTGACGTGGACGGAACGACCGCACAGGACAGCCAGGCACTTCCTGTACAGGTGTCCCAGGTATCTCCTGAACTTTTCCCCAGCGAAGGCGTAGATAAAGGGGTTGAGGCAGCAGTGGCCAAATGCCACGGTCTCTGTAACGCTGAGGGCCAACCTCAGGCCCCTCTTCACGTCACAACTAGGGAAGAAGTTGTAGAATTTGAGAGTCTCCATGAAAATCACGATGTTGTAGGGTGTCCAGAAGAGGAAGAAGACCACCACCACAAGCAGGATGAGTCTGATGGCTCTGGCTTTCTTGCGATTTTTACAGGAAAACAATGTCTGGATGATTCGGAAGTAGCAAAAGCTCATGATAAGCAGGGGCAGCACGAAGCCCAGGATGTTGACTTCCAAATTTCGGAGCACGGGCCAGATTTCCTGGAGGACTTGGGGGTAGTCACCCAGACATTCGTTTTCCTTTCTCTTTGTGAACATGAACTGGGGTGCTGCCACCAAGATGGCTGCTGCCCAGACGCCCAGGCTGATGGTGACACCATGCTGCACTGTTCGGTTGTTCATGGAGTTGGCGGCCAGGACAATGGCCAGGTACCTATCGATGCTGATGACCGTAATGAAGAATATACCCCCAAAGAAGCCAATGAAGAAGAAGGCAGTGGTGAGCTTGCACACAGCATTGTGGAGGCCTTCCTCATTGACAACATAGTGAGTCCAGAAGGGCAAGGTGGCCACGAAGAGCAGATCACTCAAGGCCAGGTTTAGGAGGTAGATGTCGGTGATGCCCTTGGGCTTCCGGCTGTTGGTGAGGGCGAGTACCACTAACAGATTTCCCACCAGACCAAAGGTGAAGACGAGAGAGTAGAAAATGGACAGGAAGATGGTCCCAAAGTCCACGATGTCACCTACATAACAGGCTTCCGCAGAATCATCATACTCAAAGTTCTCGTACTCTGGGTCCAATTTAGGGAAGAAGGTGGGCATGGCGAGGTCCTGGAACAGCGTGGGAGACGTTAGCCTTAGAGGATTGCAGTTCTCTCTGGCTGTCAGGAGCAAACAGGAAGAAACAAACACTGACTGGTGGTCTACTACATTTCATCCTCACTCATGCTATCTTTTAAAACATTTATTTTTATTTTTGAAACAGAGTCTCAATATGCAGCCATGACTGCCTTGGAATGAAATACATAGACCAGATTGGCCTGCATCTCACAGAGATCTGTCTGCCTCTGCTTCCTGAGTGCTGGGATTAAAGGCGTGAGCCTACACCACACTGGCTGCTTTTTTAAAAAATGTATTTTATTCAAAATTATGTGTTATGTGTGTTTGTGTGTAGGAAGGTACATCTGTGAGTGCAGGTACTTGTTGAGTCCTGACGAGGACATTGGATCCCCCGGAGCTGGAGTTACAAGTGGTTTTGTGCTATCCTGACATGGGGGCTACCCTGACATGGGGGCTACCCTGACATGGGGCTAGTCTGACATGGGGCTACCCTGACATGGGGCTACCCTGACATGGGCCTACCCTGACATGGGGCTACCCTGACATGGGGCTAGTCTGACATGGGGCTACCCTGACATGGGGGCTACCCTGACATGGGGCTACCCTGACATGGGGCTACCCTGACATGGGGCTACTCTGACTGCGCTTGTATCTCTTCACTCTCTGATGAGATTTAGAATTACCATGGAAACAGGTATCACGGCATAACTGTGAGGGATTTGATTCATTTATTTATAATATTTATAAAGATTTGTTTATTTTATGTGTACACATGTGTGTGCCTGATGTCCAAACCAGTAGAGGGTGTTGGATTCCCTGAAACTTGAGTTACAGATGGTTGGGATCCACCATGTGAGTGGTGGGAATTGAACCCAGGTCCTCTGGAAGGAAGAGCAGACAGTGTTCTAAACTGCTGAGCCGTCTCTCCAGCCCCATGTGAGGGATTTTAACAAGGGAGAAAGACCTATTCTAGCCAGGCAGTGGTGGCGCATGCCTGTAATCCCAGCACTTGGGAGGCAGAGGCAGGTGGATCTCTGAGTTTGAGGCCAGCCTGCCTGGTCTACAGAGCGAGTTTCAAGACCCTGTCTTGAAGAACAAATAAACAAACACCCCACTCTAAATGTAGATGGAGCCATTTCACGGGCTGGGTCCTAAACTTTACAGAAAAGGAGATAATGAGCTGAGCTTCAGCACATCACTCTGCTTTCCAACTTACAGGTGCTTTGTGAGCAGCTGACACCCCCACCACCATGGCCTCCTACCTGCTACCAGAACAATCCTGTCAAACGGTAAGCCACGTCCTCTAGAGGAGGAAGATTCATGCCTGCTGAGTTCAGAAAGCGCTGTCAGGCAGTGTTCAGTACTGACCAGCTCGAATGTTGCTAAATCACAGAGATGCTTTCCTCAGAGAAAAAGGCCTGCAGCCTGGAGTCAATAATGAGCTCCATCACAGACAGCCTCAGCCTAGTCCTTCACAGAAGACCCTGTAACTTCTTCCTCCCGTAAGCCTCTTCTTGTCCGGTATTTGGTCACCAGCCATGAGGAAAATAACCAGCGTAGTCCCACACTCCTGTTTCATGGCACCCAGCACTTTAGGGTTTAATACTGTGTGGGAAATGCCTTCATCACAATAGCACTGGGTTGGCCATCTCACAGCCCGAGGTGGAGAGGAAGCTTTGTTGTGAGCCAGGCTCTGTGCTCACAGAAGGGCTGGCTGACCCCAGGCAGAGGATGGGTTCAACCAGTCTGCTGTACTTGGTTTGAGTGGCTAGGCTATCAGGATGTTCCCAGCCCCAACCTACTCCCTATTCTTTCTCCTATTTCCTCATGGGCAAGAATGGGGAAAGAGGACATTTTTCCACAGGTTGGGTAATAAGACGCGCCCACCTCCCGTTTGCTTCCCAGCCAGGATGTGCTGGTCACTCGCTCCATACTGCTCCTCTGGGCATCCTCAGAAGTCTGAAGGCATCTCAGAGCACGCTTCCTGAATGCCATTGCCGCTTTCCCCATTGAAATGGAAAGCAAAGCTCGTGGTTTTTAACAGAAGTTTCCAAACCCACTGCACCCTGCTCAAGATGGTTCCACCCACGCTCCTTCCTGCATCACCTGCCTGTGAATTCTGCATCTCAGCCAGCCTCTTGTGTGATGGACTGGGCCGGGGCTGTCTGCTCTGGACCACTCAGGCTGTGATGGAGCTCTCAACTCTAGGGAAAGCAGAAGCGTTCTTTGCTCCAAGCTGCAGGACCTTTTTTCTAATATATAATAGTATAATAAGATAATAACAGAACCTCTGCTGTTGTGTTACTCAGCAGCATTCAAGCTGGTCATTACCAGCCGCTGCCTCACAGGCTCTCTAATCTCTACAGCTGTCACCTCAGGACCAACGACACAGCTGTGTGGTTAGAGTGCTTGCCTAGAAAGCACAAAGCCTTGGGTTCAATCTGCACCATTGCACTAACTAAGCTTGCTAGGATATGCTTGTAATTCCAGCAACTGGGAGATGGAGGCATGTGGTCAGAGTTCAAGGTTACCTTACCTCACTTTATCTGCATAGTAAGCTTCAGTTCAACCTGGATATTTGAGACTTTGTTTCAAAAATAAGCTAGTAAGTCAATAAATAAATAAATAAATAAATACCTCCCCCCTAAAAAACACCCCATGTAATTTCATATGTATAGAGTTTTACTTAGCCCCTGGGGCTTGTAAACGAGGCTTATCTTCCCTTACACGGGAAGATGTGTCATGCGGCAATATGAAAGCAGACCCCTAGAGGTCATAAATGAGGGACCCCAGGAAGTCACTTTCTTCTTCCTTCTCCCTGTGTGAAAAGTTAGCAAGGCTGACCTCAAGGGGAGCCCAAACCAGGGCACACTGTTCTGCCTCTGTGTGCCTGGGTTCTGTCTGCCAGCCCCACAGACAGCTTCTGTGAACTAATAGAGGGTGAACTTGGAGCCTTTGGGCTTGATGTGGGGGGTCCCTCTGCAAGACTGGGTTCCATCTCCTGATTGACCATGAGCTGTTTTAAGGAGAGAGCCTATTCCAATGTGTTACTCATAGCAGACACTTGCAGAGCCCTTCCAACCTTTAGACACATCCGAGCTAGCTGTGGAGTCTCACGTATTGTCGGACCCTGGGCACTGTGGAAATGTGGTATTTAAAAATATTAATTTTTTCCACTGACACGAAAAGTACCCCATTTCCTGCTTATTTTGAAAGTGGAGGAGAGAGAGTCACTCTTTATGAAGCTCTCTGTTCAGTCCAGACAGAACGAACTGAACCACAGTGAATCTGAAAGACAAACCTGCTTCAGGACAAACCCCGAGATCCATGTGAGGTCCCATGGACATGGACGCTGCCATTTGTGAAAAGGTTGGAAGAGGTTGTGTGTCTGAGTCTCTCTGGAGGGATAAGCTAGTGGTAGGGCACCAGTCCTGGAGGCTAAAGGGGAGGGAAAAGGAGATGAAGATTTTACCACACACGCTTGGATTTTTTTCTTAGTCATGTAAGTATTCTCCAATTGGAAAATATTTTAATTGATTGACTTTCAATTTTAAAAATCAGCAAAAATATGGATTTTATGAAAAGCTAAAGTAAGTAATAATACAATGACAAGTTCCAAGAAAGTGCCACCTTCCAATTGTCTGCCTTCTGGAGAATTGTGCAGGGAATGCAGATATCTTTTGTAGCTGTGGGTCCTGGGCCCTTAGACCTGACAGTCCTGCAGGTAGCCGGTGTGCAGAATGAATGTGTGAGCCAGTGAATGAGTAAAAGCAAGACCTAGAGGACTAAGGTAAGCCTCAGCATGTGGGGCCCCAGCAGGGCCGGCCAGGCTCCACAGCTGGAACAGTGTGGGAAGGATCCTCTCTCACTCATCACAGTGGCCATGTCTGTTGGTGGGACAGACATTCGTGCCAGGGATCTCAGCAGCGTCTGTATCTTCTAGGCAATGTATGAGAAGCTGCGTGAGTCAGAGGTGACACACTTGTACATCTCTTTTATCTACCTGGGCTTGTAGACTGTGTCGGCTCAAACCCAGTGTCAGCAGATGAGCCCCAGAGCATGAGGATTCCACTCGAGCTGAAACCTCACATCAGCGAAGAACACTCCCTTCGCCTGACTCATTCTCCAACCTCATAGCCAGAGCAAAGGAACCTTCTGGTCTGATCTGAGCAAGCCTTTTTTTTTTTTTTTTTTTTTTTTTTTCTTTTGGGTCCTCTGAGATAGTTAGAGGATTGGGAGGTGAACCTGAAGATAGGGCTTCCTAGCAGCAGAGAGAGTACAGCCAGGAATCCAGGCTGATCTTCAGTTTGAGGCCAGCCTGGGCCACATAATGAGGCAAAGGCCAGCCTGAGGTCACAGGCCTGCCCCATGGCAGTTAACCTGAGGTTTTACTAACTGATATTGAACTGTGTAGTCTGAGTTGAGCCCAGAAGCAGAGCTTGGAATGTTCTAGATCAGCAGTTCTCATCCTGTGGGTCTCCTAAGACCATCGAGAAACAGACATTTACATTACAATTTCTAACAGTAGCAAAATCACAGTTATGAAGTAGCAACAAAATAATGTTATGGTTGGGGGTCACCAGAACATGAGGAACTGTGCTAAAGGGTCTCAGCGTTAGGGAGGTTGGGAACCGCTGCTCTCCACCCGGACAGAAATGATTTCTGTGTGACCCACTTTCTAAAGCTCCCTCCTCACTCTCACTGGTCATCCTGGTCATCCTTTCTCATGCCCACTCCCTTATTCTTAGCTTTCCTTGTGCGTGGGGTGGGGGCACTTTCACCCATGGCTTCCAATCAGTTCCCTGTCTCTTCCCTTCCCCTTAGGCGGCCAAGTTCTTTCCTTCTTGCTGGCATCTTTTTATGATGTGCCCCTCTCTTTTGCCTCCACATCCTGGTTACTGATATTTAAATTCAGGGTCTCTCTTTAGATCTTCACTCTCCTGGGTCCCTCAGTGTGGTTCTTTAGTTTGTTCCGAGGACTGAACTCGGGTCCCCAGGCTTGTAGAACAAGTGTTCTGCTGACAGAGCTGTGGCTCCAGTCTCTGGCAGTCCTACTTTCTTTTTCTTTTTCTTTTTTTTTGTTTTTTGTTTTTTTGTTTTTTGTTTTTTTGAGACAGGGTTTCTCTGTGTAGCTTTGCACCTTCCCTGGAACTCGCTTTGGAGACCAGGCTGGCCTCGAACTCACAGAGATCCACCTGTCTCTGCCTCCCAAGTGCTGGGATTAAAGGCGTGCGCCACCACCGCCCGGCCTTCTTTTTCTTTTTTTAAGCACACATGTCTCAAGGCACAGAGGGAGCAGTGGCTGCAGCAGGAAGGACATTTCACAATTTCCACCCAGTTTTCTGTGCAAGTTAGCTGACTGATGGACCTCTGCTGCTATACCTATGAGCTCATGTAAGGTATCGTGACAACGTTACCCAGCAGGGTTTAGCCCACATCAAAAGTACACTGCCAAGCCAAAAAACACCACCAAGGGAAATCTAAGCAGAAACCACAGAAGCCTCTGGGTAAAGGAGTTACCTCCTTCGAAAACATGCCATTATTAGGGGTTTGACACCTCTCCTCCCTTTTCCTCTTTAAAGCACTATGTGGTATTTGTTTATTTCTATCAAAATAAGCAAATGTTTTATCACTTTTTTAAGTAATGGAGAAACAGCCTTTTTTTTTTTTGGATTTTTTTGAGACAAGGTTTCTCTGTGTAGTTTGGTGCCTGTACTAGATCTTGCTCTGTAGACCAGGCTGGCCTTGAACTCACAGAGATCCGCCTGCCTCTGCCTCCTGAGTGCTGGGACTAAAGGTGTGCACCACTACCGCCTGGCAGAACAGCCTTTTAACAAGACAGGGTCTCATACTATCACTCATACTGACCCAGAACTCCCTATTTAGCCTCAGTTGGCCTCAAACTCATTGTAATCCCCCTGCCTGAACCTCCTGACTACTGTATTAAAGGTGCCAGCCACCAAGCTCACGTTAATTAAGTCACGTAGAGTGCATGAGCAAGTTCTCACACTCACAGACAGGCTCTAGGGAAACCGGGAATGTTGAGCACACAGCTTGTGTCTGCAGTGGAGAGATGTGGATGCCTGTTTTCCACCCAGAGGCTGGGAATGGATGTAGCATAGGGGTCACCAACCTCTACAGCACATGTGACATCTCCCCTAAGGATGGCTCCTATTGTCTGAGAAACAAAGATAAAGATAAAGGTCTAGGGAGGGAGAGCCTGGGATGAACATACTAGTTGGGGAATTTGGGTGTGGCCTGACCTTACAGATAAGTACTGGTCACCAGGCTACTAACTATATCCATTCCAAATTCAAACTGTATATGAGTTCATTATGCTGCATAAACTTTGGGTCAGATTAATTTTGGTGTGTGATTTAAAAAAATTATTTGCAAGGTTTTGTATAATAAAGTGTAGTTTTTGTTGTTGTTTTGTTTTTGAGACAGAGTCTCTCTATGTAGCCCAGGATGTTGTCCTTGAAATGTAGACCTGGATGGCCTTGAACTCACAGGGATCCTTCTGCCTCTTGAGCATTGGGATTAAAGGCATGCACCACTATCCCTGGGCTATAAAATTTGCTTTTTAAAAAAGAAAAGCTAGCCGGGTGGTGGTGGTGGTGGCGGTGGCAGCGGTGGCACACGCCTTTAATCCCAGCACTTGGGAGGCAGAGACAGGTGGATCTCTGTGAATTCGAGGCCAGCCTGGTCTACAGAGTGGGATCCAGGACAGGCACCAAAACTACACAGAGAAACCCTGTCTCAAAAAACAAAAAGAAAAACAATAAATAAATAAATAAATAAAGAGAGAGAGAGAGAGAGAGAGAGAGAGAGAGAGAGAGAGAGAGAAAGGAAGGAAGGAAGGAAGGAAGGAAGGAAGGAAGGAAGGAAGGAAGAAAAACTAAGCTCACGCCTTTAATCCCAGCACTTGGGAGGCAGAGACAGGTGGATCTCTGTGAGTTCAAGGCCAGCCTGGTCTACAGAGAGAGATCCAGGACAGTCAGAGCTACACAGAGAAACCCTGTCTTGAACCTGCCCCCCCAAAAGTATTTGTTGTCAAAACCCCCACACAAATAACAACAAAACAAAAACCCAGACAACCAGTGAGCTGGCTCAGTGGGTGAAGGCATTTGACGGGAAGTCTGATGACTCAAGTTCAGTCCGTGGAATGAACGGCACGCACTTGGAAGAAGAGAACTGACTTTGGGAGCTGCCCACTGACCTCTACACACACTGGGATACACATGGCTGCACATGCATGCACACACACAACTACTAATGTAATAAAAGAATTTAAAACCATTCTATTTCAACATGTTGTCTAGGGATCGCTTCTTTGATGGGGGTCAAGCTACGAAGGAAAAGCAGGGAAATAAACAGTGTGTAAGTCAGGATTGTGTTAACACGTAGAAAGGAGACTGTGGTCAGGCAGGGGTGTGAGGGAGGCTGTGGGGGTCCTAGCAAGGTTCTTTTCATGGTGTGGTGTACGGTGTGTGGATGTGTTATGTGTATATGTGGTTTGTGCATGTGTGTGGTCTATGCATAGGCATGATATGTGTGTGTATGTGTGTGTGTGTGGGAGTATGGGGATGTAAGTGTGTTTGGTGTATATGTACCTACTTGTGCATGTGTGTGGTCTATGCATAGGCATGATATGTGTGTGTATGTGTGTGTGGGGGGAGTATGAGGATGTAAGTGTGTTTGGTATGTGTGTACCTACTTGTGCATGTGTGTGGTCTATGCATAGGTATGATATGTGTGTGGGGGGGAGTATGGGGATGTAAATGTGTTTGGTATATGTGTACCTACTTGTGCATGTGTGTGGTCTATGTATAGGTATGATATGTGTGTGTATGTCTGTGTTTGTGGTGAGTATGGGGATGTAAGTATGTTTGGTGTATGTGTACCTACTCATGCATGTGTGCTATTTTTCAGCACTTTCTACCTTCTCTCTTGAGACAGGGTCTCATTGTCCTGGAAGTTTCTGGGTAGTCTAGGCTGACTGGCCCGTGAGCCCCAGGGATCATCTCTGCCTCCTCAGTGCTCGAATCATTAGTGTGCACTGCTGCACCAGGGGTTTTTATATGAGTTCTGGGGATGGAACTTGGGCCTTGGAGCTTGCAAGGCGGTTAGCATATTATGAGCCCCCAGGAGGAGAGGTAGACCCCAGATTCAATCAGAAACCCTAGGCTTCCTTTGGTTTTTCTTGGCAGGAAATGACGTGAGTGACATAAGCATCTCCCGCTTCTGAGACTCCTGGGCACTAGTATCATCAAGGCTGGCTAGGGCCCTGGCTCCATCGCCCTGGCTCCATCACCCCGGTCCCACTCCTCACCAGCCTGGTTTGGAACAGTGTGTGAGTTCGAAGCTCATCCCTAAGGGCCTGGTTTGGAAGTCTTCAGGCTTAGGTCTCTGGGTTGGAGGCTGGGTTGGGGAGGTACAAGTAGATGTTCTGGACCACAAGAAAAGTTGGTTTGGGAAGACCATGCCTGACATGGCCACCCTGGCACAGCTCGCTTGGGAGAGGAAGGAACTAGAACTTGTTTTTGAAGTGGACCAGCTCTAGCATGATGTCTTTTCTCCTGTTCCTGTGACTTGGGGTCCTTAACAGCCTCCTTTGAAAGTCGTCAGTGATTTTAAGATCCCTAAAGTCACGGAGCTTCACTTTCCCTGAAGTAGCAGACATATATTGTTTTTAAAAGCAAATCTATTTATTTACTTATTATTTATATGTATGTATGCACATAATTGCACATGCTGCAACATGTGGTCAGAGTTCATCTTGAGGGAGTCGGTTCTTTCCTTCTACCATGCATGTCCCGGGATCAAACTCAGGGAGTCAAGCTTGGCAATAGGTGCCTGGTCCACCGTGCTGGCCCATATTGTTTTTTAAGCACCAAAGAAGGTCCAATCAGTGTGTGCAGGACTTTATACACCACTCCCTAACCTTCACAATGCACTCCATTGCCTGGGTCCCACCACTGGAAATCAGGAAGCTGCGTCAGCATGGTCAGTGATGTGCAGTGCTGTCAAGGGCCGAGACAGGACTATGTCCCAAGGCCTCTCTCTGCAATGGGTCAGCCAAAGTGCAGGGAGGGCAGGTTTTAAGCAGAATAGGATTGGGTAGGTTCTACCCAGGAAACAGGGGTGTGTGAAGGCCAGGTTAGTCAGACTACATTTGGGCTGGAACTATTTTCTGCCCCAGCATCCTCCATAAAAACTAAGCCAAGCAGAGGGACGAGGGAAAGAGGAGGCAGGTGCACAGGATTCAGGTAAACTTGCAGGATTCCTGCTTCCTCTCAGGAAGCTTCTAAGAGCTGCCGGCAGTCTCTGAGGAGAGGAGTCTTACTTCCTGTAGCTGCCTGCAGTGGGTACAAGGAGCTCCCACGAGGCAGCTTTCATGAGTGGGCACCCCACTGGGGTGAGCTTGGGCTAACTCAAGAGCATGCTCCTGCAGTGACCCTATAGACGTACTGCTTCACCAGACTAGCTTTGGGTATGGGGTTGTTCCTGCTGGCCAGGGGCCATCTCTGTGGCAAATGACGTTTGTTTACCTCTGTCCCAGAAGTCACTGAACACCCCCTCCTGGGGCCGTTTCTGTTTTCCAGAAGCCCCTGAGTCCAGTCACTGCCCCACCCTCCTGACTCTCATAGGTGTCCGGGGCTCAACAGGTCAGGGCTTGCTCTGGTCCTGCTTCCTCTCAGTAGGCTCAGGTCCTCCCATGACCTGTGCCTGAGCAGAGTGCTTTCTTATGGTCTGAGTGTCTTTACATTGAACTGAATTTCTTCCCACCTCAAGTATTGTATTTCAAGCAGTGGAGACAGAAAAAAAAATAGGGGAATTTGGTGGGAGGGAGGGAGGGAGGAAGGGAGGAGGGAGGGAGGGAAGGAGGAAAATCCTCAACTCTCAGCCTTTCTCTGGACTCTGGCTATAATCGCCCAGAGCAAGGCTGCAGGCACTTGGGGTCTGTGTTTGCCAGAAGACAACACAGTCGCTGAGGAAAAGCCAGCTGCAGCTGTCCTCAGGGGCGTCCGTCCGTCCGGAAGGGTCTGTCTGTGTCAAGCAGGAAAAGGTCTGTTCTTACTGCTTCCTTCCAAAGACCACATTTCCTAGTGGCTCAGATGGCTGAGCCCTGAGCCATGGTTATGAGCATTTATGAAACTGAGAAATGACTTTGTGCTGGGATTAAAGGCGTGCGCCACCACAACCCGCACTTGCTATGGCTCTAATAGCTCTGACCCCCAGGCAACTTTATTTATTAACGTACAATTAAAATCACATTTCAGTACAAGTAAAATATCACCACAGCCCAGTTTATTATAAATGCCATAAACGTTCATTATAGCAACTGGAGAAGTTACCAAAATGGCATTTGAGAAAAGGAAAAAAAAATCCATAAAACTATGCAACTTTCAGTTTTTCTCCATATAAATGCATATTTATAGTAAAAAAGTCATTTTGAATCATTATCATCAGTATTGTTATTGGAGATAGGGTCTCAATAAAGCCCAGGCTGGCCTCAAAACTCCTATGGAGCATGGATGCCCTTGAGCTCCTGACCCTCCTGCCTTTACCTCCTGAGTGCTGGGATCCCAGGTCGAGCCACCATGCCTGATTTATGTGGTACTGGGGACTGGACTCAGGGCTTCTTGCACACTGGGCAGGCACTCTGCCACCTAGCTACATTTTCAGCATAGGGATTTTGTTTTTATACTCTCAAGCCTGTATACAGTCCAGGGGAACCGGTGAGCACCTGCCCCTCAGTTCTCGGGATTATCAACTCACAGTTAATATTTCATCTAGCTCCTACTTCATGGCTAAATTAGACGGTTAATTTCATCTATAAACACTCAAATGTGGGTCTCCGAAGAATAAGCGCTTTTTAAAAAAAGAAATAAAAATCATCAACGCTAGTTTTTGTAGTTGTTATTGTTTGTTTAAGATGGAGTCTCACACTAAAGCCCAAGCTGGCCAGAACTCACGACTGACTGCTCCCAAATTTATAGCAATCCTCCTGCTTCAGCTTTCTAAGTGCTGAGATTAGAGCATGAACCACCAAGTCTGACTGACAGTATGAATTTTAATCTTTAAGAGCACCAATATTTCCTATCATCCAAATGTGATTTTGTATCAGCTCCTTCCGCCCCTTCCTGGTAATGTTCAGGCTGAACCTTTCTCCACAACCCTAAAATGGAATTACTCACACTTCATGTTGTGAGTGTTCAAAAGGTCTAATTGCGGACTCCCCATCCTCCACCCCCACCCCCGTTTTATCTGCATCTTCAGGAAAATGGACACAGAAGGCAAACACATCAGGTCCCTGGCTGGCCTGACTTGCCTCACCCCAGGTGTGGGAGGAGTCCTCTGCACTTACCTGGGCAGACAGGAACGGAACTTGTGCAGGAAATGCCAGTCGGTCCCCCAGTCCCACACAAACTCCACCAGACGCCAATACTTCCCTCTCTCTGAGGGCATCTTTATTTGTGAAGTTAGCCAATAGCATCTGGTTTCCTGTGAGGTAGCCTATCTTTAGATGCTGTGGCAAGCAAGCCCAGAAGCTCCAGGCTGGACCAGTTATCACAAGGGAGCCTGCATTTCAAGTCTAAGGGACTGACTGCTGCCTGGGGCAGACCTGGGGATGGCTGGGGGCTGTGTCATATATCCCCAGCGAGATGGCAGTCTGCAGCTCTGGAGGCCAGCAGAACACAAGCCAGGCCTCAAGCTCTCTTCAATAGGTGTCTCAGGCAAGCTGTGAGAGCCCCTCAACTTTCCATCCATCTTAGAAAGCATCTGGTACCCACTGGGCAGCCCTGGGCATAGGCTCCCTGACCTTTCACTTCAGCAAGGTCTACTGCCCGCCTGTGCCTGCCTGCTGAGGCACACACCGTGGGGAAGGTCTTAGGAGGCTGTTTCTGAGGTAGGAGCACCACACTAAAGTGCCTGCCCACCACAGGCACCCCATTTGCCCACCTTCCCCTGCAGAGGCCAAGAGCCCTCACAGACTCTGACACTGGCCCTTTCCCTAGGCCCCAGCAGCTAGGTCTGGGGTACCCAGCATCAGTTCCTTGTCCTCACTCTGCCCCGCGTCAGCTCTTGATTTTAGTTCTTTATTTTTATTAATTCTTTGGAAATTCACACTTGGTATATGGATCATGTTCATCCTTCTGCCTACCTCCTCCCAGATCCACTGCTGTTCCAAACCCTCCCAACCTTGCTTCTCATTCATTTCTGCTAAACTTTTTTTAAGGTTTATTTTATTATCAATTATGCATATGTGAATGTGAATGCAGGTGCCCATGGAGGCCAGAGGACTGAGATCTCCCCGGAGCTGGGGTTACAGGCAGTTGTGAACTCCCCATCATGGGTACTGGGAACTGAACTTGTGTCTTCTGCAAGGGCAGTATGTGCTCTTAGCCACTGAGCTGTTTCCACAGACCCCTTCTTTGGTTTTGTTTGTTTCATTTTGTTGTTGCTGAGACTCGTCCCACGTATCCTGGGCCGGCCTTTAAATGACTCTATAGTTGAAGACGACCTGAGCTTCTCATCCTCCTGCCTCCGCCTCCCAAGGGCTGAGATGTTCCACCACGTCTGGTTTATGAGGTGCTGGGGATCAAACTCAGGGGCTTCATATGTGCTAGGCAAGCAGTCTACCAGCCAGGCCATGTCCTCAGCCACACTCAGCTCTCCCCTGGGCTCCTGTCTGGAATCTGGCCAAGATTCTCCCACAGTTCCTGTCAAACAATCTCATCAGTGTTCATTTCTGACACAACTCCATCTCCAGCTGGGGCCTGGAGAGTACCCTGTGCCCACCAATCCCTTCTGTCTGTCTGTCTTCACCTCAGCATTCCAAGTATGCAGAGAGGAATCCCGAGCTCTCCAGGTTTAACACTCAGGGCGCTTCCTCTGCTCCCTGGTCTGTCTGTGGGCTTGTTCTCAACAACCTTTTACTTCCCACTGCATTCTAACCGCTTCCTCTTCCACCAGCACACACACATTCCTCCCCCCGCCCCGCCCCCCAGACATACACACGCGCGCGCGCGCGCACGCACGCACGCGCGCACACACACACACATACACCCTTCCCTGTGCATGTGCTGGGAGTGCTTGCCTCCCTGCCTCACCTGCTGTGGGCTGACAAGTCAGCCTGTCCTTTCCATGGGTGCCACAGCTGATAGAACTCTGTGATGAGTGTCAGCACACTCCTGCCTGTTTCCTATTCCCCGGATGGACACCCACACTCACTGAGGAACACAATATTTAGGAGAGGCACTCAGCTCATGGAGCATTCCATTTTAGAGTGACAAAGGAAGCAAGTCTGCTTTTGGGACCTGAAGGCAACAAACAATACCTCATCAGTGTGTGTGTGTGTGTGTGTGTGTGTGTGTGTGTTGGTTGTGCCACATATGTATACTGTGTACAGCATAAATGAAATCCAGAAGGGGGCACTGATCCTCTGGAACTAGAGTTATAGGAAGGTGTGAGCCATCTGATGTGGGTACTGGGAACCCAACTTGTGACCTCTGGAAGGCAGTAAGCACTTTTAACCACTGAGTCTCTTTCCAGCCACTGATTTGTAGCACGAATTGTTAGAAGATCTTATAATAAAATCAAACCCGGGAGCCAGGTATTGGGGTGAACGCTGAAAGATCAGAGAAACAGAACAAGCCACAGCTAACCTCACCTCACCAACTCCTCAGCTGATCTTGTTTCCTCAGACTGGAAGCCTCTGTGTCCTTATCCGAATGGATCTCAACTGAACTGCTGCTCAAAGGCCTAAAAGCTTAACCAGACTTTAGTTCCTGGTTTCCATGCTTTATATACCTTTCTGCTTCCTGTCATCACTCCCTGGGATTAAAGGCATGAGTCACCGTGCCTGGCTGTTTCCAGTGTGGCTTTGAACCAGATGGATCTCTGCCTCCCAAGTGATAGAATTAAAGGTGTATGTGCCACCATTTTCTGGCCTCTATGTCTGTCTAGTGACTGTTCTGTCCTCTGACCCCAGATAAGTTTATTAAGGTGCACAATATATTGGGGGACACACTATCACCACACTGATTAAATTATTTCCTTAAAAAAAACATTTTTATTATTTTATGTATATACGTGTTTACCTGTATGTCCACCACCACATGCATACCTGGACCCCAAGACACCAGAAGAGGGCAGTGGATCCCAGGTCCCCTGAGACTAGATGTACGGATGGTTATGAGCCATCATGTGGGTCCTGGGAATCAAACCCAGGTCCTCTGGAAGAGCAGCCAGTGCTCTTAACTACTGAACCACCTCTCCAGCCTCTGATTAAGTTATTTCTGAATGAAAGCATTCGAGGTGAAAGAGCTAAGGTCGATTACAAACCAAAGCAAAAGTACTTTTATTCCAAAATAAATCATCAGTTGTCACTTACCTATTCATCTTGGGTTTGAGATGGGGTCTTGCTGTGTTGCCCATGCTAGCCTGGAACACCTAAGTTCTCATTTCAGCCTTCCAAGCTAGAACTTCTAAGCTCTTAGGTCAGTTTCTCAAACCCTCGGGACAGCAGGCACGTGCCGCCATACTCAGCTAGACACTCACTGCTGAGCTGCGTTCCCAGCTCTGCCCGTACCCCTTACCTCAGTTACTTCTCTATTGCTATGATAAAGCACTGTGATGAAGACAACTTAGGAAAGAAAGGATTTAATTGAGCTTATGGTTTCAGGGATTAGAGTTTATATGACAGAGTGAAGGCAACAGGCAGGAACAGCCGAGTGCTCACATCTTGATCCAAAAGGAGGAGGCGGAGAACACTGGGGAGGACTTTTGAGACCTCAAAGTCCCCACTCCCAGTGACGCACCCCTTCCAACAAAGTCTCCTAATTCTTTCCAAACGGTTCAACCACCTGGGTCCAAACATATGAGCTATGGGGGCCATTCCCATTCAAACCACCACAGACGGCAACTATTTACTAATAGCTAAGCACCACCACTACAAGGTCCTCTTGTAGGTATGACCTGTGTGATCGACCTGACTTACTTGTTCCTTCTCAGGGATAGTGGCTCACACCTGGGATCCAGCACTTAGGAAGCTGAGGTCAGAGGATTGCTGCTCCCTGGAGGCCAGCCTGGACTACAGAGTGAGGTCTGCTCTCGAAACAGCAGCAGCAACCCGAAAACAATCAAGGCAAGATCAGTGTAAGTTTTAGAAATGACACAGGACAGTGGAGAGACTAGAAAGCTGGGGACTCAGAGGAAGGAGCACTGTCTGCCTGAGAGGCTCAGCTTGGGCAGGAGGGACCGGGCAGCACGATGGATGCCTCCTTTGTCAGGGAGCCACACAGAGCTGCCCCTTCCCTCAGGGTCCTCTTTCCTCATTCCCTGCAGCCCAGTCCCTGTTTCCACCCAATCCTCCAGCAAGGATCGTGTGACAGTGGCCTTTTCTACTCCAACCTGTCAGACAGTCTTCTTCTACGTCTCTGAAAAGCCCTGTTTACTATTCGTCTCAGATCTTAGTGGGGAAGCCCTGAGCTGTGCCCCGTGCTCCCACACCGAGAGGCTAAGTCACGACCTGCAGTGTGATGGACTGAAACTCAGTTTTAAGCAGGTAAATAAGGGTACATGGTACGGGTCAGACTGCTGCTATATTCTCAGTTACACCATACAGTTGAAAGCAGAAGCAAAGTCAGAACTTACCTGTAATAGAGATGCCGAGCATCAGACCAGGGATGGAGCCGCTGGTGTCTCAGAGCCCCTTCACAATCCATCCTCCCGGCTGCTCTCTCTGAGCCTTTACTCATGCATGAGGGTCTCCATCTGAAAACCTAGGACTTGGGGTGTGGCTCGGTGAGTATAGTGCTTGCTATGGGTTGATCTGCACCATGCAAGCAGGTGTTGAGGGGGGGCACACCTGGAATCCCATGATCTCCTGCACCATGCAAACAGGTGTGTGTGGGTGGGTGGGGCACACCTGAAATCCCATGATCTCCTGCACCATGCAAGCGTGTGTGTGTGTGTGTGTGTGTGTGTGTGTGTGTCACACCTGGAATCCCACGATCTCCTGCACCATGCAAACAGGTGTGTGTGGGTGGGTGGGGCACACCTGAAATCCCATGATCTCCTGCACCATGCAAGCGTGTGTGTGTGTGTGTGTGTGTGTGTGTGTGTGTGTGTGTGGCACACCTGGAATCCCACGATCTCCTGCACCATGCAAACAGGTGTGTGTGGGTGGGTGGGGCACACCTGAAATCCCATGATCTCCTGCACCATGCAAGCGTGTGTGTGTGTGTGTGTGTGTGTGTGTGTGTGTGGCACACCTGGAATCCCACGATCTCCTGCACCATGCAAACAGGTGTGTGTGTGTGTGTGGGCACACCTGAAATCCCATGATCTCCTGCACCATGCAAGCAGGTGTGTGTGTGGTGGGTCACATCTGGAATCCCAGCACTCAAAGGTGGAGATGGATGACTTCAGGGTCATCCTGGGCTGCCTGGCATGTTTGAGGCCAGCCTGTGAGGCGCATGTGCAGAGGCTCCTGAGCTGGGGCCATATGCACACCACAGGTGACAGTCTCAGAGCCAAGCAAAGCTGCTGACATGGGAGCTTGGACTTCCAGGCTTCATATCCACCAGAAACAAGGTGCTGCTGCTAAGGCCCCAGACGGTCACGGTTTGTCACAGAAGCCCCAGCAATTAAAATATCCAGTCAGATGTCTTTATCAGGCTAGCTTAGAATTCCCCATGGAGCTGAGGATGACTTTGAACTCCTGATCCTCCTGTTTCCACCCCCCCCCCGAGTGCTGAGATTATAACAACCATTCAAAATAATGGGTTTCAAGTTTTCATTGTATCCTTGCACCTTGCTCATGTTCCCACTTCATCCCCTTCCTCCCTGTCCCCCATCCTACCTTCCCTGTCCCCCTCCCACTTTCCCTGTCCCCCTCCCTTCTGCTCCCTGGTTGGCACCTGCAGCTTTAATTTTCAACCTTTTGTTTCAGGTGAGGAGATATGAGGCTGGAGGAAGTTAAAGAGATAACTTGAGGCCACCTGTCACCCACATCAGAAATTTACATATGCAACATCTGGCCTTGGGAACAAGGTAAATTTCAGAGCAGATGCCTTCAGGGGCTGCAGACAGAATAGGTGGCTAACACTCCTTCTGGAAGGCCCTTTCTCCAATTCAACAGGCTGGCCTGGTCGGTCCCACCTTCCCTCAGTGATTTCCTATCTGAAAATCTTGGAGCTCCCCCTTGAGGTGATGAGGTAAACTTCTGCCTGAGGCCTGGACTGAGACAGGCTGAACAGCACAGCAAAAAGGGCCCTTACAGCAATCCCTGGAGCTGAGAATTAGACCAGTGTGAGCCTGCCCTGTGCAGTTGAGGTCCTTCCAGCCTCCAGCCATCAGCCTGTGAGCTGCATGTCAAGGGCCCAGGGGACTCAGGGACTAGTCACTTTCCCAGTGTGCTTCTCCAAATTTGCATTTAGACAAGATGAGGATTTCCCTTGGCTTTTCCCAGAACAACCATTCATTTAAGAATGTATTTTAAGGGCCTGAGAATTCTGTGCCACCACTAGAACTGGGTCACATGACATTCAGAGGGCTAGCACTTCAGTTTAGAGCTGGAGAGGTTGCAAGGCCATGTTAGAGACATGTGCCCAGTCAGCTCTTGCACAGTTTGGGGGCTGGTTGGAAGAACGACCAGAGTGTTTTAAAAATAGTTCTCAATTTCCATTCCTAGTCAACAGTTCTGATTCTCTATGAAGATATATATAGCGTACAGTCATGCATTCCTCAACAGAGGGGTTTTACCTGAGAAAGATGTCACTGGAGAATTCTGTCACTATCTGAACATCACAGGGTAGCCCTTACACAAACTGAGAGGGACCTGCGTCACTAGCAGATATCATCTCTTAGTACTGTCAATGAACGAACACGTGACCCACGGTTGACTGAAACATTTTTACATGGGAACTCAGAATAAAGCCACCCACTAAAACCAGCCCGGCCATTTTCTCAGAGCCAATCGCTTCAGCCAGCAGAGGCTCTGGGAAAGCCAGCCTTCCTCAACAGGAAGGGGGAATCAGCAGGTCTGGAACTTCATGCTGGCCCTGAGAGAAGGGGGTTTAGGAAGGCCATTCTGTTACTTAGCTGCCACCTGACTCAGTATTTTTTCTGTGTCTGGTCATCCTCAGTTTGTGGTCCCCAAAGCCTACCTGGGGGGTGGGGGACTCTGGGCAAAAAACTAGATTCAAGGAACCTTCAGGGTGGTGAGAGTTTCCTCACTCTCTGGCTGCCTCACTCCATATGTAACAGGTCCCACAAACAATAGACATGTCTAAGGACACTAGTCAGCCTGTCTGGTAGACATCATGGCTGTGTGCTTTCTTTCTCAACCATAGCCCTTTGTCCTTTCTAGTTCTGCTGGACAAATCTCTGCCTCTGTAGGCACAGCAAGCCCTGGTGTGTGTGTGTGTGTAGCAAGCACATACCCCAGTTACGGGGGAGGAATAATCACTCTTGATTCAGAGTTGGTATAACACTCATTTATTCACACGGTAAGATTACAAGCAATATTCATCCTGTCTTCCAAATGGAAGCAGGAGTACTTCTCCGAGTGTACAGGTCCGGACTCGCCACGTCTGTTCCTCTGGATCTTGGGTCAGCCTTCCTCAGGTCAGCCACGTCTGCACTGGGGACAGGATCTCATGTCTCTGGCAGAGGAGAGTCGTCTCGCGCGCGCGAGGGCCTGACGAGCTCGGTTGGTCGAGTCTGAGGCTTCATCTTTTATATTCTTTCCTGGCTAGGTTTCTAGTCTTATCCCTACTTCCACACATAGCTTATAGCTTATCACTACTCCATTTGTGGTTTACTTACATCATCCTATTGCTTATCACTCCTGACCAGGGTTGTTCACCCTAGGCCTTACATGTGTTCCTTACAGTGTGTGTGTGTGTGTATATATACGTATTTGTGTATGAATGCCCATGTTTCTGTGGTGTGTGTACCCACGTGCATGTGGAGGCCAGAAATCAGCATTAGGCATCCTCAGTTGCTCACTACCTTGTTTTATTTTATTTTTTTACGATTTATTCAGGAGCTGGAGAGTCTCAGTGGTTAAGAGCGCTTGCTGTTATCACATAGGACCTGGGTTCAGTTCCCAGCACCGGGGGTTCACAATCATCTGTCACTCCGGTTCCAAGGGGTCTGGTGCCCTCTCCTGACCTCCACGGGCACCAGGAACACAGGGCACAGACAAACATGCAGGTGAGACATCATGCATATAAAACAAGACAAATCTTTAAAAATTAAAAATAATAAAGATTATTTTATGTGTATGAACGTTTGTCTGCATGTATATACATGCAGCACATTTGTACAGTGCCACAGAGACCAGAATAGGCCATCAGCTCCTCCCAGAGCTGGAGGTACAGATGGCCGTGAGCTGCCATGTGGGTGCTGGGAACTGAACCTGGATCCTCTGCAAGAGCTGTAAGTGCTTTTAACCTCTGAGCCATCTCTCCAGCTCCTTCCCCCTGTTTTCTCATTGAACCCAGAGCTCAAAGTGGCTGGTCTGGCTGGTCCTTCTCCCCACACTCTAGCTACAGACATGCTCCACCATGCCCATATTTTACAAGAGTTTTTTTTTTTTTTTTGGGTGGGGGAGGCAGATCATGTGTCTATGAGTATATTTCCAGAGAGGAGTAACCTGGGAGGGGTTGGAACACTCTGAACATGAGAGGTCCCATCCCTTGAGCTGAGGTCCTGGATTGAATAAAGTAAGAGAAGGAAAAGCCAACAATGGCATTCTCCTATCTCTGCTTCCCGCTCCACAGAGATGTGAGCAAGCAAGCCTCTTGCTGCCACTGCCAGGACCTGGTCTCACTGCCATGGCCTCCAAGCAGGATGAACTGCACCCCTTGAATCATGACCCAAAACCAATTCTTCCTCCCTGGAGCTGCTTCTTGTCAGTTTTTGGCCATAGTGAGGACAAAAGCAACCAACGTGTCACCTTAAACTTAAAGGGACAAAGGGAGGGAGAGGTCTCCAGAAACTGAGAGCAGAGGGTGTCCTGGGGCAGGAACCGATCGAGCAAGGTGACCTTTTGGCAAGACAGAAAGGGGATACGACTGATGAGTTTCAAAGAAGTCAGTTGGGAAAACAGTCTAAATTATCAAAGGATGGAGTGGGAAACATGGCGTGAACCTGGATCTGGAGGGAGGTATCAGTGAGTTTCTTTTGTAACATGACCTAAAGTAGTTTATGGAAGAGTTTATTTTGGCTTAAACTTCCAGAGGGAGAGCCCACAATGGCAGGGAAGGCATGGTATGGGGCAGCCTGAGAAGAAAGTCAAGACATCACATCTCAACCCATGACGCCGAGAATGGGAAGTGGTGTGACACCATGAACTCTCAAAGGCTACTCCAGTGGGATGTTTCCTCCATCAAGGCTCCTTGTCCTAACCATACGACCCCCCCAAACAAGTGTCACCAACTGGGAACTAAGTGTTCAAATACAGGAGCCTGTGGAGGACATTAAGGAGTAAGCTGAAGAAGCCTGGCATGACTTAAGCAAAAGTCCTAAGAATATGAACTCACAGTCAGAAGTTCAAAGCACACAAGAACAGGCTGACACAAATAAGAATCAGAAAAGCACTGACTCTTAACAGCAGGCCCATCTCAGATGCAGACATCATAAATAAAGAGTATAAAATGAGCCCAGGGTGGGGGGTGGGGTAGGGTAGGGGGTGGCACATGCCTCTAATTCCAGAACTTAGGAGGCAGAGGCAGGCAGTGAGTGTAAGGCCAGTGTGGTCTACAGTGTGAGTTCCAGGACAGTCAGGGCTACACAGAGAAACCTTGTTCCAAAAAAAAAAAAACCAAAAGAAACAAAACAAAACAAAAACAACAACAAAAAACTAAAATGCTCAAGGAAACACAGGAAGGTATTGAAATATAATAACATATAAGATCATCAACTATAGTTTGAATAAAAGAAAAAAAACAAATAGATATACTAGAAATAAATTACACAGACTGATTGGAAATATGAACTCAATAAATGAGTTGAGTGGTGGGTTAAACACAGATGAAGAAGGGATGGACTTTATGTAGGTTCTGATGCTGGTGTGGCCTGACTTTTGTACAGAAAGACACAAGATGGAATGTGTGAAAGATTAGGAGACTTGAGATACAGGATGAGGACTCCTTGGAATGTGTCTGATCAGTCTCAGAAGACTATGGTGATATTTTATTTGTGCTGAAATGTGATTTTATTTGTATGTTAATAAATAAAGTTGCCTGGGGGTCAGAGCTAATAGCAAGCCATTTAGCAGAAGTCTGGCAGTGGTAGCACACGCCCTTAATCCAATTACATGGCAGGCAAAGTCTCTGTGTGTTCAAGGACACAGCCAGCATGGAGACACACGCCTTTAATCCCAGTACCAACCTCAGAGACCTGGAGGTCTGCATAGACAGGCAGTGAGGAGGAAGTCATGTGGTTGGGTTTAAAGCCAATGAGAAGGCAGAATAGAAAGGCAATAAAAAGACAGGTCACACAGGAGAAGGTCTCTCTTTTAGGGGAAGGATGGCAGCAACTGGCAAGCTAAAGGATATTCGCTAGTGCTCTGACCTCTTGGGCTTTTAACTCTTTATTTGGCTCTGTGTTTCTTATTTAATAAGACTGTTTAGAATTTCATCTACAGAAGACGGCTGTTGGGGAAGACAGCCTCAGTCCTCATCTTCTGGTGTTCACACCCTTAAGCGATGTCCTGTGCTGAGTGTGGTCAGTACCCATGACTTGCTTCTTATCACTAGACCACAGAAGAGGTGGTGGGACACGTCTTCCGTGACTAATGTCTTGTAGGTTGAGATGTCTTTTGTGCTAGCAGGCTTTCTTGTGGATTCTTTTACCACAGGATCGATCAGGGCTGGGAGTTGGTACATCCTGGGAGCTCATAACATCATGTGTTCAGGCCTAGTGAAGGTAAAACTTGCCTTGATCTTCATTTCAAAATGTCGGCCGCACCTGTGTCCTGGTGAGAAGGGAACAGGGCTGAGAAATGACAAGACAGTGGCACCTCTAACTTACTGGGGACAGGGAACAATGAAAAGATTTTTAAAAAGGGGGGTGGGCTGTGGAGATGGCTCAGTCCATAAATGATTGTTGCAAACATGAGGACCTGAGACCCATCCCAGAACCCAGGTGAAAAGCTGGGCATGGTGGCACATGCTTGTAACCCCAGCACTGGGGAGGCAGAGTCGGGAGCTTCCCTGGGGCTCAATAGCCACAGAGTCTAACCTGTTCTGTGAGTCTAGGTCAGTGAAAGACCCTGCCTCAACCACTAAGATAGATGGGTCCTGAGCAATGACACCTGAAGTAGACTTCTGGCCTACACACACACACACACACACACACACACACACACACACACACACACACACAACCACATACACATATAAAGACTTTAAAAAAGATGAGATGTGTCTGAATTGCAGCAGGATGAGGTTAAGCTAAAAGAACTCCAAGTCAGGCTCACAGGTACTTCTGCTCTCTGGTGTGAAAGGCTAGTTATAGCAATAACTTGACAGGTAGGACTCCACTCCTTTATACAGAGGCAACTGTAAGAGCCCATTTTTGCAGAGTGCCATTGTGGGTGAAATCACATCTAAAAAGCTCAAACTTTTCTTTCAACTCAGAAAATTTTTTTCAAAAAAAGAAAGAAAACAGAGTTTTCATTGAATACACATCAAACCAGAAAGCCCCACACATCATATGTAACCCACGGTCACGTGAGTGCTGGGGATGGAACTCAGAGCCTTGCAAATGCTTGGCAAGTACTCCACTGTGCTCTTGGGTTTTGTTTTCCTATTTTAAATTAACTTATTCTTTGATAATTTCATGCATATATAATGGATTCTGACCACACTCGTCCCTCCAGCTCTCTCTTACTTATCCCTCCATCAGCAACCTCCATTCCTCACACCAGGTCCCCATCCCTCTTCCTTGTCTTTTTATATTGTTTCTATTTTTTTCACATGACCCACTTAATCAGGGCCACTCATGTGGGCATGGATGTGAAGCTACCATCAGGGCATGATTGACTCACAATGGCTTCTGAAGACAATGACTTCTCTTCAAGGACTTCTCTTAGGCGAGGTGGGAACCCATGAGTCCTTCACCCATCTGTGACTGAATGTTTTAGGCTCAGCCTTGTGCAGACCCTTGCAGGCAACCTCAGCCTCTGTGAGATAACAAGTTCAAGGGCTGTGCCATGCCCTAAGACAGTATCCCACCACCCTTCTTCTGTCCATCTCCGACTCTTACGTTCTTTATCCCCTTCTCCCATGATGTCTTCTGAGGGAGGTGATATAAACGTCCCGTTTAATTCTGAACACCCAGCAGTCTCTTGTCCTCAGCACCCTGGCTATCCACGAGTCTCTGCATTAATTGCTCCCTGCTGCAAAGAGAAGCTTCCTGGATGACAGCCGAGAACTGCCCTAGTCTATGGTATAGATATAAATACTTGGAAAGCAGTTTGGCGACACGTTCACTTAGCGAAACACAAGTTGTGTGTTCGCCTCTTGTGCTTTTGACCTCCTGAGTCATGGGCCTTTGAGGCCTTCTGAGGTGCACAGTACCAAGCATGCACTTCCTTCTGTGGAGCAGGCATCAGATCCAAGTGTAAGTTAGTGGGTTACCCCATAACAGATGCACCATGTTGTATCAGTAGGCACCTCTTGGGTGGAAAGTTGCTACTATAGCATGTAGGGTCTGAAACTGGGGAAGACCATGGCTGATCTTTCTTCCCCACCTGCCTGCAAAGCAGCTTCCACGATGGCTGTACAGAAGGTGTGAAGCTTCAGTGCTGTTCCAGTGTGGCTTCTCCGTGTTCTGCAACCGAGCTGTCTTCAGCAATGGGGTCTCACCATCCTGTTCTTCTGGGCGACCAGGCAGCCCTTAGTTTTTTGAGTCAGGCTTTTGTAATATAGCATAGGCTGACCATATAGCACAGTAGTGCAAATCACCTAGTCCTGAAGAGCTTGCTTTCCGGAAGGCCTTGCTACTTCTTTTATGCTAGCAAGAAAACCTTTCTTCAGCCTTTCCCCACATTTTTCTCACTAACTGTATTTGGACCATCTCTCTCTCTCTCTCTCTCTCTCTCTCTCTCTCTCTCTCTCTCTCTCTCTCTCTTTGGTTTTTCAAGACAGGGTTTCTCTGTGTAGCTTTGTGCCTTTCCTGGAACTCACTCTGTAGCCCAGGCTGGCCTCGAACTCACAGAGATCTGCCTGGCTCTGCCTCCCGAGTGCTGGGATTAAAGACGTGCGCCGCCACCACCGCCCGGCTTGGACCATCTCTTAAAGAGAAGGATTTTAGCAGCCTGTCAAGCAACCTTAAAGTATATTTTATGCAAATGAGAATATGAAATATGAGTTTTAAGGGATCTTGACATTGTGCGTTATTGGACTTACAATTTCGTAATTGGTACTTATCAGAATACTCTAAAATTAAAAATTTAGGGCTGGAGAGACAGTTCAGCAGTTAAGAGCACTGGCTGACCTTCCAGAGGACTGGGGTTCAGTTCCCAGCACCTACATGCTGGCTTACACCTATCTATAACTCCAGTTTCAAGGGATCCAGTGCCTTCTGACTTCCACAGATATTGCACTAAAGTGCTGCACATGCATACATTTAAGTGCACACACACATCAAATAAATAAATAAATAAATATTTTTGTAGAGAATAAAGAATTTTATACATAAAGCCCTTCATCTAGCCAACATTACTTCTCAGGCTACAGGAAGTGTGGGCAGCCACTAAGAGGAACAGCAGCTGTGGCTTCAGGCACCAGGATGGAGAGAACAGGATCAACAAAGGATTTTGAAATTTTGATGGTGATTCCTGGCAAGGGGAGGGGTAGTTGACAGCTCTCTTTGTGATTCTGGAGAACAGGACTGTGGGGGTTGGGAAACTATATTTTGGGTTTTTTTGTGTGCAACATTTAGAAAAATTAAAACGTATTAAAGTCTAGAAATCCCCTCTACTCTACATTTTCTCTCTACCCAAGAAAAGGGCATGGTTTAACCTTTAGGTGGTTCATGGGTCATGTAGTTTTTATTTCTTCTCTTGTGTTCTGGACCTAAAGCTATTTTGGTATTCTGCTGAGCCCCTGAGTCATCTGGAAACAGGGTGATGCTTGTGACCTCAGCTGTCTGTCGTCCTGGCTCCCATGGAGGACTTGGGTACTCATCTGTGAATTTCCAGCGCCTGGCATTTGTCACTGGCTGGAGGCATGCCCCTCCAACACCAGAGGGGGCCTTAGCGTTCTGTTGGGAGTGTTGGGATGTGAACTAGTTATAAAAGGCTGTTTAGGTTGAGGGTTTTTATCCGCAGTAGTCTGCCTAGTACACTCCCAAACATAATTCTTTCACTGGTACTGGGCAAGTGGTTTTGAACTTCAATGAATTGTGACATTTGTTAGCTTTCTTGACCTTGAACATCAGGAGAAAAGGAGGGAGGGAGGGAGGAAGGGGAGGAAGGAACCTCTTAGATCTGATAGACAATTTTAGCAACATATCGGTGTTCAAAATCAACATACAAAACCCAGCAACTTTTCTATTTACCAGTAACAACTATTCTGAGAAAGAAATCAGGAAAACAGCCTCATTCACAACAGCCTCAATTCAAAGAGAAGGCACCTAGGGCCAAAATTTATTAAAACAGCAGATGTAGGTGTGAAATTGTTAAAAAAAAAAAAAAAGACTAAATACTGGCTCCTGCCTGAAATTCCAGTACTTGAGAGCGGGAGGCCTGATGAGTGTTAGAGGATTTCTGCTGGTTGGCTCTGGAGAGGGTCCCTGTTTCGAAAACCAAAACGAACAAACAGAAATGACTAGAAGAAAACAGGGAGAAGAGGCAAACACAGCGCTTCTGACCAGGACCCCGTAACTCAGGACCCCAGTGCTGAGAATGGACGGATGGGATGGCCTCTGACCAGGACCCCGTAACTCAGGACCCCAGTGCTGAGAATGGACGGATGGGATGGCCTCTGACCAGGACCCCGTAACTCAGGACCCCAGTGCTGAGAACGGACCGATGGGATGGTCTCTGACCAGGACCCCGTAACTCAGGACCCCAGTGCTGAGAACGGACCGATGGGATGGTCTCCACCACAAGCTTCTGTGAAGCAAGTTGATCATCCACACAAGGCCAGATTGCAGCTGGAGTTCATTCCCACAGCTTCATGCCTTGTCTTCTCAGAGGCTCCCTACAGACTTGTGTAACTCAAATTACTGAAGAGTCTTATAAATAGAAAAACCTGGAGCCAGATATTGGGGTGAATTCTGAAAGATCAGAGAGGCAGAGAGCAAGCCACTCGTTCTTACCCCTATGAAATCCTCCGCTGCCGAAAGAGAGCAAGCTCCTGTTTCCAGGAATCCTCAGACTGAAAGCCTGAGTCTTTACCCTGAGGGTCTCAGTTGAACTGCTGCTTAGTTCCTGTCTCCTCACGCCTTATATACTGTTCTCCACCCAGCCATGTCACTTCCTGGGATTAAAGGTGTGTGTGCTTTCCAAGCAGAGACATGAGATCTCAAGTGCTGGGATTAAAGGTGTGTGCCACCACTGCCTGACACTCTTCCCCACTGCCTGACACTCTTCCCGGTGTGGCCTTGAACTCACAGAGATCCAGACAGATCTCTGCCTCCCAAGTGATAGAATTAAGGGTGTGTGCCACCACTGTCTGGCCTCTATGTCTAATTTAGTGGCTGGCTCTGTCCTCTGATCCCCAGATTTAGGGCGTACAATATATTGGGGTACACAATATATCACCACAGACTTAGGACTCTGTTCCACACTGGCTGGCATCACCACAGGCTTCCACTAAACATCTGGATGCAGGGGCTGCAAAAATGGCTCAGCAGTTGAGAGCACTTGCTGCTTGTGTGAGTTCAGTTCCCAGCACCCTTGTCAGTGGCCCACAACCACCTGTAACTTCTGTTCCAGGTGTCTGGAGCCCTCTTCTGGCCTGTCAGGGCACTCACACACATGCGGCACATAGCCATACATAAATAAAACAATTAAAAATATTTTTAAAAGTCTGGATGCAAGTGCTCATGACCCTGTAAGTCATGCATTCTTTATGGCTGTGGAAAGAGCGCCACGGGGCAAAGCCAAGCACAACCTCTGCTTGGCTTGTGTAGAGTCAGGACTCCTGGACCATAGCTGCTGCGGCCAGTAATGTCTGGAGGAGAGTCAGGGAAAATACTTCCCTGGCAGCCTTGCTCAAACAGCCTGCCTTTTCAGCAATCTTTTAAAATAGAAATCTTTCAAATGCTTATGCAATTTTACACCTTGTGCCGGCGATAAGTGGAGGTCTGTTAATTTCTTAAATGCACTCAAGGGACCCTTTCTATTGTACCAGTTTGCTTGACCTTTCCTTTTTTTCTTCAGGTTTTATTTTATGTGTATAGGTGCTTTGCCTGCATGTGTGTATGTGCACCATTGTGTGCAGTGCCCACAGAGGCCACAAGAGGGTGTCAGATCCCCTGGAACTGGAGTTACAGATGGTTGTGAGTTGCCACGTGGATGCTGGGAATGAACCAGGCTGAGCTATTCCTCCAGACCACTTGGCTTTTTCTTTTTTCTTATGTGCATTGGTGTTTTGCCTGCATATATATCTGTGTGAGGATGTCAGATCCCCTGGAACTGGAGTTACAGACAGCTGCCATGTGAGTGCTGGGAATTGAACCCAGGTCCTCTGGAAGAACAGCCAATGTTCTTAACCACTGAGCCATCCCTCCGGCTCACCTGGCTTCTTGTTCATGGCGGCAAACTCTTTAACACTGAAGTCTTCTTTGTCCACCACTTCAAACAGTTCCCTTTCTGGCTGAATTAAACCTTCCCACTTCTTTCTGCATCACAGTTTGCTGCTGACCATCTCTCTAGAATGCGGCTAAAGGACACTGGTCGCCTTGCCACAGCCTGTGCTGTGTGCTTGAAGTTTCCCCCATCAGATTAATCTACTACCTTTGAGTCACCTTAACTCAGGATCTCAGGACACAGGCAAAACAGAGGCTGTAAGCTGGGACTCAATAAAACAAAACAAAACAAAGCGAAAATCCGTCCATCCATCCATCCATCCATCCATCCATCCATCCATATGTACACACACACACACACATGTACATACGTACACACACACATACACACATACACATACATACACACATATGTACATACAAAGCAGAGCACCAGCATTCACTGCTCTCTGCTTCCTGACTGAGCACACACGGTGACCACCTGCCTCACACTCCTCCTACCATCCTTTCCTATCCTCTTGCCTTCTTTTCCTGATGCTGTGGTAAAATATTCTGACAGAAGCCACTCAAAGGACAGAGGGCTGATTCTGCTCGGGGTTCCCAGGTCCATCATAGCAAGGAAGTTGAGGTGGCAGGGGTTTGGTCTCACCATATCCACAACCAGGATCAAGGAGCACACACCGCTGCCCAGCCCCTTTCGCCACCTACACAGTCCAGGATCCCAACCAGGGAATGGTGGTCCCACTGGCCCCACGGTGAGCAGGTGAGCATGTCTTCCCATTTCCACAATCAAGCTAACCCCTACAGCCGTGTTTGGGGGCTCCTCCCCCACGTGGTGCCTGTTCCTGTCAAGCTGACAACACTGAAACTCACAGCCACCGTGCTGGATTGTGCCCACACTGGGAACCAAGCTCCTTCCTTACCATTGCATTTGTCTGTAGATGTAACCAACCGTCTTATCAAATAAGATACACAGAGCCGATTCAGAGAAGAAAGCCAAGAGGTCAGAGCTAAGACCCTCACCCTTTCTGCTTCAGTGATCCTCTTCAGTCAAGAGAGCTCTCCGAAAAAAGACCTACTTCCTGTGTGTATGTCTTTATATAGTCTAGCTGTTCTGCCTTCTCATTGGTTGTAAACCTAAACACGTGACTGCCTTGTCACTGCCTGTATGTACCGCCCTCCAGGTCCTTAAAGGCATGCGCCACCACCACCACCACGCACTTGCTATGGCTCTAATAGCTCTGACCCCCAGGCAACTTTATTTATTAACATACAATTAAAATCACATTTCAGTACAAGTAAAATACCACCACATTTCCCCTTTTCTATTTTAATAAAAAGGAAAAAAAAGAAAAAGGTTATAACTAACAAAAGAAAAACTATATACAAAAGTACAATAACTATATACAATATATACAAATAATAAATGTCTAAACAATGTCTAGTCCATTTGTATTTGACAAATTCGGAGATAATTTTATTATCCTATTTTGTTAAGTCCAAAATGTATCTAATTCACTTTCTATCCTAATTAATCTTCAACTATAACTAACTAACCTTCAACTATAACTAACTAATCTTCAACTCCCTCAGAGACCCAAGAAGGAAATAATATTAGCTAACAAAAATAAAAACAGAAAGTGCATGCAAGCAGCTTCCAAAAAATTTGTGAGTTGACAGAAACAGCCAGCTGCCTGGACAGTCACCTGAGGTTTCTCCGCAATGCTGGGGCATCATCTTCAGTCTATAGGCTTAGCATATCTGACAGACTCATTTGTGAAGTAGGATGTACACAGGGTCAACAGTTCAACCTCCCATTGGGTGAGAGCAGTCCATATACCAGAAACACCTGAATTCCACTAGTGTCATGTCATGATTCAGGATTTTAAATTCTGGAAATTGTTGATGGTTTTTTAATTCAGCTTGGCTGTGTACATATGGCTTCATCTCAGCATCCCGTTCTTCTCCACATCCCTCTATCAAATGCCAGTCTACTATTGAGAGGTGTGAGCTTAGTTACTCTTCAAGAATAACTGTTTCAGCTGCTGTTCCATTGCACATCAGAAGCCATCGGCCCACTGCCTGGTCAGCTGCCTTCGAAGAAAAGGGCACTGTACCTTTTCTGAGTTGTGAAGGCCATGTCAGGGATGGTGCCATATTGTCCTGGCCTCAGAAGATGCCTTTTGATAAAGCCATAACCACGCTTGTTTAGGCAAGAATCAGTAGTCCTTTGTTTCATTTCCTGTCTGTCCATTTTGTCAGCAGTTGATTCGAGGATACTTTGTTGTCCAGTGGCTAACTTTTGCCATAATGAAAGCTAACTCCATACGCAGTTTCTTCAATGCCCATATTTTCTCTGAAGTAGATTGGTACTGCCAGGAGCCGACATGTCTCATAGTCATAACAAAAAAGAAAATTTTTCTAAGTTATTAAAACATTTTAAATGCCATATTCTGTAGTTCTCTGAAGGGCTTGAAGATGACCTATCTAAAATATATCTGCTCAATTTTTAAAACATATCTAATATGACTACAAGTTCTATTGTAATGTCTAACTACTAACTATCATTTCTTTATATCCTAATAGTTGGTAATAATAACATTCAAGGATCAGAAAATTGCATTGTTAAATGAACGGTATAAGTACAATTAGAAATATACATATAGCATTTTCTAACAATATCAATTTCAATATATATAATTTGTATACAATATAAAACAATCCAATCCAATGTAAAGTATTTAAAACTAGTAATTGTCTTTTTCTTCTTTTCTTTTCTTTTCTTTTCTTTTCTTTTCTTTTCTTTCTTTCTCTTTTTTTTAAAACAAGAACCTTAAATCTAATCTGCTTAGCCTTTTTCCTAACCCTTGACAACAACTTGTAACCAACCCCCCTAAACAATGAAAATTATCCCAGACCCAAAACCCATTAAAAAGACCAAAAAACCACCCGCCCCACACAACCTCTTTGGGAATATGGGCGTCATATTTTTAAAATTGCTTCCTGCTGGGTATGGGCGAAGTTATCTTTATCTTGAAAGAAAAATTTTAGGTTAATTGTCAAATTCTAGGAAAGGTAACTATATCCTTCATTATCCAGTCTGTGTATAATGCCAAAGTTCAGGGTTTATCTCAAGTCCTTATTCAAGTAGTCTTTGAGACTGGATCATCTCAAAATTGCTCTGAGCACCTTGTAGTTCAAAGCTGATCTGTAGATGATGTTTGTCAGCTTAGTGATGTTATTATTGTCCACGTGGAATTGTTGTTGTGGGGCCCCAACTTCTTCCTGGAGACTTCAGTTGATGTTAGGCCTGGCCGTGATTTCCTGCAGAAAACCATACGCCGTTTCACTCTGCTTCCTGGGATAGATGATTTGTCCCTTTTCTTCAGTTGTCTCATGTGTCCAGTGTTCTTCAGATTCCTTAACCTTCATTCTCCTAAAAGACAAAAACAAAAACCTTTCCCCAAGACTAATTTTGGGGATGTTCCTTTTTGACAAGTTATTATCTGATTAAATGAAAAGACGTGTTACTGGTATAAGTTAGTTTAAATTGGATGTTCATGCTGGTTGAAGAACTATCACCTCCTCTAATTAAGAAGTTTCTCTTGTTCAAATCGAACCTTTATCAATTTTGATGGTACCCACAACTTATCTTCTCCTGTAGAAACAAAAGCAAAACCTCATCCCCAACGTAACACATACTCTGGTTTCCATTCTGAGGTCAGCACATCCTTAAAGTATATAGGCTGATTTAATTCTGTAGTTTTTTCTATTATCCAATGTGTCTCTCTGCAGCTGTTGTTCCTTTCTCATTGGCATTAAGAAAATTCAAAGTTAATAGAGCATTATGCAGTCTGTTTCTGGGGGTTTTTGTTACCCCTTTCTGTTTATTTAGCATATCTTTTAGAGTTCTGTTTGATCTTTCTATAACTGCTTGACCTGTAGGATTATGTGGTATGCCTGTAATATGCTTTATATTGTAATAAGCAAAAAACTGTTTCATTTTAACAGAGACATATGATGGAGCATTATCAGTTTTGATTTGTGCAGGTATACCCATGATGGCCATAACTTCTAGCAAATGAGTGATTACAGAATCAGCTTTTTCAGAACTCAAAGCAGTTGCCCACTGAAATCCTGAATAAGTATCGATAGTGTAGTGTACATATTTCAGTTTTCCAAATTCTGCAAAGGGAAACACGTCCATCTGCCAGATTTCATTCCTTTGAGTACCCTTTGGGTTACATCCTGCTGGTAATGGCATTTGATTGTAGAAGGAACAAGTAGGACATTTCTTTACTATTTCTTTGGCTTGTTGCCAGGTTATGGAAAAATCCTTTTTTAAACCTTTACTATTGACATGATGTTTTTTATGAAATTCTGAGGCCTCCAGCACATTTCCTATTAATAACTGTTTCACCTGAGATAATGTCCCAATTCCTAACAGTTGAACGTTTACCTCCTGAAGAGGCCAAGTTGGATGCCAAAATTCTGGTGCAATTATGGTAACATCCGCACCTGTGTCTACCAGACCAGACAACAAAACACCATTTATTTTTATCGATAATTTTGGTCTTTGTTCATTAATAGAAGTTTGCCAAAAAATTTTCTTTATGTTTTCTCCTGAATTTTCTATTCTCTCTGTTTCATCATCCTGACCAGCATGACTTATTCCAATAGGCATTTGATTATTTAATTGCTCTGAGTAGGGGTTTCCTCTACGACTGCAGGAAAGGTTTGAACTGGATTTGCTATTGGGGCCTGCATGAGGCCCCTCTGGGAGTTTCCCGAAGACTGAGGCAAAGGATTACCCTGTCTGTCCCTTGTTGATCTACATTTGTTGGTCCAGTGTTTTCCCTTACCACACCTTTTGCATACTCCAGAAGGAAGGGGCATTCTGTTGCCATTGTTCCTTGAAGAAACATTGTTTCTAGGAATGACCTGTTTACAGTCCCTTTTCAAATGTCCTTGCTTTCCACATCCAAAACATCTAACATTCCTCAAACCTTTTGAAATTGCTTCTCCTACCCATGTATCATCATGCTCATGAGCTTCAACATTAACCGTGTCTCTAATCCAATCTTCCAAAGGTGCAGATCTTGCCATTAATGGCCTGATTATTGTTTTGCATGCTGCATTCGCATTCTCAAAGGCCAAAGATTCAATTATTATCTTACTAGCTTCTGAATCCGGGACCATTCTCTTTACTGCTGAAGCCAGTCTTTGTAAAAAATCTGTGAAAGATTCTTTTGGGCCTTGTACAGCCTTTGTAAATGACTCAGTTTTTTTTCCTGGTTCCTCAACTCTGTCCCATGCATTCAAGGCTGCTGTTCGACATAAAATTAGGGTTTGGACATCATATAAACATTGTGTTTGTGCTGAAGCATATTGACCTTCTCCAATAAGCTGATCCTGGCAGACTTGTATTCCTTTATCCCTCCACTGTTTTTCTATGTTTTTTAGCTTCATCCTTGAACCAAGTTAGCCACTGAAGCCTTTGACTGGGTTCAAGAACAGCTTGTGCCAGCTCCCGCCAGTCCTGTGGTACAATCCTATTATATGTTGACCAAGAGTTTAACATTTGCTTTACATATGGGGAATGCATGCCATAAGATACTATTGCCTCCTTAAACCTTTGTAAATCTAACATTTCAATTGGAGCCCAAATATTTTGTGTAGTCATTTGATCAGGCAACTGCTGTACGGTTACTGGACAAACTAAGGGTGACTGTGTGAAAACAGGCTTTCTTTCTGTAACCCTATGATCCAATCTTGAAGCAACTTCACTGTTAGTTTCTTCTGTCTGAGTTTTTACAGGTTTAACAGGTTTTTTTAAAGCTGTCACCCTGGCACTTAAATTGACTATCTTTTAAATAGTAAAATGAGGATAAGCATAGTAATAAAATGCATAATTTGATCAACATTAATCTTCTCATATAGCTGTTCCATTGTCAGACTGTCTAAAATTGCAAACAAAGCCCAATTTTCTTCCAATGTACACAGAAAACCCATTTTTTTTTAATGTGGAAAAAAATTTTTCTTTTAAATAGTTTCCTTTAAAATATCTGATATGTTAAGTGACTTACCAAGTCCTTGTAGAACAGTACCAATCCGAGGGAATTTCAAAACAGCCACCTAGTGTCCGAGGTGTGAGTCCAGAGAGAGAGAGAGAGAGAGAGAGAGAGAGAGAGAGAGAGAGAGAGAGCAAGCGTAGCCACAAGTTCTGCCTAAGAGCTTGAATCCAGCCACGTGTTCCCGCTTGAGCTTAGTCAAGCCTTGGCTCTGGCTACCTTAAGCTCCAACCACGTGCGTTGGCTTTACAGGCAGGAGCCCTGTTCGGCAGGGCAGGCCTGAGTTGTTTGTAGCACTGGCTTTAAGCAAGTAGCTCAAGGTTAGTCCGGCCTGAGGCCAAGCCGACGTGGGCCTGGGCTAGGGAGCTGGCCGCCCTGGCGGGAAACCGGACCTGCCGCCAAGCCAAGTTAAGCGGTTTTTAATGGATTCTTGTCACGTTGGGCGCCAAATGTAGATGTAACCAACCGTCTTATTAAATAAGATACACAGAGCCGATTCAGAGAAGAAAGCCAAGAGGTCAGAGCTAAGACCCTCACCCTTTCTGCTTCAGTGATCCTCTTCAGTCAAGAGAGCTCTCTGAAAAGAGACCTACTTCCTGTGTGTATGTCTTTATATAGTCTAGCTGTTCTGCCTTCTCATTGGTTGTAAACCTAAACACGTGACTGCCTTGTCACTGCCTGTATGTACCGCCCTCCAGGTCCTTAAAGGCATGCGCCACCACCACCACCACGCACTTGCTATGGCTCTAATAGCTCTGACCCCCAGGCAACTTTATTTATTAACATACAATTAAAATCACATTTCAGTACAAGTAAAATACCACCACATTTGTCAGTATTTTATCACAGAGATGATAAAGGAGCTAAAGCCAGGAGGACTCACCCAGCACTGCGCACAGAGGCATTAAGATCACTATCACTGAGTTTCAGCAGAAGCTGTTGTGTGGGTGCAGGCGGGGAACAGGCAGAGCGCGGTTTTAGGGGAGTGGGGGAGTGAGATGGCAGGAAGTGTGGAGTTCCCTGAATCTCTTGTGTCTCTTCTCTGCTCTCCCCAGTCCTTTGTCAATTGATGGCTCTCAGTGGAGCATGCCTTCCCTTTTATCAGCTCCTCTTCATCTCACCCACTCAGTCACCACTCTGGGCCTCAGCCTCCCTCCTCCTCTCTCCCTTCCGCCTCTTCCTCCAGTTTCTCGGCTTGCCCACAAGACAGTCCAGACAGACAAAGCTAGTCTTGGAACTTCAAAAGGTGCCATCTTTGTGGCTTTCTCTTTTGAAAATGATTCTGCCTGCATGGTGAGGCTTGGGATGGCTTTCTTGAGATGCAGGCTTGATCATCAGACTTCAGTGGCACCAGCAATGGAGAGTGAGCACAGAGTGGGGAAATGGAGTTGTTGAGGGTTATTACAAATTCTTCTTCTCCTCAGCTCTTCCACCTGCTGCCTAACAGGGTGTGGTAACTCAGAGCTACAACCCCAGCGCCGGGAAGGCTGAGGTGGAAGGGGCTCTGGGGCTCGCTGGCCAGTTCTAGGTTCAACGAGATATTCTGTCTCAAAAAATAAGGTAGAGATTGAGGAAGACACTGGACCTCTGTCCTCCACACGTGCGCGCGCGCGCGCACACACACACACACACACACACACGGAGGTATGTGCTTGCATACACACATACACACATACACACACACATGCACACACATGTTGTTCCAATCTAGATGGTCTTTCAATAAAAAAAAAAACCTGGTACCAGATATCAGGGTGAAAGCTTAAAGATCAGAGAAGCAGAGCAGCAGCCACTAGTTCTTAACTCTAAGAAATCCTCAGCCTTCCTGTTTCCTCATGCCTTGTATAACTTTCTCTGCCCAGATACCACTTCCTGGGATTAAAGGTGTGTACCACCACTGCCTGACCTCTATGTCTAATCTAGTGGCTGGCTCTGTCCTCTGATCCTCAGACAAATTTATTAGGGTACACAATATGTCACCACAAACATGTACATGCACACACACATGCATACGATTCCAGAGAAGCTCAGAGATTCAGACTCCATCCATCTGGAGGAGGGGACCTCAGCACCAACATTTTTAACATTCTTCATGATCCTAGAAATGGATAAAATTAAGAAACCTTGAGAACATGTTTGAGTCATAATTGTTATATATGTGTAGAATATAAATCATGAACAAAGCCATTGGATTCTCTACACATGCAATGAAGAAAAGCCATTGGCTTAGTACCACTTCCCATCTGCAACCCTGTACCTCACACCTCTTGATAAAAGCATCCTTCCACCCTAACCACCACCATCCAGCTGTGAGACCGCTGAGCCAACATAAAGGCCAGGACAGACCTTACAGAGTGTTGTGTGGCTGTTTTGAAGTATCTGCAGACAGGGAAGGTTTGTGTGCAAGGTGCATGCACGAGAAGCAGCTGTGCATTGTGGTGGAGAGCCTGGGTGGACCCTCTCCTGAGACACTCACAGACAACGAGACCAAAATCCCCTAAAGTCTCACAGCTTCTTCCCTTTGGTATAATCAACAGTGGCGAGAACTTGAGACCAAGCCTCCGAAAGCTCCCCGCTGTAATTATTAATGAACATTAACTGCACAAAACAACAGGCTCTCCGAGTCTCATTCCTCGTCCTTGGTAGTCCCTTCTTATCCTTGCTGGCTCTTGACATTTTTATTTTTATTTTATTTATCTTTTGTTTTATTGAGACAACGCCTCACTATGCAGCCTCTGCAGTCCTGGAACTCCCTCTGTAGACCAGGTTGGGCTCCAACTCCCAGAGACCCACCTGCTTCTGCCACCTGAGTGCCAGGATTAAAGATGTGCACTGCCATGCTCGGCCCTTTTTTGTTTTAAAGTTTCCATATGTGACAGGAAATGCACATTGCATGTAGTTCTGTGTTTGGTTTTATTTTTGAACTGTGATAGAATCCTGTTGCCTTCATTTTCTTCCAATTGAGATAATACAATTCTATCTGTATGCATAATATTCCTATTGTGGTTTGGGCAATGCTTAGACACAAAGAAAGGTGGGAGCGTAGTTTCCAGCAAAAAATCAAATAAAGGTACTCTGTTATGGGCAGCTGGTAACCCTAAATTGAATGCCGAGAAAACAAAAAAAGACATTACCAAAACAATTGGTAAAGGGATGAAGGAACATGGAGGAGGTACCTGTTATTTTTCTCAAATGACTCAGAAAAATCTCTATAGCACAGAGAGAAAATAATGAAGCAAGATCATGAAAATGTTACTACTCGGTCAGTCTGGAAGCTGAGGTTACAGCTCTTTGTGTGAGCATTCCAGTGTTTCTTTGTGTGTCCTTCTAGAAGCATAAGACTTTCACCTACAGGAATTCGGAAGGTCACCTCGGGGTAAGATTTAATGCGCAATTACTGACACATACTCAGTTCTACATCTCTTGAGAGGAGATGGCTCATCTTCTAAACAATCCTTTGGCGTGGAAATTAGCACACTCCATGATTCCTGACCATTTCACCCTGGGATGTGCAACAACACACCCATGCCTGGTACAGACACAACCGTAGTACTCATGACACCTTAATCTGAAATTTTTGTTTGTTTGTTTGTTTAAGATAGCATCGAGCTACACAGTGTAGGTGGAGAGGTGGAGAGCCCAAGCTCCTCCGAACTTGAAAGCACTCGTCCCAGCTTCCGAGTGCAGGGATTATAGGCATGTGTCACCATGCCTGGTTTTAATTAGGTATTTTTTACAATAAATATTTTTCTGGGCTTTGAAATGGTCTTCCCTCTTTTATTCATTACTCTTCCTTCTATGATAAGAAACTGCTTAAGGGCTAACTATACAATTTCATCTCTTTTACTCTCTGATCATAAGCGTTAGGGAAAAGAGGGGTTGTGTGGTGGCTAGCTTTATTGTCAACTTGATACAACCTGGAATCACCTGGACAAAGTCTCTGTGAGTATTTGTCCAGACCAGGTAGGCCTGTGAGCATGTCTCTGGGGAATTGTCTTTTTTTTTTTTTTTTTTTTTTTGGTTTTTTGAGACAGGGTTTCTCTGTGTAGTTTTGGTGCCTGTCCTGGATCTCACTCTGTTGACCAGGCCATGAACTCACAGAGATCCATCTGGCTCTGCCTCCCGAGTGCTGAGACTAAAGGCATGTGCTACCACTGCCCAGGGGAATTGTCTTGATTGCCTTAACTGATATGGAAAGACACAGCCCACTGTGGGTGGCACCATTCCCTGGGCTGAACAAGAGAAGAACGCTAGCTGAGCACAAGGCAGCAGCATGCATGCACCCGTTTCTCTCTCCTCCTGGTTGTGATGTGACTAGTTGCTTTAAGCCCATCACTGTGACTTCCCCACAGGGATGGACTATGGCTGGAACTGTGAGGCAAGCAGAGCTCTTGGTCCTGTGGTGGTCTGAAGGACAATGGCCTCCGTAGGCTCATATATCTCAGTGCTTGGCTCTCAGCTGATGGAACTGTTTAGGAAGGATTAGAAGGCTTGGCCTTGTTGGAGGAGGTATGTCACTAGAGGTAGTCTCTGAAGCTTCAAAAGCCCATGCCAGGTCCAGTCTCTGTCTCTGTCTTTCTCTCTCTTTCTCATAAAGCTCTCAAATACTTTCTCCAGCACCATGCCTGCCATGTTGTAAACTAATCCTCTGAAGCTGTAAGCAAGCCCCCAACTAAATTCTTTCCTTCCTAAGAGTTGCTGTTGTCATGGTGTCTCTTCACAGCCATAGAACACTGACTATGACAGTCCCCTAGGCTGCTTTGTGTCGGTGTATTATGTCATGGTGACAGAAATAAAACTGAATCAGAGTGTTAGGAGATGAATCTTGGGAATAAGTGAGTGTCAAAATCTCCCCTCCTCAGTTTCTATCCAGGCCCCATGAAGGACGGGCACCAGGTACCATAGTAAAGTCCACTATGCTCCACCTCAAAGGTGAGAGATGTAATCAGTATTGTTATAAAGCTCTTGAAACAGTACCTAAAAATATAAATATCCTGCCATTAATCGCGTTTTTCCCCATTCAATCTTGTAATTTTGTGGTCGTGTCTTCAATGGTTAGTGGCAATGCCCCTGTAGACGGTAGTTTCTCAGGCTGTGGCTGTAGAGCCTCTATAACTTTTGTGGAAAATTAAGGCAAAGACTCTCCTGATAGGTTGGTTTTACTACTGACAACACATGAGCTTTTCATTGTATTTTATTTTTCTCCGTAAGAGCTTTTGTTAAATAAAGGTTTTTGTCTGCAAATTCTGGTAGGCAAATGCTAATGAATTTATAGTTGGAAGGTGGAGTGTCATTGTAAATAGCAAACAGAGAGGCATACGCCAAAGAAAAAGAGTGCTTATCTGAGAAGAGCAGACTGTCACAATGTGGGGCATGATCCATGTCAACCACCACTTTATACAACAAGGTTGAAGCATGGAACATTCTGAAACACAAAAATGAAGTTATGTAAGATACTTTAAACAGTAATCCCTGGCTCCAAGGATTAATCCTAATGATGGTGCCAGTCTGAGGCCGAACCCATAGTTGATGGGCAGGTGTCCTGGTGGATGTTTTCTATGTAAGGTTTGGGGGGCATTATGTGAAATGTGATTTGGGCAGAAGTTTATTGTTAAGGTTCATTTTATTTAGAGCTGAAGAGATCAGTCAGCCATTAAAAAGGCTTGCCGCCCTCTCAGAGGACCCGAGTTCAGTTCCCAGCACTCACTTCATAAGAGTCTGTAATTCCAGCTCCAGGAGACCCTATGCCCTCTTCTGGCTTCTGTGTATACTACACATATGTGGTAGTCACTCTTAGGTATGAATAGATAAAAATAAAAATAAATCCCTTTTAAAAATAGTTTATTTGCGTACGTGTGGTGTGTGGTGTGTATGTATGTGTGTGATGTGTATGTATGTGGTGTGTGCATGTGTGTGGTGTGTGTGTGTGTGTGTGTTATGTGGTGTATGGTGTGTGTGTGTGTGTGTGTGTGTGTGTGTGTGTGTGTGTGTGGTATGTGGTGTATGGCGTGTGGGGTGTGTGTGTGTGGTATGTGGTGTGTGTTGTGTGTGACTGTACGTGTGTTTGCTAGTTTGAGTATTGATTGTGTAGAGGTCATACAAGTGTATCAGGTGACTTCTATCACTCTCCACCTCCTCCTCTGAGGCAGGGTCTCTTCCAGAACCTGGGACTTGTGATCTCTGTGGTGGGCTGACATCAGTCCTCTCAGGGCTACAAGCTGTTTCAGGAACATCAGCTTGTTACTTGGGAGCTGGGATCCAAACCCTGGTCCTCATGATTTTGGAGAGAGCACGCTTACCTGCTGAGACATTTCTTCAATCTGTGGCAGAAGTTCTGTGTCAGTGGTTTGGGGATAGTCAGATGTAGTGAGAATGCTTCCTCCACAGCCTCGTGGCTCATTCATTCATTCATTCATTCATCTTTCCCAGATGGTCCCCAATGTTTATATGAATGGATGTTCGGTCTGCATGTCTGTCTGTGCACCACATGCGTGCCTGGTGCTGGAGAAGGCTGGAAGAGGGTGTCACATCTCCTGGCCTGGAATTGAAGACAATTGTGAGCTGCCATGTGGGTGCTGGGAATTGAACCCAGGTCCTTTGGAAGAGCAGCCTATGCTCTTAGCTGTTGAGCCATATCTAGCCCTTTATTTTTCATCAGGATTGGCATAAGTCACTCCATTTCAATTCTGAGAATTTTCATTACAGAAAATTCTAAAGGATTTTCCCAGTGTCATCTGTGTCTTTTCTTGATGTTTACCACATGACGGGTTTGAACCCAGAACTTGCTGCTTCTGCCAGAATGTCTGGCTGCAGGACTCCATGGATCCTCTAGCTCTGCCTCCTCCACAGACTGGGATCACAGGCAGATGCTCTGTGCTAGTCCTTTTATGTGGATTACGGAAATCTAAGCTGAGGACCCCACACTTGCTCAGCATGCATTTTGCCTCCTAGCCCTCGCCTCAACCTACTGTGTTATTGGAGTGATTCATTTCATTTCTGTGGACTTAAACACTCAGAATGAGGGAGTTAGTCTTTTCCGACTTACGGGTTTATCTTTTAGAAGCATCTTCTGGCACTTGAATTCATACCTATATAATTCTCCTCACCAAGAGGTTTTAACCAAGCTTGGGGAAAGCCCCAGCCTTTAAGACAGCATCAATTATGATGAGAAAGAATCAGTGTTGAGCTGACTGGGAACTCAGGACTCACTGCTGCTGCTGATACTTGTCTTGACAGGTGGAAACTACGAGTCCAACCTCATCAGTGATGTGCCAGGGTGAAGACAACTGGGTCCCCTCCCTAGCCCAGCAGGACCTTGTACAAATCTGTCCGTTAGTTGGAGAATTAGATTCACGAGTCATGAAACAGAAGCCGAGAGGACGGCCTGTCACCTGAAGTGGCATCTAAGTCCTGAGGCCAGAGAGAGAGAGATGTGGTAGAATGCCTGCCATGCAAATACAAGGACCTGCATTTGGTCCCCAGAACTCATGTTCAAAAACAAAAATCCAGGCATGGGAGCACATGCCTGCAATCCTAGCTCTCTGGGAGGCAGAGTTAAGTGGACCCCTGGGGTCACTGGCCAGCCAGCTTACCCAAATGAGGGGGTTCCAGGCCAGGGAGAGACCACCTCAAAACAACGGAAACAAATGGTAGAAGACACATTAAGAACAAGAGTAGTCAGGTATGGTGGCGCACGCCTTTAATCTCATCACTCAGGAGGCAGAGGCAGGATGATCTCTGTGAGTTCGAGGCCAGCCTGGTCTACAGAGTGAGTTCCAGGACAGCCAGAGCTACACAGAGAAACCCTGTCTCAAACAAACAAACAAACAAACAAACAAACAAACAAACAAACAAGAACAAGAGTAGATGGAGCTGGAGAGATTGCTCAGTGGTTAGAGCACTGGCTGCTCTTCCAGGAGACTGGGGTTTGATTCCCAGCACCCACATGACAGCTCATAATGGTCTGTAACTCCAGTCCCAGGGGATCCGATACCCTCCACTGGCATAAATGTGATGCATAGACATACAAACAGACAAAACATGCATACACACAAAATAAATAAGTTTAAAAATACCTAATAAAAACAGAACAGTAAAGGTTGTCCTCCTGCCTCCTCACGCACATGCGCATACACATAGGCACATGCACACATGCACACAGACACACACACACAGACACACACAGGCACATGCACACAGACACACAGACACAGACACACACACAGACACACACAGGCACATGCACATATGCACACAGACACAGACACACACACAGACACACAGACACAGACACACACACAGGCACATGCACACAGACACACACACACACAGACACACACACACACAGACGCACACAGGCACATGCACACAGACACACACACAGACACATGCACACATGCACACAAACACACACACAGACACACACACAGGCACATGCACACAGACACACACAGACACACACAGACACATGCACACATGCACACAGACACACACACAGGCACATGCACACAGACACATACACAAAGACACACACACAGACACACAGACACACAGACACAGACACATGCACACACACAGACACACACACACACACACACACACACACACACACACACACAGGCACAGTGTGACCCATCCGAGGGAACATCTTACCTTCCTTGTTACTGGTATTTATTAGCTGCTTTCCTCTTTGCTATGGCAAAACAACTTTAGGAAGTGTGGAGGGGCTGGGGATTTAGCTCAGTGGTAGAGCGCTTGCCTAGCAAGCGCAAGGCCCTGGGTTCAGTCCTCAGCTCAGGAAGAAAAGAAAGTGTGGTGGTTCATCTCCATCGTTAACTTGTGAGATCTGGAATTACCTTGATTAGGCTAATCCAGATGAGAAGACACCCACACTGTGGGAGGCATCATTCCCGGACTGGGATCCTGGACTGGATAAAAAGGAGAAAGTGACTTAGCCCAGCATGCATTGCTTTCGGCTTCCTGACAGTGAACACAGCCACCACCGGTTTTCTGACCTCTCTATAGAACTGACTGAACCAGGGCTGTGAGCCCAGTGAACACTGTCTCCCTCAAGTTGCCTTTGTTAGGGTATTTAACCACAGCAACAGAAAGGTAAGGTCCCTAAGACGGGAAGAAAGGGTTTGTTTTTGGTTTTGTCTGTTTCATTTGGTCCAGGATCCCAGGACACTTAGGATGAGTTCCCACTTCAATTGATATTACCTAGAAAATCTTTCAGAGACAGGTCCAGAAGCACTGTCTCCTCAGCGATTCTGATCCTGCCAAGTGGGCTGTTAGAACCACCCCTACTCCCACCTCCACTCCGTGAGTCCAGCGCCTCTCTTCGCCTTCCCTGCTGCTCCTCATCTGTGATTGGCAGGATGGGGAGAGCTTATCATTTGTTATCTGTTATAGCAAGTCAGCTAGAGGGATGGGCAAGGCTTCTGTGGCCTTCTTGGGTCACCTGCCTATCTCTGGGGTAGGTTGATCGACGGTCTGGTTTTTTTGTTTGTTTGGTTTTTGGTTTTTCTCTCTGTAGCCCTGGCTGTCCTGGATCTCACTCTGCAGACCAGGCTGTCCTCGAACTCACAGAGATTCGCCTGCCTCTGCCTCCTGAGTGCTGGGATTAAAGGCATGTGCCACCACTGCTTGGCTGATCAAGGATCTGTTTATGTCCCTGGCTCTTGATGGCCAGGCAAGACATTGTCGTCCATGCTGGTGGCTGTTACCCCACTGGCCTGGGTACATGTTCTGTCCCTGAAGAGCCAGCGATTGTTGCTTCATAGAAGAGAGCTCAGGGGTTAGGACGGATGTTGACTATTCAGATGCCACTGTGGAATTAAGCAGCCTAGGGGCATAGTAGCATACATTTATAATTCCAGCTATTTGGGTTGTCTGGGACTAGAGGGCCACAATGCTTTAAAAACATTATGTGTGCCGGGAGGCAGAGGCAGGCGGATCTCTGTGAGTTCGAGACCAACGTGGGCTACAGAGCGAGTTCCAGGAAAGGTGCAAAGCTACACAGAGAAACCCTGTCTTGAAAAAAAAAAAAGATTGTGTGTGTGTGTGTGTGTGTGTGTGTGTGTGTGTGTGTGTGGTGTGTGTGTGTACATGGAGGCCAGAGGCTGACATCAGTGTCGTTCTTGTTTGCTCTCTACCTTCCATTTTTCTGAGGCAGGAGCTGAACAATTCAGCTAAACTGGCTGAGCAGCAAATCTCAGGGCTCCTGCTGTGTCTGTACCAATGCTGGGATTACAGATATATATCACCACACTTGATGTTTTTAACCTGGGTCCTGGGGAACAAAGCTGGGTCTCCATGCTTACACAGCAAACATTTTACCAATTGAGCGATGTCCCAATGCTGTGGGATGGTCTGTATGTCAAGTGTGTTGCTGATTGGTCAATAAATAAACCACTGATTGGCCAGTGGCTAGGCAGGAAGTATAGGCGGGACAAGGAGGAGAATAAAGCTGGGAAGTGGAAGGCTGAGTCAGAGACACTGCTAGCCACCATGATGACAAACAGCATGTGAAGATGCCGGTAAGCCACGAGCCACGTGGCAAGGTATAGATTTATAGAAATGGATTAATTTAAGCTGTAAGAACAGTTAGCAAGAAGCCTGCCACGGCCATACAGTTTGTAAGCAATATAAGTCTCTGTGTTTACTTGGTTGGGTCTGAGTGGCTTCAGGACTGGCAGGTGAGAGAGATTTGTCCTGACTATGGGCCAGGCAGGAAAACTCTAGCTACATCCCAGCTTTTGTATTTTTTAATTTAAAGTCTGTAACTGCTTTCTGAATAGTCTATTATAAATGATATGGTGTGGTAGTTTTTTTGTTTGTTTGTTTTTGGTGGTGGTGGTTGAATGAAAAAAAAAAGAAATAAAAAAGGAAAGGACAAGGGTGTTCCTAGGTATGGAGAAGGACAGAGTTTGTTGTTGACAAAAGGGAGAACCTAGCAGAGAAAGGGACAGAGTGGACATGACCCTGAGCTGGGCCATGTGAGGAGAAGGAGGAAGGGACGGGGGGTGGGGTGGGGGGTGGGGTGGGGGGTGGGGTGGGGGGTGGGGGGGTGGGGGGGGTGGGGTGGGGGGTGGGGGGGTGGGGGGGGTGGGGTGGGGGGGATGGGGTGAAGGGAGATCAGCTGCCCACTAAGAGCAGAGGCCTGGGCAAAGAGACTGGCCTAGAGAGTAGATGGAAAAAGACCAGGTAACCAAATGGCTGGATTATATAGGGAAGGTAACTGGGGAAGGGCAGCCCAGCCCCTGGGCTGGAGAGTTAAGGTAGAGGGTGGGGTATGCCAGCCAAACCCTGTAACAGGTAGGGAGTGAGGGATGCTGGGAGAACACCCAGGTCTGCTTTGATATGTTACATAGGCACCCCAGCGTTTGTCCCAGGGTTTGAGATCTAACAGTGGTGGCTTTTCTTTCCTGCTTTATTCTAGAGAACAGCCTTAGGGCTTTTTCACTTTTACAGGTGTTATTTTAATCATCTGTTCTGGACAGATCCCTCCCCCCACCCCACCCTCCACCCCCACATCACCGTTCTGAGGAGTCTGATGACCTCTGTTTGTCTCTGCCCCGGATCTGAGGTAGAATCAACCGAAGCTTGAAAGTAGAAGAGCACCTGCAGCCTAGCACACTGCAGCAGCACCCTGGCACACTGCAGCAGCATCCTTGCAATGCCACCACTCTGAAGGCTGGACAGAACTGTCCCAAAAACCAGAGATAGTTCTGACTCTCACCCTTCAGACTGGCTGAAGCAAGACATACAGGTGAGCCAATGAGACAGAGGAGTCGACACATGGCAGACACGCAGCCTACGGAGAGTGGGCAGCTCTGAAACCTCAGAACCGTCCTGGGGTGAGGGCACAGAGGCAGTGCAGGGGTGCTTTTACCTCCTTAGAGAGAGGTCAGGAGAAGGCTAATATTTTCCAGATCATTTTTAAAAAATTTGAATGTTTCCAAAGACTGAGCCCATACTCTGGTGTATGTTTTGGTGGCTGAGAGGAGCATGCATACCCCTTGCTCTCTCCAGGACACAAGAGGAAGAGAAAGCTCGCCTTTAATCCCAGGACTTGGGAGGCAGAGCCAGGCAGATCTCTGTGAGTTCAAGGCCAGCCTGGTCTACAGAGCGAGATCCAGGACAGGCACCAAAACTATGCAGAGAAACCCCGTCTTGAAAAACAAAACAACAACAATAAAAAGGGTGGAAAGTCAGGCAAGACAAGATCTGGGGGTCAGCCCTTCTACATAGAAGGCTTCCTTTCAATCACACTTTCTTCCAGTGAAGTTTTCAGATTTGTGTGTAGTGGTGTTGGGGATGGAACCCAGGGCCTTGTGCTTGTTAAGCGTCTGTTCTGCCAGTGAGGTACACCCCAGGCCCTATAATTTTATTCTATATTGTTTTGTTTTGTGTGTGCCTGAATATGTGCATACGTATGCATGTGTGCCCATATCAGTGAGAGGTCAACCTTGGTGCCATCCCTCAGGTTTCTTGAGATAGAATCTCTTGTTGGCTTTGTGCTCACCAAGCAGGCCAGGCTGGCCAGCGCCTCAGAGACCTGCCTGTCTCTGTCTCCAGAACGGGGATCACAGGGACCCACCACAACACGTAAGTTTTGGTTGAACTGAGCTCTCCACGCTTGCCCAGCAAGCACCTTAAAGAACTGGCTCTTCCCCAGCCCTGGTTTGGGTTAGGGATGAATTGTAGCCTTTATTAGGTTTACTTCTGGCAAACCTGATGCTTTTCATTTTTAGTGTAGCTGGGATCATTTTTCCTGTTGCATTTTAAGTTGTTTCTGGGGTCAATGAAAGAATGAACTAAATTCATGGATACCATGGGATACATCTAAAGTGAAATATAAAACCATTTATGTAACTTATGAATTAATACACAAATATTATATTTGTATATATATATATATATATATATATATATATATATATATATATATATATGTTTGAGACAGGGTTTCTCTATGTAGTCCTGGCTGTCCTGGAACTCGCTATGTAGACCAGGCTGGCCTTGAACTCATAGATTCACTTGCCTCTGCCTCCCAAGTGCTGGGACTAAAGACATGTATCACCACATCCTGCCTGTATATTGTTTATGGATATATAACATGAAAGAGAAGCCAGGCATAGTGGCACATCGCAGCACTTGGAAAGCAGAGGCAGGTGGAGCTCTGTGAGTTGAGGTCAGCTTGGTCTACAGAGTGAGTTCTAAGGCAGCCAAGGCTACATAGTGAGACTCTATCTCAAAATTATAAAAATAAATAAATAAATAAGTTAAAATAAGGGAGAAGGGAGTGAGGGAGGGGGGAGAGGAGGGAGAGGGGAGGGAGGAAGGGAGGGAAGGAGAGAGGAGCCAAGCAAGGTGGTACATGGTACAGACCTGTAATACCAGCACCAGGGAGGCTGAGGCTGGAGGCCAGCCTGGGCTATGTAGCAAGTTGCCCTGTCTAAAGGAAGCAGGTCTAGGGAGAATACAGCTTGGTGGTAGAGCATGTGTGCCTCATTAACACCCTGATATTGAGCCCCAGAGAGGGGAGAGGGGGGTGCTAAGGGCTTCAGCGTATGAACACACTCCTCAGCATCCCTCCTATTCCTCTTTGGTCAGGTCTTCCTGCCGCGATGGATTACACCCTGGAACCCAATGTCACCATGACCGACTACTACCCTGACGTCTTCACCATGCCCTGTGACACAGAGTTCCTCCTCCGAGGCAGCAGGTTGCATCTTGCCATCTTCTACTGCATCTTGTTTGTGCTGGGCCTTCTGGGAAACAGCCTGGTCATCCTGGTCCTTGTGGCCTGCAAGAAGCTGAGGAGTATTACAGACATCTACCTCCTGAACCTGGCCATTTCTGACCTGCTTTTTGTCTTCTCGTTCCCCTTTCAGACTCACTACCTGCTGGACCAGTGGGTGTTTGGGACTGTCATGTGTAAAGTGGTCTCTGGCTTTTATTATATTGGCTTTTTCAGTAGCATGTTCTTCATCACCCTCATGAGCGTGGACAGGTACCTGGCTATCGTCCATGCCGTCTATGCCATCAAAGTGAGGACGGCCAGAGTGGGCACAGCCCTGAGCCTGGTGGTGTGGCTGATTGCCATCACGGCCACCATTCCATTGCTGGTATTTTATCAAGTGGCCTCTGACGATGGTATTCTACAATGTTTCCCATTTTATGACAATCAGTCTTTGAGGTGGAAGCTCTCTGCTCACTTTGAAGTAAACACCTTGGGCCTGCTGCTCCCCTTTGCCATCCTTCTGTTCTGCTACACCAAGATCCTGCACCAGCTGCGCGGATGCCAGAACCACAACAGCACCAGGGCCGTCAAGCTGGTGCTCACCGTCGTCATTGCCTCTTTGCTCTTCTGGGTCCCGTTCAACGTGGTTCTCTTCCTCACGTCCCTGCACGACATGCATGTCTTGGACGGATGTGCCCTGAGCCAGAGGCTGGCTCTGGCCACCCATGTCACGGAAGTCATCTCCTTCACACACTGCTGTGTGAACCCTGTCATCTACGCCTTCATAGGAGAAAAGTTCAAGAAGAACCTTGAAGATGTGTTTCAAAAGAGTTGCAGCCACATCTTCCTCTACATAGGGAGGCAAATGCCAGCGGGGGCATGGGAAAGGCAGCTGTCCTCACATCCGCGCTCTTCTCACTCCTCTACCCTGGACTACATCTTGTAGGAGGGTGTGCACAGGTGCAAACTCCATCACTCTTCCCAATCTCCCTCCCCCGCCCCTGCTTCTCCTCCTCCCTCTCCTGGTTTACCGAGGCAGAATCTGGCTGGCTTTGAACTCTCAATCCTTTTGCCTCAGCCTCCTAAATGCTAGAGCACCACCCTTTGTTTGTTTGGTTTTTGGTTTTTCGAGACAGGGTTTCTCTGTGTACCCTTGGCTGTCCTGGAACTTGTCTTGTAGACCAAGCTGGCCTCAAATTCTGAGATCCGCCTGCCTCTGCCTCCCGAGTGCTGGAATCAAAGGCGTGCACCACCATATCCGGATAGCACCATCCTTCTTTAAAAGAGATAAAGTACTTTTGTTTTCCTTGAAAAAAGTAACCTCTTAGTTTTGGGATCTTTGTGCTTGTGTTCATGAGAAACAATGTTTTGTAATTTTTCTCACTTTATAATGGTCTGGCCAGGTTTGGTTTCTCAAAATGTATTGAGAAATATTCCCTTTAAAATCTATTCTCTGAGCCGGGCGGTGGTGGCGCACGCCTTTAATCCCAGCACTTGGGAGGCAGAGCCAGGCGGATCTCTGTGAGTTCGAGGCCAGCCTGGGCTACCAAGTGAGTTCCAGGAAAGGCGCAAAGCTACACAGAGAAACCCTGTCTCGAAAAACCAAAAAACAAAAACAAACAAACAAAAAAAACTATTCTCTGAAACAGTTTCTGTTTAAAAAAAAAAAAAGGCATCACTTCCTCTTTGAAGGTTTGATTTTTGTACAAAGATTTGCATTTGATATACCAGACAGAGACATTCAGCTTTTCTACTTGCTTGTGATTTGTAAGGAATTTTGTTGTTCTGTTTAAGTTCACAAATACATTAGCATGAAATCTTCATAATTAATATTGTTGAACATCTTTTTAGTATGAGGATGTCCTTTTCCGGTCCTGATATGATCGTTTGTGGGTTTGTCTCTCTCCTAGGTGAGTTTTAGGGGACACACCAGTTGGTTAGTCTTTGCAGGGAGCCAGCCTTTGGCCACAGCGACTTCCGCTCACTTCCTGCCCACTGATCTCTATTTTATTTTCATCTGTTTCCTTTGGGCTTTATTTTCTGTGGGCTCCCTGGGGTGCAGTTTTCTATTACCTAAATATTCACTTAATGCTACAAAGCTCCCTCTGAGCACTTTGTTTTTTGGGGTGCATTTTATGCATTTTAAATTTGATCTTAGCCAGAAATCTGAGCAGCTGTCTCACTGTTCTGTTGCTGTAAAGAGATGCCATGGCCAAAGCACTCATAAAAGAAAGCCTTTAGTTGGGGTTGCTTATAGTTTCAGAGGGTGAATCATGACCATCACAGAGGGGAGCTGGGGAGCAGGAAGGGAGGCTCGGTGCTGGAAAAGTAGCTGGGAGCTTTAGATCCTGCTCTGAAGGCAGCAGGCAGAAAGAGAGAAAGAAGTGGGCCTGGCATGGGCTTTTAAAACCTCAGTGACACACCTCCTCCAACAAGGCCACACCTCCTAGTCTTTTCCACACAGTCCACCAACTGGGGACTAAACATGCAGACATATGAGCTTTTGGGGGCCATTCTCGTTTAAATCACAACATTCATACAGTATCTACTTCAACTGTTCCCAGAGAACATGCATCTAAGATTTCATTTCTTTGAAATTTTTGGAGAATTATTTTATGATGCAAGATCTGGTTTTCATTCACACATGAAGATAACAGGTAGCTAACACACTGCTCAAGGCTTCTGTGAAGATAACAGTGACTGATCACACTGCTCAAGGCTTCTGTGAAGATAACAGTGACTGATCACACTGCTCAAGGCTTCTGTATTCTCTCTCTACTTTGGTCTACTTCCTTCTGGTTGCTTTTATGAATCAGTGAACTTACAGGGATATGGGTCTTCTTTGCAGAAGCATGGGCAGCTAGCTACCAGTGGCCACATTAATGAAGAAAATGTCAGTCCACCAAGAGTTGCATGAATCTTTTTTTTTCATTCAAATATATATATATATTTAATTTTAAATGCCGAATGTCATTTATTGAAGGAGGGAGGAGGTCTTAAATACAGGCTTACAGCACAATGGGAGAACCCCCGGAGGGCAGAAGTTCACTACCAATGTTTACAATCTTGCATCTAAGCTGTTAACACCCATTATTCAGGATACACAGACAAGGAATTTCCCTTAAGCATTCAGGAGGGTGGAACCTGGCAGGGAATTAGCATAGGGAGGATATCAAGGTCAAGATCCAAAAGCAAGGCAACAGTTACCCAAAACGGGGGCCAGGGACTTACAAGCCCTCCTTTTATTAAATAATGAGCTTCTGTCTTGGGTTGCATGTCACATCAGCAGGTCACCTTACCTGTCATGGAGATGCCTGCCCAGGCCCCACAGGTGCTCTGTCTTAGGTTGGTGAGTACCCCCCAGGAATTACCCGTCTCTGAATACTCATTATCATACAGGCTCAGTCGTGTGTGAGCTGCAGAGTTAACTGCTGCCAAAGATCTCAAAGTGGCACTGGGCTTGAAATCTGTGTGTTCGACACAGAAAAGACCAATAGAGGTCCTATCTCACCCATAGCCAGTAGGCTAAAGGCAACTGAGCCATTCCCTTCCTTAATGAGCCATACTGTATGTTGGAGTCCTTGTAAGATAGTATCCCAAAAGCAACTGAAACTTGAGTTTATAAATTTATAATTTTCAAAGCCAATCTAGATGTATATAACTACTGAATTAAATTTATCATGCCCAATAGAATGGAAGATTAACTAACTGTGGTAGCTACTTTTGTTGCCAGGGTCTCCACTGTGCTAGCTGTAGTAAGCAATTATGAAATGGTAATCCCAGACACAGTAGCAGCAGTGGCCGCCATTGCTATAACAGCAACAGCGGCAGCAGCAATGTCAAATTCTCTTCTGGAGCGTGTAGACATCCACTGGCATGGATACAACTCCAGTAACACGAACCGCCAAGGCCCATTTTTCTTGATCCCAGCACGACTTTAGCTGGCAGCTCTTCTGGAGAATCCAATCTCATGGCTACAGTTCCTAGGCTTACATTAATGCTTGCCAGAGCTGGCGATATTGGGCTCTTAATCTCCATTGGCATCAGAAGGGTAGATTTTTTTCATGAAGACCCATTAGGTCTCTGTCATGTTGGACTTCAGCAGCAGCCACAGGGCGAGTTCAGTGCTCAGGAATCCAAAGAGGAACCTCATTGTCCTGAGGAAAGACATAAACAGAACCCCGGGGCCACACCAACACTAGATCGGGTCTCCTCCACGTACTAGTAGAAAGATCCTTCCATCGCTCTAGAGGGTGATTTGCAACAGGAGTCCTCCAGTGCTTATCTGCATCGGATACTCCAGCAGAATCTACTGATAAACTCCAGCAGAATCTACTGATAAAAAATTTAAAATATATAAAACAAGGGAAAGAATAGAATGTGGAGAGGAATGATGAGTCCCTAGTTCTCCCTTTTTTTTACTTTAGTAAAATGTTTGTTTGTTTGTTTAATATTTCAAATTTTTATTTTATTTTTTTATTGTTTAAAATTAATTAATTTATTTATTTTTCTATTATCAGCTTGATACAGTATGTATTCTTATCTTAATAGTGAGATGTTTCATTGAGGCTTGCTCAGTAATTGAGTAAAACCAAAATTATAAGCCACAGTCGTCCTAGGGACCTCCATGCTATATATATAGCCTCCATGGTTCTGTGGGTTGTAGTCTGATTGATCTTTATTTTATATCTAGACTCAACTTATGAGTGAGTACATACCATGTTTGTCTTTCTGGGTTTGGGTTACCTCACTCAGGATGATTTTTTTTCTAGTTCCATACATTTGCCTGCAAATTTCATGCTTTCATTGTTTTTCTCTGCTGAGTAGTACTCCATTGTGTATATGTACCACATTTTCTTCATCCATTCTTCAGTTGACGGGCATCTAGGTTGTTTCCAGGTTCTGGCTATTACAAATAGTGCTGCTATGAACATAGTTGAACATGTATCTTTATGGTATGAATCAGCATTCCTTGGGTATATGCCCAAGAGTGGTATGGCTGGGTTTTGAGGTAGTTTGATTCCTAATTTTCTGAGAAACCGCCATACTGATTTCCACAGTGGTTGTACAAGCTTGCATTCCACACCAACAGTGGAGGAGTGTTCCCTTTGCTCCATATCCTCAGATAAGAAAATGTCAGTCCACCAAGAGTAGCATGAATCTTAAAGAGTCCTATTAATAAAAACAAACCTGGAGCCAGGTATTGGGGTGAATTCTGGAAGATCAGAGAAGCAGAACAAGCCACAGCCACCTCACCTTGCCAATTCCTGATTCCTGTTTCCTCAGACTGGAAGCCTCTGAGTCCTCATCCAGACTGAATCTCAGCTGAACTGTGCTGCTCAAAATCCTAAAAGTTTAACTAGGCAAAAGCTTCTAGTTTCTGGTCTTCACACCTTATATACCTTTCTGCCATCACTCCCTGGGATTAAAGGTGTGAATCACCATGCCTGGCTGTTTCCAGTATGGCCTTGAAATCACAGAGATCCAGATGGATCTCTGCCTCTGGAATGCTAAGATTAAAGGCATGTGCTGTCACTGCCTAACTTGTATGTTTAATATTATGGCTGTTCTGTTCTCTGACCCCCAGATAAGTTTATTGGGATGCACAATATATCAACCACATTTAAGCCAGGTGGTGGTGACACACACCTTTAATCCTGATCACATGACAGGCAGATCTCTGTGTGTTCAAGGATACAGCCAGCATGGACACACATGCCTTTAATCTCAATACCAACCATAGAGACCTAGAGGTCTGTATAGACAGGCAGTGACGAGGAGGTCATGTGGTTGGGTTTACAACCAATAAGAAGGCAGAACAGAAAGTCAATTAAAAAAACAGACACACAGGAAGTAGGCCTCTTTCTCAGCGGAGGGACGGCAGTGGCAGCGAAGGGTAAGAAGGTGGTTTTAAGTCTCAGTGTCAGGGACCAAACATGGACCATGGAAATGTACTAGCTAGGCCAGAGAACAAGCCCCTGCCCTAAACCAGATGCCCCCAAAGATAAAGAACAGGTCAGGTAGGTCAGGTAGCATAGCAACAGAACAATGGGCCTTATCACCTAGCACAACATCCTGCAACCTCACAAATTGCACGTCTTCCTTCACCTGCACATCTCCCCTCAACTGCACCCCTTCCCTCCTTCCTGCCCCCTCCCCCTCCCATGCTATATAAGCCTTGCTGAGGAGAATAAAATTTGCAGCTTGATCAGAACACTGTCTTGCTGTCTTCTTTCGTGTCTCCCCATCCCTTTCATTCTCTCCCGCAGGTGGGTTGTCCCCGTTGATACCCTGCTGGCCGGGGCATCTCAGCTCTTAGCTACTGCTCTGACCTCTTGGGCTTTTAACTCTGCATTTGGCTCTGTATTTCTTATTTAATAAGACCGTTACATCTACAACCAAGACTTCTGTATTCTTTGTTTTCTTAAAACAATTATTACTTTTTAAAAGTTATTTACTCAGAGGGCAACTCGGAAGACTTTGCACTCTTCTTCCACACACAGGTCTCAGGCGTCGAATTCCGGCACCTTTACCTGTTGAGTGGCCGTCACAGGCTGAAGCATTCATACTTTTTTTCCCCCTGGTTGTTTACTCTGTGAGTCACCAGGAGAGGCACATCAAAACACCCAACTTTAATTATGGCTTGTTTATTTTTACTGTATATTTTACTGTTTATTTTTACTGTATATTTTGAAGCTATTATTGGATACAGACAAATAAAGGATTGCTCTCCTTGGATTTTAATTAAACAGTTTCTTTTGTTACTATGTTATATTTTGTTATATTCCCTTCCTGCCCAATAATACTTCTTTCTGAGGGAGCGGTGGGTGTGAGACATGATCTCCAACTCACAGAGATTCACCTGCTTCTGCCTCCGGAGCACTGAGATTAAAGGCGTTTGAGGTCAATAGTGTTAGGATTCTGTACATGCGCAGCTCGGGGTCTTGTCTGGTGCCTTATTACATCATCAACGGGCAACTGTGTCCCAGCCTTAAAGCTGGATGTGCACCCCCACGCTCTCTCTGTGCTTCTTTCTGTTTCTTCTCTGCCAGGCCTGGTCTACCCATCCTATCCCCTTTTCTCTCTAATAAAGCCCATTCTAACTCTGGTAGCCATGGCTTGTGACTCTTCCACCAAACAACCAGAACGCAGCAGGGAAGTGATCCATTTCTTTCCTTCTGGACACCAGAGCCACTGACTCAGTCCTGGGAGTTTTGGGGTCTCACCTCTCCTCATTTCCAAATTGTCAGGGTAGGGAGGACAGCCTTACCCACTTCACCAGATTTAATTGCACTTTCAGGGTTACTTAATGGGAAAAGATTTCCAGCTAAGACAGGAGCTTTCATTTCATTGCTCCCTTCCATGTGCCTCACTTGAGACCCACCCGCCTGTGGTTACAGGGCCCTGATCTTTGCCTTGTCCCTAATTCCAAAGAGATAAGTTCTCATGTACCACAAGCTTTTCTCTTCCCAGTTCCCTGTTCTAACTCACTGCTCAGGGGTTGGGGATTTAGCTCAGTGGTAGAGCGCTTGCCTAGCAAGCACAAGGCTCTGGGTTCAGTCCTCAGCTCTGGAAAAAAAAAAAGAAAAGAAAAAAAGGAAACTAACTCACTGCTCAGCTGATGGTACAGGACCACCACAGAACCAGAGTCCAGAGATCATCAAGTAAGAAACTGTAACAGCTGAAAGGTATTTACACCCCAGACCCAAAAGTGTCTGGGCTCTACAAAAACAGACTTTAATATAACCATCTATTACTGTTAAATGCTTTTAACAATTGATCACCTGTCTCCTGGATGCCAAACTAGTAAAGGAAACAGGTGCCTTAAAATAATCTCTCTCGGATAAAGCTTAACATATTCCAATCTCTCTGTCTCTTCCATTAACACTAACCAATACAAGCAGAGTACTAAACACCACAAATGGTCACTGATTTTCTCATGGCTGCTTCTTAACACGTTCAAAAATTTTCCCACGCTCCAGAAACCAGCTTAAATGCAACTGGACAGGTCAGATCTCCCTCAGGCCTTTTCTGTCTCATCAGCATCCTGTCAGACACAAAAGCGGCCAGGGTGCCAAGCCAAGAGGGATGCATGGCTCCAGAGTAACGGACTACGACGACGGACAACCCATCATCCCACAATGCCTGTCTACCTTGGAAGACCCCCTTCCTTATTCCCCCTAAGAGCCAGCCGACGCCCACCAAGTCAGCTGGAAGCAGTTTTTCCGGGAGAAACGATGCCCCATTCCTATTTACTTGCTTTTTTATAATAAGCAAAAGTCTGGAATGTTAGGATTCTGTACATGTGCAGCTGGGGGTCTTGTCTGGCACCTAGCGTCATCAACGGGTGACTGTGTCCCTGACTTAAAAAGCCGCACACGGACCCCCACCCTCTCTCTCTGTGCTTCTCCTCTTTCCTGTTTCCTCTCTGCTCTGCTCCTGCCATCTTTCTGTCTCTCCAGGCCTGGTTTCATTCTAATAAAGCTCTTTCTAACTCTGGTAGCTTTGGCCCGTAACTTTTCTGCCACACCCACCAACCCACCAGTGCCGTTTCATCCTTTCAAATAGGGGATGCATAAGACCCTGTCTCAAAAATAAAAAAAGGTTTAAGGAAAAAATAATTATTGTTATGAGAAGAGGTTGCCAAGCTTAGAGTAGAATGCCACCAAAGCCACAGCTCTTAACCCCATCACCTGTATGGTTAGCAAGGCCACCATTCTCTTCACACAAGCTCCGTGCTTCTCTGAAGGGACCCCTAGCCCTGTGGGATGACACCATGCTGTGTGCAGTGGGTCCAGTAACTCTGCAGTCAGTGTGAGAGTTGGGGAGCAGAGCAGGGGTCCCAGACCTTTTATCAGGCTATAAGCTTCCAGCATTCCCCTCTCTGCACACCCCCCCACATGCTTCCGAAGTCAGATTCACTCTGTTATCTTGAATCACGCCAAGCTTTCCTGATGGGACACAGCCAAGTACCTTCTGGGTACATCTGGCCTGAGATAAGTCCCCTGAGTTTCAGGAGGCCAGAGTCAGACTGAGATGGGGTGAATGGAGATGGAGGGGTGTAACGCAAATCTTAAAAGGTCTTATTAATAAAAAACAAAAAACAAAAAACCAAACCCGGAGCCAGATATTGGGGTGAAAGCTGAAAGATCAGAGAAACAGAACAAGCCAGCCACGTTCTTACCTCTATGATATCCTCAGCCTCAAGAGAGAGACTTCTTGTTTACTCATGCCTTATATGCCTTTCTATGCCCTGCTTCCTTCCACTGGGTTTAAGGGGTGTGCCATTACGCCTGGCTCTGTTCCCAGTGTGGCCTTGAACTCACAGAAATCCAGATGAACCTCTGCCTCCCAAATTCTAGGATTAAAGGCATGTGCTACCACTGCCTGACCTCTGTTTAATATTGTGGCTGGCTTTGTCCTCTGATCCCCAGGCAAGCTTTATTGGGGTACACAATATATCACCACAGAGGGGGTCATCTGTCCCGCCTGCCCACCCAGCTGCCTGAGATCTTTATGTAACCGTCGGCTCCTTTTGCACACATAAAAGGTAATTCTTACTAGTGTAATAAACTAGACAGTAGATAGCCTTTTTTTAAAGTTATCAAACGGTGTAACTGATTTAACTGTTTGCTGCTTCCAATTCCTTCCATGGTAAATGGAGCTAAAAATGAAGCAAGCACAGGGTGAGGATTTGGTCAGAGCAAGGAGGCTGTGCTCTGGCGCCACCTGCTGCTCATCGACTAGCGGTACCACCAGAGGCCAAAGGATTGGAGTTCATTTCCCTCAGTGTGCCACTGTGTGCCCACATGCCAAGCCATTCCTGGAGTGCCAGAAAGCTATATTCATCCACCCCTCCCAAACACTCCAACTAAACAAGACAAGTCATGGAGCTGGAGAGATGGCTCAGTGGCTAAGAGCACGGACTGCTCTTGCAAGAGGGCCTGAATTTGTTCCCGGTATCCATGTCTGGCAGGTTGGTCTGGCAGTTCATAAGTGCCTGTAACTCTAGCTCTAGGGAATCTGATGCCTGAGCACATACTGCACCCACCCCAGACACATAGCTTTTTTTTTTCTGAGACAGGATTTCTCTGTGTAGCTTTGGAACCTGTCCTGGAACTCACTCTGTAGCCCAGGCTGGCCTGGAACTCACAGAGATCTGCCTGCCTCTGCCTCCCGAGTGCTGGGATTAAAGGCATGCACCACCACCGCCGGCCACATAGCTTTTTTAAAACCGAGAAAAGTCATAGAGAAATGCAGAGGTTTATTCAATGTGGCCACATTGGGAAGAGGAACAAATAAAGGGGCCCAGGGACCCCAAGTTCATCTCCAGGGTCTGACATAGGCCTGGGTTTAAACAGATGGAAGCAGTGTGCAGAGCTCAGCAGTCCTGGTCAGGGTGTGGTCCCGCCCACCATCACTGTCTGGGCTCTGTCTCTCTGCAAGGTGGTCTGGCAAGTTGCAGAACTGTGTGCCATCTCTTGCTGGAGGCAAGTTCAAGTCTCTCCTCTGGCTGGCATCGGTCTTCAGCCTTTCCCTTCCCCCAGCATGAGATGCCTGGGGAGTTTTAATTCTCTAGAGTCTGTTGTTGCCATAGTCTCACAGTCAATGGGAGGGGCACAAGTTCTCTCCATTACAGTGGTTCCAGTATGTGAAGAACATGTCCGTCAAGGGAAGGCTGAGGAGCTGTCCTAGACTCAAGGATGGCTTATTGGAACATGCGACCTAAGAAATGTATGGAGGATGCTTTGGGGACATCTGGTAACTTACATTTGGACTATGGGATTGAACATATGAAAAAGCAAAGCAGGGCAAACATGTCCAACAGTGTCTGTGATGCAGCTGGAGTCATCTGCCTGCCTGTTGGATATGACCCCCAATCTGTTTTGCTCATTGACACATCCCAGAGCCCAGGCTTTGCTTATCTGCTGGGCAAATGAGGAAGCTGGACCCCTTCAAGAGAAGGGTGTTAAGAACCAGGGTGAGCCGGAGCTGGAGAGGTGGTTCAGCAGATAAGAGTGCTTACCCCTCTTGCAGGGACCCAGGTTTGATTCCCGGCACTCACCTGTTAGCTCACAATCACCTGGAACTCTGGCTACAGGGGATCCTGTAGCAGGAATCTTAAATGGTCTTATTAATAAAATCAAACCTGGAGCAGGTATTGGGGTGAATGCTGGAAGATTAGAGAAGCAGAACAAGCCACAGCTTCCTCACCTTGCCAATTCCTCAGCTGATCCTGTTTCCTCAGACTGGAAGCTTCTGAGTCCTCATCCAGAATGAATCTCAGCTGAACTGTTGCTCAAAAGCCTAAAAGCTTAACCAGCCAAAAGCTTCTAGTTTCTGGTCTTCACGCCTTATATACCTTTCTGCTTTCTGTCATCATTCCCTGGGATTAAAGGCTCACTTTCTGGGATTAAAGGCATGTATCACCATGCTTGGCTGTATCCTTGAACACACAGAGATCCAAGTAGATCTCTGCCTCTGGAAAGCTAGGATTAAAGGCGTGTGCTACCACTGCCTATCCTCTATGTTTAATATTGCGACTGTTCTGTTCTGTGACCCCAGATAAGTTTATTAGCGTGCACAATATTTCGGGGAGCACAATACCACCACAGGATCCAATGCACGTGATACAAATAAACTCATGAAGGTACATAGGCGTACATTTAACTTAAAAAAAAAGAACTAGAGGTGTTCAGCACCAAAGGGACCTCAAATGTGGGTTCAGGGGACACTGAAATGGATTGTTGGGACTAAGGAGTTTATTAGAAGAGTTATTAATGCCGTGGACAGACAGACAGACAGACAGACAGTATTGTGGCAGGGGCTCTCAAGGGAGGAATCCAGGCCCACATAGAAGTGGGGAGTTCTTCTTGCACCTTTCTGAGGATAGGTGAGGATTGATAGCTGTCTTATGATTTTTACTGTTGCAATGAAACACCACGACCAAAAAGCAAGTCAGGGAGGAAAGGGTTTATGTGGCTTACTCTTCCACATCACTGTTCATCATTGGAGTAAGTTAGGACAGGAACTCAAACAGGGCAGGAACCTGGAGGCAGGAGCTGATGTAGAGGCCATGGAGGGGAGCTGTTTACTGGCTTGCTCCCCATGGCTTGGTCAGCCTGCTTTCTTATAGAACTCAGGACCACCAGCCCAGGGATGGCACCATCCACCATGGGCTGCTTCCCTTTCCCCTCATTACTAATTAAGAAAATGCCTTAGAGCTGGATCTTAAGGAGACATTTTCCTGATTACGGTTCCCTCCTTTCAGATGATTCTAGCTTGTATCAAGTTGACATAAAACTAGCCAGAACACCAGCACAAGCCTGCAGCCAGGCTTTCTGATTTCCAGGTAGGAAGCAGGGAAGGGGTTTGGGAGCTGGATGTGTGGCCACCAACATCCCTTTGATGTAAACTCACTTCCTCCCATGAGGTCTTGACACTGGAGGTCTGTTAGTTAGGGACTAACAGACAGGGTATAACCTGCGAGGGGCAAAGCCTGCTGCAGGGGCTGTGCCTGAGCAGCAGGTGGGTTCTGACACCGCATGTTTATAAGTTCAGATTTTACTCTCCAGATGGCCAGGCGCTGATGCTATGTGCATGCATTTTCAACAAGGACATCAGGATCTCTTCCACAGGTCAACTACACAGACACATGGGAAGTTGGAAGCCAAAATGTGGGAGTGAGCCACAAACCATATAATTTTAGATGTCTAGACTGGTAACATCCAACAGAAATATAATGCAAACCAATGTGGTATGTTAAATGGTCTACTAGTCATAGTTTAAAAAGCACAAAGAAGAGGCTGGAGATATGGCTCAGCAGTTAGAACACTTGTTGCTCTTACAGAAGACCAAGGTCTGGTCCCCAACACCCACGTGGCTCACAACCATCTGTGACTACAGTTCCAGGAGATCTCATGTCCTCTTCTGGCTTCTGTGGACACTGCATGCACATGGTGCACATACATAAAGGTAAAATACTTACACACATAAAATAATCCCCCAAAATTAAAAAAATTAAAAACCAGAAACAAGTGAAATTAACTTCAATAATAAAATTCATTGATCCCAATAGATCTAAAGTATCATTTCAACATGACAAAAATTACTAATGAGGCAGGCGTGGTGGCACTTATCTTTAACTCCGGTACTAAGGAGGCAGAGACAGGTGGATTTCAGTGAGTTTGAGGTCAGCCTCATCTACTTGGTGAGTTCTAGGCCATCTAGGGGTGTATAGCAACATCCTGACTCAGATAAATGAATGAAAAAATGCATGCATGCATGCATGAATGAATGAGTGAATGGAGCCAGGTGCAGTTCAATGGTGTAGTGCTTGCTGCAAGCCTGAAGCCTTGGCTTCCATCTCTAACACAAAAACTGAATAAGAAAGTAATGATATATTTTATCTTATGTAAATCTTAGATGCCAAGCATGCGATTGACATACAGTGCGTGTCATTTCCCATTTCAGATGCTCAGTGTTCAAAGAGAAATGTGGATGGTGGTAGGGAAGAAATTGGAGGGGAGGTGTTAGTATTTTGACCCGTCCCTTGGGGAACCCGCCCAGCATCCTCTGACGCTGCCATTCTACGTTCCCTTTAAGAAAAAACTCCTCCCCCTTTGCTCGCTCGCTCTCCTCTTTTCCCCCCTTTCCCGCCATGAGGTGTGCACACCTCTGCTTTCCATTCTCCCTCTCTCCCTCTCTCCCTCTCCCTCCCTCCCCCTCCCTCTCTCCCTCTCCCTCCCTCCCCCTCTCCCCTCCCTCCCTCCCTCCCTCCCTCCCTCCCTCCCTCCCTCCCTCCCTCTCTCTCTCTCTCTCTCTCTCTCTCTCTCTCTCTCTCTCTCTCTCTCATAATATCTCATAATAAACTCTCTTCACGAGCCCCACCGCCCCATCTGCCTAGCATGTTTCCCCCAGCCATGGGACACCTTGGCCTGGCCAGCCAGGGCCTCCCGCTCGCTGTATCATTATAGAGGGAATGGGGGTTGGATTTGATCAGACACATTATATGCATTTAGAAATTCTCAGGAAATAAAAAAAGCGATGTAGTACTGCACCTGCGGTTGGTTCTCAGCACCCATGTGGGCAGTTCACGCGCCGGGGATCTGATGGCCCTCTTCTGGCCTCTACTGGCACCACACTCACATGTATATACCCACACACATAATTAAAAATAAAATCTACAGCCCGGCGGTGGTGGCGCACGCCTTTAATCCCAGCACTCGGGAGGCAGAGCCAGGCGGATCTCTGTGAGTTCAAGGCCAGCCTGGTCTCCAAAGCGAGTTACAGGAAAGGCGGAAAGCTACACAGAGAAACCCTGTCTCGAAAAACCAAAAATAAATAAATAAAAAATAAAATAAATAAAATAAAATCTACAAAATAAATTTAAAAAGCTGGGCTGTAGTGGCACACACCTTTAATCCCAGCACTCGGGAGGTAGAGGCAGGTGAATCTCTGTAAGTTCGAGTCCAGCCTGGTCTACAGAGTGAGTTCCAGGACAGCCAGGGCTATACAGAGAAACCCTGTCTCGAGAAACAAAAATAAATAAATGGAGAAATGTGAATTCTATTTTTAAAAAGCCGTGTCTAAAAAGAAGGCATCACAACCTGCTTCCGTTCTTAAATATAATTTAATTAAAATTAAATACAATTAAAACTCAGCCAGTCACACATTTCGAAATGCCCCAAGAAGGCAAGCCCTTGGTTCTCCAAGAACTGCGGACTCTGCAATTCTGCATGTAACCACCAGGTGGCGATCAGAACGCTACCAACATCAACGGAAGCGGAAGTGGAATCTCATCTTCCTGACTGGTTCCTTCTATTTTCTCCTCCCCCGGAAACACAGACCCTCTAGACTCGGGTACTGAGGCTTGCCTGCGGCTGGCGGACTGGCGGGGAGGGATGGGCGTGAGCGCGGAGCCGCGGAGCCTCGCAGTCGCCGGGGCCGGGCTCGCGTCCCCCGTGATCGAGAAGGCGCGCTCTGCGCTGTTGCCGCCGCAGGACGTAGAGGACACGGTGGAGACGCTCATGGTGAGCTCCCGGGGACAGGGGGACCGGGTCGGGAACTGCCTGTGCTGGGGGACAGTGCTTCTAGAACATTCCAGATCTAGAACCCTCTAGCGGTAATGGATAGGAGCGCTTCGGGTCACCCCGGGCCTCCCGCAGGCCGCCGGGTGCAGGCCGCCTCCCTTGTCCCGCTTCCCCGCGGGCTGCTGCCTCAGCTTCCACGGCTCGCGAAGGCCACGCCCCCTCAGTCAGATTGGCTGCGCGGCCGGGCGCCGGGCTGCCATTGGCGGGGGCGGGGGCGGGGGCGGGGCGGGGCGGTGTCTCCCGCGGCCTGGGCGGGGCCTCGCCAACCATAGGCGGCGGCGGGGTGCGTCGGGAGGCGGGGCGGACCTGGGTGGCGATGCTCCTTAGTGGGAGGACGACGCACTCCTTTTGGGATGTCTTTAACATTTTTATCCTTTTTTGAGACAGGGTCTCACTGTGCAGCCCTGGCTGGAACTCGGAGAGATTGGCCTGTCTCTGTCTCCAGAGTGCAGATACTAAAGGCGTGTGCTCCCCTCTGTGTGGCTTTTTGGAAATCTTTAAAGATAACCGTGGCAGCTCCAGGATCATGTCTTTCAAAATTGCATGCCCTTTCTCCCTGGACTGCCATCTTTCCCCTTCTGTTGTGTATTGGACGTAGGGATTCTGTTGGTTGTGGTTTTGTTGTGAGTGGTTGAAATTGTGGAACTGATTGGCTGTTGAAATGATACTCGACTTGTGTTTGTGTGTAGTCCTACTTGCTGATTATGCTTTTAGTTGTTATTTATTTTTATTTATGTGTGTGTGGTGGGGGTATGTGCACAAAAGTGCACGTACCCACGGAGGCCAAAAGGGTGTTGGGATCCCCTGGAGCTGGAGTTACAGGTGGTATGGGTGTTGGGAACCCCATGGCCTTCTGGGAGAACACTGCTCACTTTTGACTGTTCTCCAGCCCCTTCTGATTGTTTTTGTCTGTTCTCACGCTTAGAAAATTGCAATATTCAGCCGAACGGTGGTGGCGCACGCCTTTAATCCCAGCACTCGGGAGGCAGAGCCAGGCGGATCTCTGTGAGTTCGAGGTCAGCCTGGGCTACAGAGTGAGATCCAGGACAGGCACCAAAACCACACAAAGAAACCTTGTCTCGAAAAACCAAAAAAAATAAATAAATAAATAAAAAAACAATAATAAAAAATAAAAGAAAGAAAGAAAAGAAAAAAAAGAAAAGAAAATTGGAATATTCACCTTTCTTTAAGCCGTGAAAAAGGTTGAGCTACTAAAATAAATTAAATCTTAAAATTGGAGGTGTAGCCCTGTGGTAAGGCACCTCAGCAACAAATAAAACTAAACCCAGGACCCTGCCCAGTGACTCCTGTAGAGAGGCAGATCTGTGTGATAGTGAGATCCTGTCTCAAAGCAAGTATGGCAGTAGACCCACAAAAAACTCAATCCACTCAAAGGATATGCAGTACACACACAAAAGTCACGGTGCTGTTTACGTTACTTGCTTTTTTTTTTTTTTTTTTTTTTTCTTTTAGTTTTTGGTTTATCTATTAGAATCGACATTGTGGCTGGGTAGTGGTGGCACAGGCCTTTAATCCCAGGAGGGCAGAGGCAGAGGCAGACAGATCACTGAGTTCAAGGCCAGCCTGGCCTACAGAGTGAGTTCCAGGACAGCCAGGGATACACAGGGAAACCTGGTCTTGAACCCCCCTCGCCCCCCTCTCCAAAAGCTGTTGTCTCTTTTTGTTGATTCAGTGAGTATTTATTGGGCCAGTGATGTTCTCAGTCACTGTGCTGTGAAGATAAGACATTTAAAGTGCAGTTTCCGCCATCAGGCATGGAGGTGAAGGACGGCAGCCTTCAAATAAAGTGGGTGCAGGGCTGGAAGTGTCTCAGTGGTAACATGCTTGTTCAGCATGCCTGAGGAACAGATAGATAAATAGGGTGTGATGCCTTTGAGAAGCAGAGCCTAGGAGAACTGCCCAGAAGCTGTATTACTGTTCCTTCTAGTAACCTTGCTGGGAGTGATTTTATCCTGTTCTGGGATAGGACATTCAGGAGCCACTGGGCCTTATCCTGTGGGTTTCCGCTCAAGGGAGAACTGAGTACAGGTTTCCTGTTAGGAAGAACCATTCATCTGTCTATGTTGCACACTTTCTGAATACTGGTTCTTGTCTTGTTTTGTTTTGTTTTTGAGAGAGAGAGTCTCTCTATGTAGTTCTGACTGTCCTGGATCTCAATATGTAGATCAGGCTGCCCCTCAATCTCAGAGTTCTCCTGCCTCTTCCTCTGGCTGCCTTGCTTCCATGTCAGTTCTTGACAGGACCGTGAAGGAGACGGGGTTGTGTCATAAAATGATGGCCACAGGGGGCTGCTCCAGGTGTCAGGGAGACACACGGGACCTGAGATGGAGGGATAATGTCTGAGTGTTCAGAGCTGAGAGGGAGGCGGGGAGAGCACCTTATAGCACTAGCGGATGGTGAATGTGTGGGCCAGGGAGGTGAGGAGGGACCGTGTGCTGGCCGAGGGCCTTGCGGCAGTAGGTGACACTGTCTGGGAGAGTTAGGGGGCAGCTGAATCATTTTTGATTTACTGTGGATGAGTACTACTGACAGAGTTGTCGTGTTTAGTAGTTTCTAGTACATTTACCATTACGTATAACCTTTGTTCCATCCTGTTTGCTTGTGTGAGTTGGTAATTTATACGTGAACAGAACACGTCTCACTGAGGCTGCAGACTCCAGTCTGCAGTGTTTAAAGACGACCCTGGCTTTAGGATAGGAAGTAGATTGAGGGGTCAGAGTTGAAGTTGAAAGGTTGTGGCAGTCAGCAGGGAAGGAGAGGTGGACCCTGGAGCCTGGATGGGTCCAGAAGATGGGTTGAGAGCTGACGAAGAAGCAGAGTGAGCAAGTGTGGAGAGGCCCAGACCAGGATGGACAAACAGCAGGGTGTTCACTTGGATGTGGCATGCAAGGGGCAACAGGTTGGAGTAAAGGAGGGAGCTGAGTTCAGGTTTACAAATGTCGTCTGAGGTGACATCTGAGCAGTGGCAGTGTGGGTCTGTGTGGAGCCCCACAGAGCAGTCGTGTGTGGATGAGAGGCGAGAAACTAGGGAAACTGACACTGGCTGAGGGATGTGAGAGCTTGGCTCAGTGGGAGAAGAGCCGTGAATGGTGGCCAGAGAAATGAGGGCACGGGGCTCACTGCTGGGCTGGAAGGAGGGGGGCTCAGGAATATGGGATCTCTCCTGGCCCACACACCACATTTTCAAGCCCCTGCTCGTTCCCGAATAAACTCATTCTTTAGAGAACCTCTCTGTTGCTTAGGTTGGAGGGACAGACAGGGCTGACTGATGGGTCAGTCCTCAGGACATACTCAGGAAGCAGCAGGCAGAGCAGAGCGAGTCTCCAGAGACTGGGGAGGAGGCAGGTGTGGGGGACCATTGCCCAAGTTTCCAGTTTGAACTGTTGGGTTTGAGACCCCTGTGGGCCCCCATGGGCAGGAGGGACCCTGGGATGGCAGAGAGTGGCTGGAGGTGAGGGCAGAATGGGAGTGTGTGTGAAGCCCGGTTGTGGGTGGGGCTGCTCTGAAAGGCTGCGGGCATAGGAGATAAGAAGTGCAGCCGAATGATGTACAAGTAGAGGGGAGAGACCTGTAGCCGGAGTGGGGTGAGGTGGGGGGTAGGGCGTGGAAGGAACCAGTACGAGAGAGAGGTGGTCGCTGATATCAAATGCACTTAAGTAAGTTAAGGACAGGGGCGGAAGAGGAGGCCTGGGATGTGCAGGCCCCAGTGAGTCCGAAGGAACCTCCAGAGGAGTTCTGACTAGATGGCAAGCCCGAAGCGTGACAGGCACAGTGTGGCACTGGAAACAGGCTCTGGAGCAGGTTTCCCGGCAGAGAAGAGATGTCCAAGGAAGAGAGGGACCTCGTATATGAGGAGGTTGAACCCCCCAACACTGCAAGGGCTCAGGTGAGGCTGAGGAGCAGCTTTGTGGGGAGTTTTGCTTAGCAGAATAGTTGGCATCTCTGGAGAGAGGGCCCTGGCTGCCAGTGCAGATGTGCTGAAATACACACACCACCTGGTTTTGCCTGATGTCTTCTGAGAGCCCTGCTGGCACCCCAGGACTGTCGTCCCATCCAGTATTCAACTCTCAGAACTTCTTTAGTCCCAGTGGTCTTGAAACCAACTCCAGCTGTATTGGATGGAAGTTAGGGTGGGCTCTCTTCTCTCTGAAATGGGTGCTTCAGATAACATTTGGGTTCCTGGTAATTTGACGTAACAGAGACCTCATAGTCATTCTAGTAAGCCGTTAGAGCCACAGTGTGTCAGTTATTTTAAAAGTAGTCTATGGCGACACCACCTGGAATGCGCCTAATCTTGTCTGATCTCCGGAGCCGGCCAGGGTGGGGAGTGCAGGTGCCTCTAAATGGGGGAACAGGAGGTCTCCAGATGGGCTCCGCCAAGCCTCTTGTTTGGAGGAGAGAGAGTTGTGAAGTGTCTGTTCGTTGTCATTGGTGATTCCGATGCATTCCAGAAAGGGGACGCTGTCATGGAAACCCAGTACCCTGCAGTGGGGGTGCACTCCTGGGGTGTGCCTGAGGGAGGTACTTCAGTGTCTGAAAGGAGTGGAGCAGAAGATAAGCCTGCGTGGCAGTGCAGGGCTTGAGGGAGGCCCGAAGGCCAGAAGGACTGCTCTGCACAGTGTGTGGTCTGCTTGGCTCCGTGAGATGGTGGGTAGAAGAAAGGCAGAAGGTTTTGTTTGTTTGTTTGTTTTTGTTTTTGCTGGTTTTCCGAGGCAGGGTTTCTCTGTGTACCCCTGGCTGTCCTGGATCTCACTCGGTAGTCCAGGCCGGCCTCAAGGTCACCTGCCCCTCCTCCCCGGTGCTGGGGTCAAAGGTGTGTGCCACTCCCGGCCTTGCTTGAAAGGCAGAGTTTTAATGGAGTACTGGAAGCTATACATAGTGGCCAAGCTTTTGCTCTCGTGGGTGGGTTTGGACTTGTTCCTATAAATCCCTGCAGCTCCTCCGACCCAGAGCTCGGGGAAGCGCTGGTCAAACTGCACTCAGCATAAGGACAGATAGGGAAGCGTGCCATGAAAACGGACGTGTTGCCGAGTGGAGCCAACATTAGAGCAGGAAATAGTGAGACCAGAGAGGTCCCTTTTGCTGTGCACATTTCAGTACTGGCTGTAGACTTTACTTTCCCCGTGTTGGTGGGAAAGGCGTGGCTATTGGAGTAGCTCCCAACAGCGTTGTGGGAGGGGCATGAGGCACGTGGTCACAGCTCAGCAAATCAGGAAGCAGAGAGCCCAGCTAGAAGTAGGCTGGGTTGGGGTTGTGACAGGTCCTCAAGGTCCTGAAGGTCCTCGGAAAAGCGTGGCAGGTGCCATAGTGGGGAAAGGAGCTGGGCTTGGTGGGTAAGCCTGCCAACGCCACCGTCTCTTGCAGTTACATCCGGTGATCAAGGCTTTCCTCTGCGGCTCCATCAGTGGGACCTGCTCCACCCTCCTCTTCCAGCCTCTGGATCTCCTCAAAACCCGCCTGCAGACCCTCCAGCCCTCAGACCTACGGTAGGCTGTTGCCCTGCCTCATGGCCGGGTTTAGCAACTTCTCAGACACAGGACTAGCCTTACAAGTTACATCAACTTCATGACATTAGAGAAACACAAGCCAGACTGGAAGTCCTTTCTGTTGTTGTGTTTGCTTCTGACAAGAGTTTTGCTGTGTATCCTACACTGACCTTGATCTTGCAATCCTCCTGTCTCAGCTTCCTGAGTGCTGGGTCATGTGCTTTGTGGATACTGTTTTCTGAAGAAAAAAAAGCTGGTACAGTTTTATATACCTACACATTATAATTTGATTAATTGGGGTCCTTTTGAAGAGCGCCAGAGGACCTTCTTCAGTAACATTTGCATTGCTCCTGTGCTAGCTTGTGACATTATGACTGTGCTACCTGGTCCTGGGTTGTTTTTTTTTTTTTTGAAATACCATCCATTCTGAATGAGTTTGTGTCTCTCAGCACTATGGGAACTACACAATGTGTATGTAAAGTGGAGTTTATCCCATTGCTTGTGGTGTGAATAGACAAGTAAATATGTGTATGTGCCAAACCATGAATGCATAGCAGTCAAGAAGAATTCTGGGTCTGGTGAGACGGGTCAGCTGGTGAAGGTGCCTGCTGCCAAGCCTGACGACCTGAGGTTGATCCCTAGGACCGACTTGGGAGGAGAGAACTGATTCCTGCACGTTGTCCTCTGACTTCCACATGTGTGCATGTACACACACACACACACACACACACACATACATAATAGACTTTTAAAAGAGCAATTCTAAGATGCAGTATAGAGATCCCTGTGTTTTAGACAGTCTTCGGTGGGAACCCCGCTGTGAGGGTGCCGACTAACATTTGTTTTCTTCCCCTGTCCATTCGTCTCCTTCAGTTCCAAGCGTGTTGGGATGTTGGCGGTGTTCTTGAAGGTGGTTCGCACGGAAAGCCCTTTGGGCCTTTGGAAAGGGATGTCTCCTGTAAGCTGCCTTTTGGTCTGGATTCTCCTCCACCTCACCGGTTGTTGCTTAGACTATTTGGCTCCTCCTCAATCTGTGTGTATTAGTTACTTTTCATTGCTGTGACCAAATCCCCGACAGAAGCAGCTCAAAAGAGGAGACGCTTGTCTGGGTTTGTGTGGGGATGGAGTCCATCTTGGTGGGAAAGGCATGGCAGCTGGAATAGCTCTCCACAGCCTTATGGGAGGGCCATGAGGCAGCTGGTCACATCTCAGCAAATCAGGAGCCTAGCTGGAAGAAGGCGGGACCAGGACATACCTCCCAGCTGTCATCCCTCCTACTACTGACATTTCGCATCTCTCAAAACAGCACCACTGTCTGATGACAAGGTGTTTAATCACATGGTTTGTGAGGGACGTTTCCTCACAAACCATAATCTCTGGTTTTAGTTCCCTGCGGTCAGCCCTGCTCCAGAACATTAAATAGAAAGTTCTGTAGATGAACAGCACATAGGATTTCAGTGGTGCATTGTTCTGAGTGTGAGGCATTACTCACACGTCGGACCTGTGCTCACCACTCACCCGTCAATCACTCAGTAGCTGTCAAGTGATCAGCTCACCTGCTGGGGAACCATGAGGTTACCCGTATCTTACTTACTGATGTCCTCAGCACACCCTGGCACTGACAGTGGGACCTGCCAAAGGGAAGCCGTACAGGGGAAAGGTGGAAGAAGAAAAGAAAAAACACTGTGGTAGGAAGGAGCACTGTGTCCATGAAGTGGTGGAGAAGGAGGAAGAAATCCAGGCTGTTTTTGTTGTCATAGTTCAGATTGCAGAAGTTAACAGCCCCGTGTGATCACAGCCATGGCGTGTGGAAAGTGCTAAGGTGGATAGTGCGCTGCATCTGTGAGTGGAGACAGGAACAGAAAATATGGTCTAATTGATGGCAGTGTGTTACACCAGAGGGCAGGGAGGCCGCTTGAAGACTTCAGCAAGAGATCTCCTGAAATGAGTGACCACAAGCCACTCAGCACACGGCGGGGATACAGTCACCTGCATTTGGAAGCAGCCTTGGGCAGGAACAAGCTATACATGTGTCTGAAGCGGCTGCCACATTCTGGCATGCTGATGTGACTGGATAAAGGAAACTGAGCAAGGGGCCAGATGTGAAGCAATGAGGCTCTAAGGTGCCAGCAAGTGGGACCTACGTCCACAACAGAGCGGGTACAGCTGAGTATGAGATGTGGCCAAGCCTGACAGGGAGTGAGAGAACAGATTTGACGTGCTAATGGACTGGAGGATGGCTCAGTGGTTAAGAGCCTACGTTGAGCAAACAAACCGTGTGTTTAAACCTGGGTTCCATCTCAGCGCCCATATCAGGCAGCTCACAACCGCCTATAATTCCAGGTCCAAGGGATCTATCGTCCTTTTCTGGACTCTGCATTCTCTCATATACATGTACAAACCCATATACAGACACACATCTATACACATAAACAAAAATAAACAATTTTTTTTTAAAAAGGTAACTGCTGGGCATAATCCCAGCACTCAGGAAGCAGAGGCAGGGGGATCTCTGTGAATTAGCAGGCAGCCAAGGCTATATAGTGAGACCCGGTCTGAAAACAAAAACTAAAACAAGCAAGGCATGGGAAGACCTTTGAGTCACGTATCAGAAGAGGAGAAGAAACGTGGATGTTACCAGAATTTGCTGAAGTATTTTAGGTCGCACGTTGAAGGACAAAACCGTAGGGTCAGATGGTCGTTGAGTGCCCTGCAGAGACTCTGCGGAGTTGAACTCCTGGTCTCAGTTCTTCTGAACAGTTTCACAAATAAATCAGCTTTTCCTCTGCCAGGATGTCCTGGCTGTCAGCATCTCCTGCTCCTCAACCCAGCCATGGGGATCATCATGGATGGTCCCCTGTGACAGGTCATCAGGTCAGTAGGAGCCTGACCTCCCCCAGTGCCTGTGTCGATCACCTTGCTTTATCTCCTCCCCCAGGTGTTTCGCTGGCTCTAAATATCACAAGAAGAGGGGGAGCAGGACAGTGGAGTGTAAGGGAAGGGAAGCTGCAGTCATACAGATTTTATTACTATGCTTCGTTTATAAATGAAGCTCTGATACCTGGATTTGAACAGTGGAGACAGAAGGACAGTGTGCATAGGACTCAGTGTCGTCCACTGTTTTGGCTACCCCCTTCCCAACAGATATGAGGGGCTGCTCGCTTCCCCCCGTCTCCTGTACGGTCACTAACGTCTGCACTCATGTGACTGTCAGCACAGCCCCGGCTCCGAAGCTGGCATCCCACTGTCAGTGCAGCCTCACCTTTCCCACCACTGTGAAAGCGGGCTGGGACAGCCACACCTTTATCTCTTTGTCCAAAGGCTTTTTCTGGCCCCAAGACCCACCTTGCTGGAAGTACCAAGCCTTGGTTCCCACCCTCCACCCACAGCAGCCTTCAGCCACTGAAAGATGGGAAGTGATGTTTAACTACACACCTTGCCCCTTCAGCAGAAAGATCACAGGGGTGGGGTGTTCACTGGTTGCTGGAGCTTGCAGAGGGGGACTAACTTAGCCACAGCTGGAGCTGCTTTGATATACTCCGTACTGACTGATGCCTTCCTGTCTCTGCCCCTCCTCCCATTGGTGCTCCCTTCACACCTTAAACAAGCAGCTTGCATGTGGATCACCCTGGGGTCTCCTAGGGATCACCTTCCAGCAGGTATCCTGTAGGTTTGAGTCTTTGGTTTCATCCTTCCTCTCTCTGCCTTTCCCTACAGTCCATCGTGAGGTGTGTCCCTGGTGTTGGAATCTACTTTGGCACTCTGTACTCTCTGAAGCAGTATTTCTTTCGAGGCCATCCTCCAACCGCCCTGGAGTCGGTCATCCTGGGCATGGGCTCACGCTCTGTCGCAGGAATCTGCATGTCACCCATCACAGTGATCAAGACGCGCTACGAGGTAAGTCTAACAGTTTTAGAACCTTCGGGTTCCGGGTTCCGGGTAGTGAGCACGTGTGCCAACCCCAGGAGTGTAGTCTGACTCAGGGTAAAACGTGCTTAGATAACTCAGTTTTGTAGACAGGGCAAGCCATGTGTGAACTAGAGCCTGGTTCCTTGGTGATGGCATGTAACCTGAATTCTGCTTGGGCCGCTGCTCGGATGCCAGTCTGCCAGTCACTAGATGTGCCCTCCCTTTGTAGAGTGGGACTTACAGCTACGAGAGCGTCTACGCAGCCCTGAGGAGTATCTATTGCAGCGAAGGCCACCGAGGCCTCTTCAGGGGCCTGACAGCAACTCTCCTCCGCGATGCGCCCTTTTCAGGACTCTACCTGATGTTTTACAGCCAGACCAAAACCACAGTGCTCCGAGGCACAGGTAAGGGAGTGTGTGGTGGGCGAGAGGAGTCTCTGGGAGACTGGATTTTTGCCTTTTCTCTGGGGTAGTCATAGGAGTTTTAGGAATGGAGCTGTCTTAGTTAGGGTTTCTATTGCTGTGAAGAGACACCATGACCACAGCAACTCTTGTGAAGGAAAACATTTCATTGGTGGCTTACAGTTCATTATCATGCTGCAGTGTGGTGGCGTGCGGGCAGACATGGTGCTGGAGAAGGAACTGAGAGTCCTACATCTTGACCCATAGGCAACAGGAAGTGGTCTGAGACACTGGGTGTGGCTTGAGTATATATGAGACCTCAGAGCCTACCCCCACAGTGACACACTTCCTCCAACAAGGCCATACCTACTCCAACAAAGGCATACCTCCTAATAGTGCCATTCCCAATAAGCTTGTGGGGGCCAGTAACATTCAAACTACCACAGGAGCCATTTGGGGGCTGGGTAATAGGAGGCCCTATAGAGTGCATGTCTTCTAAAGGAGAGAGGGTAGGCTGGGTGAGAAACAAAGTGTGTTTTGCCAAGGTTCTGCAATAGCATGCCCCAGACATGCTCAAGGAACCCAGGGCAGAAGCTTTGGGGGTACAGCCTGCCAGTCTGTTTTTCGGTGAGCTCATGGTGTGGTCCCCAGCAGGCCAGCTGGGGAGCACTGGCTGGTTGGGGATTTGAGGAAAAGTTTTCACTCCCCCTGCTGTGTCCCTGCTGCTGTTCTGCTGAGCCCTCCAGATGGGTGGGGCTAGAACTACAAACTTGAGGTGCTTGTGCAGACCCACCCCCCAGCAAGCTTGTGGGCCACCCGTGAGCCAAGTCTGTGGGTGGTAAATGCTGATAGAGCAGAGTTGCTTGAAACCCATTCTGCAGAACAAGCTGTCGGAATAATTGGGGAAATGGGAATGGAATACCACCCTGGTGACTGATAGCTGCAATTGTCGTGTTTGGGGGGAATGGCTCCTTCCTCCTTCCTACGTGGGGACAGGTGTGACCCTGCAGGTCACAGCCTTGTTTTGCAATAGAAATGTAAGACAATAAGGAAATGTAGAAGTGGTATTTTGTTTTCATTTTGAAACCAGGCCTTATGTATCCCTGGTTGGCCTAGAACTCAACTATTGTAAACCAGACTGGCCTCAGACTCCTAGAGATCAGCTCACCTCCGCCTCCAGAGCACTAGGATTAATACAGGAATCACCAAGCTTGGTTTTTTGATACAGGGTTTCTCAGTGTAACAACGCTGGCTGTCCTGGAAATTGCTTTGTAGACCAGGCTGGCCTTGAACTCACAGGAGATCTGTCTGCCTTTGCCTCCCAAGTGCTGGGATTAAAGGCATGCGCCACCACCATCTGGTGTATATTGAATCTTTAAAGCCAACAGTGTCCTTGATGAATAAAAACTCAAGTTTTCCTACCTAGAGCCAGTAACAAGGTGAGAGTGTCTACACCTGCACTGTCCAGTCAGAGGGTGTCCACACCTGCACTGTCCAGTCAGAGGGTGTCCACACCTGCACTGTCCAGTCAGAGGGCGTCCACACCTGTACTGTCCAGTCAGAGGGTGTCCACATCTGTACTGTCCATTCAGAGGGTGTCCACACCTGCACTGTCCAGTCAGAGGGCGTCCACACCTGCACTGTCCAGTCAGAGGGTGTCCACACCTGCACTGTCCAGTCAGAGGGTGTCCACACCTGCACTGTCCAGTCAGAGGGCGTCCACACCTGCACTGTCCAGTCAGAGGGTGTCCACACCTGCACTGTCCAGTCAGAGGGTGTCCACACCTGCACTGTCCAGTCAGAGGGTGTCCACATCTGCACTGTCCAGTCAGAGGGTGTCCACATCTGCACTGTCCAGTCAGAGGGTGTCCACATCTGCACTGTCCAGTCAGAGGGCGTCCACACCTGCACTGTCCAGTCAGAGGGTGTCCACACCTGCACTGTCCAGTCAGAGGGCGTCCACACCTGCACTGTCCAGTCAGAGGGTGTCCACACCTGCACTGTCCAGTCAGAGGGTGTCCACACCTGCACTGTCCAGTCAGAGGGTGTCCACATCTGCACTGTCCAGTCAGAGGGTGTCCACATCTGCACTGTCCAGTCAGAGGGCGTCCACACCTGCACTGTCCAGTCAGAGGGTGTCCACACCTGCACTGTCCAGTCAGAGGGCGTCCACACCTGCACTGTCCAGTCAGAGGGTGTCCACACCTGCACTGTCCAGTCAGAGGGTGTCCACATCTGCACTGTCCAGTCAGAGGGCGTCCACACCTGCACTGTCCAGTCAGAGGGTGTCCACACCTGCACTGTCCAGTCAGAGGGCGTCCACACCTGCACTGTCCAGTCAGAGGGTGTCCACACCTGCACTGTCCAGTCAGAGGGTGTCCACACCTGCACTGTCCAGTCAGAGGGTGTCCACACCTGCACTGTCCAGTCAGAGGGTGTCCACACCTGCACTGTCCAGTCAGAGGGTGTCCACACCTGCACTGTCCAGTCAGAGGGTGTCCACATCTGCACTGTCCAGTCAGAGGGTGTCCACATCTGCACTGTCCAGTCAGAGGGTGTCCACATCTGCACTGTCCAGTCAGAGGGCGTCCACACCTGCACTGTCCAGTCAGAGGGTGTCCACACCTGCACTGTCCAGTCAGAGGGTGTCCACATCTGCACTGTCCAGTCAGAGGGCGTCCACACCTGTACTGTCCATTCAGAGGGCGTCCACATCTGCACTGTCCAGTCAGAGGGCGTCCACACCTGCACTGTCCAGTCAGAGGGTGTCCACACCTGCACTGTCCAGTCAGAGGGTGTCCACACCTGCACTGTCCAGTCAGAGGGCGTCCACACCTGCACTGTCCAGTCAGAGGGTGTCCACACCTGCACTGTCCAGTCAGAGGGTGTCCACACCTGCACTGTCCAGTCAGAGGGTGTCCACATCTGCACTGTCCAGTCAGAGGGTGTCCACATCTGCACTGTCCAGTCAGAGGGTGTCCACACCTGCACTGTCCAGTCAGAGGGTGTCCACACCTGCACTGTCCAGTCAGAGGGCGTCCACACCTGCACTGTCCAGTCAGAGGGCGTCCACACCTGCACTGTCCAGTCAGAGGGTGTCCACACCTGCACTGTCCAGTCAGAGGGCGTCCACACCTGCACTGTCCAGTCAGAGGGTGTCCACACCTGCACTGTCCAGTCAGAGGGTGTCCACACCTGCACTGTCCAGTC